>NC_066579.1:396825920-397136930 GCF_024323335.1 Lathyrus oleraceus
CAGATCAAATGGATGAAAACACGCATTCTATGATGTACACTAGTCAGCGCACCACACAGTTGGTAATCAAAAGGAATGCTCAAGATTAAAACAATTTGAACTGATCACGTGGCTCTAGACCACACCACCTCATTGCCTGAGCAAAGCGTCGGTCGTCTTCTCAGGAGACCTTGGCCGGACTGGTCCACTCACCACCATCACAAAAATAAAAAAGAAGGACATGATCTTAAAGAAAAAATGGTGTAGATCACGAATCTGACCTCAATTCAACCTAACTCCGAGTATATTGAGAGATACATGGAGTTGAATTTTGAGGTGTATGAACTGAGTTGCTTCGATTTGACCTCAAAGAAACTCAATCTTCTTGCCTACATTGGTAGGACTTCAGACAACCAAGGATCCAAGAGAATTGATGAGAATTGAGAGAGAATCGAAGAGAAGAAAAATTTGGAAAAATACCTTCAATGTTGTGCAAAACTTGATCTCTCTTGCTTCAATTCGTGTTTGATCTTGCTTATGGAGCTTGCATAAGTAGATTAGGAATGGTACAAGGCTTTGGATCCTGGAGTTTTTGAATCTCCAAACAGTGAGATTCAAACTCAAATTTCAAGTGAAATTGATCAGGTTTTCCTTTCAATTGTGAGGGTTTCAAAGGTTGGAGGCAAAGCTGGCGCGCAAGGGTCCTCAAAACTGATGCAATGGACCTCTATTTATAGCGAATGCAAGTTATATTTACACACTTGAAAATGCTTCCAAATTTGGCAATGTGAAGTGCACGCGTGCATGGCCATGTACAGGCCCATGAAGCAACTCAATTAGGTCCAAATGCAAGTGAGATTGAGTCTGAATGAGAATTGGATTGCAAGGCAAGAGTGTATTGATGTTTGAAGAATGATTCTTGCCAACTGATACAGTCATGTTCAAGCCATGTGCAAACCCCTCAAACCTTGTCTAAAATGGATAAAATTGGACTCTTTGGAAAGGTTGGACCAAGAGGAACAACTCTTATTTTGAACACATTTCCATTTGAATCTTGTATCATGATGAATTTTGAGGTGGAAGTTTGGAAATTTTAACATATAAAAAAAATTCGAAGTGTCAAGCCATATGTTCACTTATTCCACCTTGGCTAAATTTTTATGTGAGCTCCAAATGAGAAAAGTGTCTTCATAAACGTTGTATACCTTTCAAACACATTCAAAATGGTCACCAATTTGACATCATTTGGATTTGGGATGAATGAGTTATGCATTTTTGAAGTTGAGGAAAATCACTTGTTCAATGGTATTGGTCCAAAATGACCTATAATGTATCCTCATATCACATGCTCATAAAAGTTGATTTAGCTCTTCCTCCAAATATCAAAGTTGAAGTAGACACCTTTAATTTGATTTTTCAACTTGGAAATATTTCATCTCATAAAAATTGAGCAATTTATGGCCTTGGGAAGTTGACTTTCAAATTAGGGTTTAGACAAAATGATATATAATGTTTCAACATAAAAAATGACTTTCCAAGCAAAACTAGCTCTAGACCTAAACATGAAAGTTGTTTCCAATGTAATTTAGATTAACTTGTATCTTGGAATAATTTTCATATGATGCAAATTGTAGGAGATAGGGTCTAGGGGAACCCAGTTTTGATCAGATGAATTCTTCTGGTCAACCACCATCAACCACCTTGCTAACTTGAAATTATCTTAACTTTTTGGACTCATGGGAGATCATATATGCATAAGATGATGAAATTTTAAGTGTCCTTTGAAATATTTGATCAATTGGTGAATAAGCTTGTTGAAGAAGTTACTTAAGATACCTATATGAACTAGGGTCTCCAAGGCAAACCAATTCTAAACTCTTGAAGAATGCTTGATCAAAATAACATGTAAAGGTCATGGGGACTCATATATGATGCCTTAGAGACATTGTGGATCATTCATTGGTTGAGCTCTTAGCAATTAGGGTCTTAAACCCTATATGTGAACTTGATGGATCAAAGGTGATCATGTGCCCTACCTACAAAAGAGTTAGGCAAATGCAAATACATGTTTTTGGTATTTTAGTTAGTAAAGATGATAAAATACAAAGCATGATATAATCACATGGTGCTTGTTGATCTCTCCCAAAACAAAACTAATGAATGAGAGGTAAGGAGAATGCCAAGGTATGATCCCAATGCTAATGCATATGATGAGATATCATGAGGGATCTTAGGGTCAAAATTGGGGTCTTACAGCTAGGCATGTTAAGAACTACTGAGCAGAATCTGAAGTCAAAAGGGAAGTCCATTATGATGATCGGAAATGGAAAGAAACATAACAAAAGGCCCACCAAACAGGGTGGTAAAGGTAAAGGTAAGGAAGTTGCCAAACCCAAACCCATTTCTCCTGCTTTGAATCCTAGTGGAGGCATAGCACAGGATGGCACTTGCTTCCATTGCGGTAAGATCGAACACTAGAAGAGAAACTGCCCAAAGTACTTGGAAGATAAGAAGAATGAAGTAGAGACTTCAACTTCAGGTATTTTTGTTATTGAAGTTAATCTATCTACTTCTGCATCATGGGTATTAGATACTGGATGCAGTTCTCAGATTTGTACCAATGTGTGAGGGCTAAAAAGGAGTAGAGATTTGGAAAAAGGTGAAGTTGACCTACGAGTTAGCAATGGAGCAAAGGTTGATGCTTTAGTCGTAGGAACTTATTTATTGACTTTACCTAGCGGTTTAATAATTCAGTTAGAGAGTTGTTATTATGTACCTGTAATTAGCAGGAATATCATTTATGTTTCTTGTTTTGACAAGTTTGGTTTTTCATTCATAATAAAGAACAATTGTTGCTCCATTTATTTGAATGATATATTCTATACTACTGTACAAATGAAAAATGGATTATATGTCCTTGATCTTGAAATGCCTATTCATAACATTCATACTAAAAGGATGAAACCAAATAAGTTAAATCCAACTTACCTTTGGCATTGTTGATTAGGCCACATAAATGAGAAACGCATTTCCAAACTCCATAAAGATGGACTCTTGGACTATTTCGATTATGAATCATATGAGACATGTAGATCTTGTTTAATTGAAAAGATGACAATCATTCATAGGAAAAGGTGAAAGAGCTAATGATATTTTGTACCTCATACATACAGATGTATGTGAACCACTGAACATACCATTCAGAGGAGGTTTTCAGTACTTCATCACATTTACTTATGATTTCAGTAGATATGGTCATGTGTATTTAATGAACCATAAATCAGAGTCCTTTGAAAAGTTCAAGGAATTCAAGAATGAAGTACAAACCCAACTAGGTAAGAATATTAAAACTCTTCGATCAGATCGAGGTGGTGAATATTTAAGTCTAGAGTTTGATGACCATCTGAAAGAGTGTGGGATTATTTCCCAACTTACTCCTCCTGGAACACCCCAATGGAACGGTGATCTGAGAGAAGAAACCGAACCTTGTTAGACATGGTCTGATCCATGATGAGTCTCATCGATCTTCCAAACTCCTTGTGGGGACATGCGCTATTGACATCATCTTACACACTTAACCGTGTTCCATCCGAAAAGGTTGAAAAGACACCATATGAGATATAGAGTGGTAAGAAATCACATATGTCTTACATGAATATTTGGGGTTGGAAGTTTATGTGAAATGACAAATTTCAACTAAGCTTGAGCCCAAATCTGACAAATGGTTATTTGTGGGGTATCCTAAAGAAACAATAGGGCATTACTTCTATAATCCTTTTGAGGGCAAAGTGTTTGTCGCTCAAACTGAAGTTTTCCTAGAAACAAATTTTATGTCCAAAGGAATCAGTGGGAGGAAAGTAGAGCTTGAAGAAATTCAAGAATCACAAAGCATTGACACACCTATGGAAGAATTAGAGCAGGAAACACAAGTAGATGTGGAAGAGAAACCTGCTCAAGTAGAACAAGACCAACGTAGGTCAAGCAGGATATATCACCTACCTAAGAGACATGGATATCTCATAACTGATCAAGGTGATGTATTACTCATGGATCAATATGAGCCTGTGACCTACCAAGAGGCCATAATTGGTCCTGAGTCTGAGAAGTGGCTAGAAGCCATGAAATCTGAAATGGATTCCATGTATATAAACCAGGTTTGGACCTTAGTAGAGCCTCATGTAGGAGTTAACCATATAGGATGCAAGTGGGTCTTTAAAAAGAAGATTGATATGGATGGTAAGGTACATACTTATAAGGCAAGACTGGTTGCAAAAGGATATAAACAAATTCATGGGGTTGACTATGATGAAACCTTTTTACCAGTTGCATTGCTTAAATCATTTTGAATTTTACTTATTATCGTTGCATATCATGATTATGAAATATGGCAGATGGATGTCAAAACTGATTTCCTTAATGGGAATATTCTTGAGGATGTGTACATGACACAACCTGAAGGATTTGACATACCAGAAGAAGTCCAAAATATATGCAAGTTACAGAGTTCAATCTATAGATTAAAGCAAGCTTCCAGAAGTTGGAATCTTCGTTTTGATGAAACAGTAAAACAATATGGATACATCAAGAATGAAGATAAGCCTTGTGTCTACAAGAAGGTTAGTGGGAGCATGATCGTCTTCCTGGTATTATATATAGATGACATATTACTCATTGGAAACGATGTCCCTACCCTGCAACAAGTAAAGACCGGGTTGGTGAAATGATTTTCTATGGAGGACCTAGGTGAAGCAACCTATATATTAGAATCAGGATCTATAGAGATAGATCACAAAAACTTATTGGTCAAAGTTAGAGTATATACATAGACAAAGTGTTTAGATGATTTAATATGCATGATTCCAAGAAAGGATGCGTACCTACGCAACATGGCATGTGTCTATCAAAAACATAACCCCTTCAACTAAGGAAGAAAGGGATTGCATGAATAAGATTCCATATGCATCTGTAATAGTATCTATCATGTATGCCATGTTATGTACTCGACCAGATGTCTCGTATGCTTTAAGTGCAACGAGTAGGTACCAATTTGATCCCGGTGGTGCTCATTGGGTAGCTGTCAAGAATATCCTTAAGTATTTGAGAAGGACTAAGGACTCATTCTTGATATATGGAGGTCAGGAAGAGCTTGTTGTAATTGGATACACCGATGCTAGCTTCCAGACAGATAAGGATGACTTTAGATCGCAATCTAGTCATGTGTTCTACTCAAACGGTGGTGTTGTGAGATGGAAAAGTTCAAAGTAAGATACAGTTGTTGATTCTACAACTGAGGCCGAGTATATTGTTGCCTCAAGTATAGCAAAGGAAGTTGTTTGGATCAAAAAGTTCATTAGTGAACTTGGCATAATTCCTAGTATTGTGGATCCCATTGATCTCTATTGTGATAACAATGGTGCTATCGCACAAGCTAAGAAGCCTAGATCTCACCAACGATCCAAACACATACTTAGGTGTTATCACCTTATTTGAGAGATAATAGATAGAGGAGATGTGAAAATATGCAGAGTACCTACACTTGACAATATTGCTGACCCACGGACAAAGCCTCTTGCGCAGCTGAAGCATGATAGCTATACTTGATATATGGGTATTAGGGGTATGCCTGATTGGCTCTAGTGCTAGTGGGATATTATTGGTGTAATCACTAGAGGCCAATACATTTGGTACTTGTATCGAATTATTTATTAATAATAAAAGGCTTTTTATTTATTATGTTTGTTTAATAAAGTCCCTAAAATAACTAGTCTGTTTAATGTATCAAGTGTGACTTAATCATGAGATCCCATTAAACATAAGGACACTATTATTAAAGTATCTGTAGTTGGGCTTTGTTGTGAAGTGGGATAACATTAAAGCATTAAGACTATTATGTATATAGACTGATGATCACATCTCATGGATCATGGATAAGGAGTTATCAAGTCTTAAACATAAGTATGAATATTAGAAGTAATATTTATACTGGATTGACCCGCTATGAGAATACTTCATAGAATGTTATGTAAAGTGTCATAAGTTATTCTCATTATGATAGTGGTGTATACCACCCTTCGACCTGAAACCAGTATGGACCCTAGATGTAGAGTCGAGTGCTTTATTGTTGATCAAATATTGTCTGTAACTGGATGACCATAAAGACAGTTGACGGGTACTCCACAAAGCATGCTGAGAGACATGAGTGACCTAGATGGAATTTACCCATCCTGTGTAACAGGATAAATATATAAGGGCCCAATTTTAAACTGGACAAGGATGACACGGTCTATGCCTTGTGTTCAATATAGACATAAGGGCAAAAAGGGTAATTGTACACACAAGTATTATCACAAAAAACGATTTGTCATATCACATGACATTTTCATGTCTTGGGTAGCAATGATGTGTTACTAGATACCGCTTACTGTTTATTATGTTAAATACGTGATTCAATATAATTGCCAATGTCGCGAAAACCTACAGGATCATACACAAAAGGACGGATTGATGAGAGATAGAGTAAATAAGGAACACCGTAAGGTATGGTGCACTTAATTAAATTGTAGAACATCTTAAGGTACGGTGCACTTAAGTAGAATACGAAATGTGGTACCACGCGCCTAAGTGATTTTAGGTATACCATAAGATATGGGCCACATACACTTAAGTGGGATTTTTAGCTTGCAGTCCATAGAAGTGGTTCTCTAAATAGAACCCTTGTGTAGAAGCATTTCCCTTGATGAAATTTTGTTTCTCTCTCTCTCTCTCTCTATCTATCTATCTATCTATCTCTCTCTCTCTCTCTCTCTCTCTCTCTCTATATATATATATATATATATATATATATATATATATATATATATATATATATATCACTCAAAGCATTCATTCGTAGCATCTAGCACTAAGACTGGAGGAATTCATTTGTGTGGACTGAGTAGAGACGTTGTCACCATTCAACGCTCGTGATCACTCCTTAGATCTGCATCAAAGGTTTCAATCGCCATCAGAGTCAACGGTTTTTATCACGGGTCATGCCCATTCGTAAGGATCACTAAAGGAAAATTTTTAATTTCCGCTGCATTTTGGATCGCAATTTTCCTTAAGAGGTGGCGTTGAAAAAGTAAAAATAAAATGTGTTTTATGATATATATATATAAATGTTTGTGTTTTAACTAATGGATGTATCACCGCCCCAGTGGTAGAAGCGCGCTCCTTAAGTCACTTGTAACCAAAAGGTCTGGGGTTTGAATCCCCCTCGCCCCATCCTTTGGTTTTTGTTTTTATCAAGTAGCGCATGGAACCCCAAAGACATGGGTTCGAGCCTGGCTAATGTAATGTTTATTTTTCTCACTTGTTAAATATTCATTTTTCTTCACAACTTAAAAAACCCATAACTTCTTGATCATAACACACTCTTTTGAATGTTGATTGTTATCCTTAGCATGTTTAAACTTGATTATTTTCATACCATGCCTGAATTGATTCACCTTGAAAACATGTTTATTTCAATGGTTAGGAGGTGATTAAGGTTTCCATTTGTTTGTTTCTTATTCATGCCATGATTAGGGTTTAGGTCTAAACTTGTCCCTAACATGTTCTTGCCTCTTGCGTAACTTGTATGCATAGTGATCCACTTAGGATTTTATGTTGTCTATCCCATGTTCATATGATCCATGTTTTGAATGTCTTTATTTTGTCACAACTTTACTTGACAACCATATATCTTGATTATGATACTTGTCTTATGTGATTTGATACCCTTGTATTGAATAATGTACACTTGTTTAATTTTGTCTTGTGACACTCCACTTGTATTTTATCCCAATTTGTGATGTTATATCCATGTCTTATAATTCTTTATCACTTCATTCAAGTATTTCCTTCATAAACTTCCATAATGTTGAATGTGTAGCTCATACTTGTTCATGTGTTATCCCTTGTGGTGTTATGTAAACCTTTGTCATGTCTTATTTATGTTCATCATACCTCAAAAGCATGTGAGTAATTTATTCATGTCTTACCAATTTATGTGTATTTATGTATCTAATTCCAAGGGAAAGGATCTTACATTGACTTCCTAGTCATATACTGTCTGTTTATTTGTTGACTTTGTTTGTTCATCCATGCATTTGCCCTAAACCTTTTTCAAACTAAAACACCCATTCAAACCTTGACTTACTTTAGCCAATGGATTTTTCAAATACACTTAAAAATGCTTTAGTACACATGAGGCATTTCAAACATAGACCTTGACTTACTTTTATTCAATGGATCTTTCAATTAAACTCTCAAATTCTTTAGTACACATGAAGCGTCTCAAACTCAATTGTTAACTTACCTTTAGTCAAGTAACACTTTTCCAAAACATTTTCTACCCCTTTTATTGACCCATTCAAAAATACAAACAACTTTTAAACCAAAACTTAGATAAATTCAAAAGATTCCTATAGAGTAATACAGATGTTTAGGGTGTTAAAACCTTCCCTTTGTATAACCAACCCCCGTAACTTCGATCTCTACTTGCTTTGCTTCTTGTTATTTTTACTATTTGTTATGCATGTTTATTTTGGGTTTATTTTGAATCGTTTCCCCTTCCCTTGGAAAAATAAAAGTTCGATGGTGATATCAATGTTTTGTGAGTCAAGTTAATCCAATAGCTTGGTCTCGGATTCTCACCGCGACACAAAGTACATAACAAACTGGATACTCTGCCAATTCTCAACTAGACGAAGACTCTGCCACAAAGCTTGTCTTTTGCCACGTCTTCTAGGACAAAAGATCATCCACTGGGGATACGAGATCTACTATGGAAAAACAAGATTCGTTGGGGGACTTGCAACAAAAATCTTCAGGAGTCAAAAGCCTTATGAGGGAATAAAACTTTTGATGGCTTTGTTATGGAAAAAACCCTAAATCAACATTGTAACAACAAAACTGGCTGGAGGAAAACCACTATCTAACACAAATTCATTAGAGAATGTAAGATTATTAGAACCAGGATATGATGGGGAATCCATATTCCACACTTCAAGACTTTATTTCAAAAATTATTATCGAAAATAAATGACGTTTTGAAAAAGAAATGTTGGTGTTAATACATGCTAGAGAAATGATATGTAAATCATTCTCCTAAAATCATGCCACAAAGTTAAAAGGAAGGAATGATCAAGCACAAAGGCTAGGAGGATGGTCTACTGCTTCAATCCATACTTCATGACACTTGGTACAAACTTATGCATCAATACAAAGTACCTTAAATGATCCATGATCAATTAGGAGGTAGATTTGAAATGATGAAAGTTCATCAAGTACCAATCCACACATCATGAACAAGATGGACATAAGCCATCCAATTGATCAAAGGGAAAAGAAAGAGATGAAGAAGAAGGGGACAAGAGAGGTCACGCCCAAATTGGACCAAAAGTTTGATCAAGTCATCATCAAAATCAATCATCCATTTTGGTGGATTAGGGTTTTCACCCCATCAACACCCAAGATCCATTGAGTTTGATGAGACTTATAGTCCGAACTATCATGATCCAAGGTCAATAGAAGCTCACAAAGGTCCCATAAATATAAAATACAATTAAATGGAATAAAAATGCACCAAAAGTATTTTTAAATGAATTTTAAAATAGAAATAAAATGAAAAAATCTATAAAGTCCTTCAAAACACCAAATAAATGGCCAAGAAAATTATGGAAGGTTGGAAATAAAATAAGAAGCATGTAATAAATTTTTTAGAATTTAAAACTGCAGAAAAGAATTTTTAAACCAATTAAAAAAAGGTGAAAAGAGAACATTCATGAAAAATAGAAAACCAGTGAAATAAAATGTGAAAAAAAAAGTAAAAATCAGATGAAGAAAAATAAAAGAGAATTTTAGAAATTAGTTAGGGATTTTTTGGATGAAAAATGAAATTACTATGAATTTTAAAAGAAAAAGAAATTAAAAATAATAAAAGAAAAAGAATTAAAAAAAAACACTGAGCAATGGATCACGCCTCATCAATTGACGTGGAAGATCCAACACTCCTCATATTAGGATGCACGGTGGAACGCGATACAAATAGCACACGGGATCCAATTCAAAAACAGCCAATCAAAACATTTCGTTTGTCCAACGTGTCTGGCCAAACTCAGACAACCTAGAGCACCTCGATCATATTCTTCGATGAGCTCTCACCGGAGTTTCAACGTTTGATAAATTCAGAACCTGAGACCACTACCATTGTGATCCTCTTCTCATCCCGAATTCAACCTTATGCTCCAAATTCATTTATATAAATTGAGAAAAGGGGATTTCAAATAAGTTTCAGAAGCAAGCAAACCATGAAAAATTAAATTAAATGATGAACACGATCAATCAACACCAGCTAAGTTAGGGGAAAGCATCAGAGAGTAAATTACTACATTATGGTAACTTGTTTGAGTTCAAATGATGCTCAAAACTACCTTGTCCAGATGGTGATCAGAAGTTGATGAAGCTCAATCTGGTTATAGCACATCAGAAGGTCTCTAGCTTGGGAATTGTTGCAAAAGTTTTAGAGGATGTCGAAGATGCTAATGGAATCAAGAAATTGGATTGAAACAAGTTGAAACTCAAAACACAATAGTTGAACTTTTCTGGAAAATTTCAAGTTGCAGCAGGGATTTCTTAGCTATCTAAAGCTTGGAAATGAATGCAGTAGCTTCCTCTATTTATAGGAAATGTGTTTGGATCCAAATGCGTGTGGAATGATGTTGAATTCGTGCAAAACGAATTTGATCAGAATGTGAGAAAAGTGTGACTTGCAACTCATCAAAACTCAGCTAAAAGATGTGTTCAAAAGGTCAGTTAACTTCTAGAGACTTGTTTAAACATGTTTAGGTCCAAAATACGTGCTAATTTGGCTTGGAATTGAGATTAGTGAAGTTCAAATTTTTGGCAATGGTAATTTCTTCAGTTCCAAGTCGCCGTGTTCAACCCAATGGACATCCTACTCATGAGGCTTTTTGATCCCATTATTTTTGCAATGTGTTGACATCATAACAAATATTACAATATGCTAAGAAAGGTTGCATTTGGATGTTTGAGCCAAAGTTGTGACATGTTGAAGTTGGCATGAAAAACTGGTTATATAACTTAGAAAAATTCAAGTGTTCCATGGCTGAAAATGACCTATAATGTCTCAATGAATTCCATGGCCTTCCAAGCATAATTTGACTTTTATCCTTATAGAAAACTTTTAGAGGGCATCACAAATGAAATTGTGAAAAAATAATCAGCCTCAAATGTTGAAAGTTGAAGAAGTTATAAATCTTGAAAGTTTGAGAAAAAGTCTCTTGAAAATAGGTCAAATTTCACTAAGTCCACAAATGACCTATAATGTCTCCAAACCTTTGATGATCCTCAAAGCATAATTGACTCTTGTAATATAAAGAGAAGTTTTAGAGGATGTTGAGAAGAGTCATATGCAAAAGAATCATTTAAAAATGTTGAGAATTGAAGGAGTTGTGATCCTTGGAACTTTGACTTCAAATGTTGACTTTTTGGTCAAACCACTTGGGACAAGCTTGTGTACTTGGACTTTCCTTGCATTTAAAAGCACATGGATGATCATATGAACTCAAAATAAGTTGTCCTTTATTTCCTCTTGATTATATTGATCAAAGCTTGGAGTTGCTTGTTGAAGAAGGCATGAAAATAAACACATGAACCTTTGAATTTCCTTGATAAGTAAGCAACAAAACTTTGAGATGCTCTTGATTGAAAAGCCCTACTTTGCACAATAAACTTAAGGAAACAAGACATATTTTTTCTATTTTGGTTAGATAAGTAATGATCATATAAACACAAAGGTAAAACACCAACAAAGAGGTGTTTGATGATCCTTGCAAAAAGCAAAACCCAAAGATGATAGGGGGATCAAGATGTGACCTTTTTTGTGTGCAAGGATGCCAATGGTATGTGGGATAGTAGGGTTGAAAATTAGGGTATGAAAGTTGTCATCCTTTTCTCTTCAATTAAATTCAACTAGTCATATTTATTTTGACACCATTCAACTTCTGCCAACTTGGATTCCATCAAGAATCACATTGATGGGATCTCAACTTCTATAGGGAGTACTTCTTCCATGCCATAGACTAAGGAGAAAGGGGTTGCCTCTATTGAATATGTATGGTATCCATGCAAAGTAAAAGGAAGCATTTCATGTCAATCCTTGTAGATTAGAACCATCTTCTGCAGGATTTTCTTGATATTCTTATTCGCCGCTTAAACAACCTCATTCATCTTGGGTGATTTATAACTAATGTTGAATCCCCAAAGACAATGAAGATCTTAATCCTGATATCAATAGCTTCTTTGAGGCCAAGGGTACACACCTCATACTCTTCCATATTATTTGTACAATCAAAACATATCCTTGAAGTAAAAGGAATATGATAACCTCGAGGAGTGATTATAATTGCTCCAACTCCATGACCATATACATTAGAAGCTCCATCAAATACCAAACCCCATTGAGATCCAAACTCTGGTCCTTCTTCGGGACTTGTTTCATCATAATCTTTAGCTCGAATGGCCATAACATCCTCATCCGGAAAGTCAAATTGGATAGGTTGATAGTCTTCAATCGGTTGGTGAGCCAAATGATCTGCCAATACACTTCCTTTAATAGATTTTTGAGTATGATATTAAATGTCATATTTAGATAGAAACATTTGCCAACGTGCAATTCTTCCTGCTAACTCAGGCTTCTCAAAAATATACTTGATAGGATCCATTTTGGATATCAACCAAGTAGTACGGTTCAACATATACTGTCGAAGACGTCGAGTAGCCCATGCCAAGGCACAATAAGTTTTCTCAAGCAAAGAATGCATGGATTCACAATCTGTGAATTTCTTACTCAGGTAATAAATAGCATGCTTTTTCCTACCTTTCTCGTCCTGTTGTCTGAGGACACAACCCATCGATCCTTCAAGACTGTTAAATACATAATCAGATGCTTCCATTCCATTGACGGGATAAAAATAGGAGGCTCAAGCAAGTAACCTTTGATATTATCAAAAGCCTTCTGGAAGTCTTCATTCCATACAATACCTTGATCTTTACGAAGTAATTTGAAGATTGACTCACAAGTGGCAGTCAAGTGAGAAATGAACCTGGAAATATAATTTAGACACCCGAGAAATGCTCTAACTTGATTCTATGTTCTAGGCGCATGCATATCTCGAATAGCCCTGAATTTGTCTGGATCCACCTCTATACCTTTTTGGCTGACAATGAAACCCAAAAGCTTCCCGGAACCAACACCGAAAGTGTATCTGTTTGGGTTCAAGCGGAGTCTGAATTTTCTCAAATGCTTGAATAACTTCAACAAGTATTCAACATGATCTTCTTTAGTTTTAGACTTGGAAATCATGTCATCGACATATACCTCTATTTCTTTATTCATCATGTCATGGAATAGGGTAGTCATATCCCTCTAGTACGTATCACCATTGTTCTTCAAGTCGAAGGGCATCACTTTATAGCATAATGTTCCCCAAGGGGTGATAAACATTGTTTATTCCATGTCCTTGGGTGCCATTTTAATCTATTTATAGCCGAAAAAGCCATCCATAAAGGAGAAAACATTGAAATTTGTTGTATTGTCTACCAACATGTCAATATGCAGCAGAGGAAAAACATTTTTTGGATTGGCTTTATTCAGATCTTTATAGCCTACGAACATTATGACTTTTTTGTATTTCTTTGGAACTAGCACAATGTTGGCCACCCATTGAGGATAAATAGATGTGACAAGGAAACCAGTATCAATCTGTTTCTGCACCTCTTCTCTAATTTTAACAGTTATATCAGGATGAGTTCTTCTTAACTTCTACTTTATTGGCGGGCGTTCTGTATTAAGCGGCTATCTGTGCTCTACAATATCAGTATCCAATCTTGGCATATCTCGCTACGAATAAGCAAATATATCAACATACTCTTTCAACAACTCTACCAACCTTTTCTTGACATCTTCACCAAGCAATACCCCAATCTTGACTTCTCTCTTGTTCTCTTCAGAACCCAAGTTGATCAGTTCAACATGCTTTTTACACAGCTGAATAGTTTTCTCCTCGTGCTCAAGCAACTGAGTAATTTCTTATAGAAAATCATTGTCTTCCTCACTCTCTTCTTCCACTTCAAATACAGGGAATTCAAAGTTGGGAGGGGGCGTAGGGTCATTGTTTCAATGAGTTTATTATTCATTAATTTGCACATGATTTATGCTTTACTTTAGAAAACAGACAAATCCGAAAATGATATGAAAGAACTGAAATTGTTTTTAAACAGATTTTTTAGTTACCATTTTCCAGAAAAAATGCAAAAAGAAAAAACATATTGGATAACAAAACATATTTTATTAATGATCTTAAAATTTGAAACAAAAGTGCCAGAACAAATTTACTTTCACCATGGGCAAACTGAAAGGAATTATTTGAAAAAATAAAACAAATTACTTTGACAAATGAACGACACTAGGAATATCCACAACGGTCCAATTTTGACTAGTCTCTCCATGTGTTACAAAACAAGGCCATTCTGGATCTGAATCTCCTTTGACGATAGCAACAACGACTTGATCTCCAGGGTGAATGAAACCAGCATTGTGGAACACCTCTTGGATAGGTCTGATAACAGCTTCATGCTTCAATGCTCTTCTAGATGTATAAGGTGAGAACCTTAAACCAACTTTTATCTTATTCTCGGGAAGCTCAACAATATGTCCCCAACCTTCTGCTTGACCTCTTTTCATAACTTGATGTGCATCTTTCGACGAAGCAATAAATGCCCTACTCTTCTGAGCAACATTGACTATATCAATGGTTTGGAACTAAGTCCTAACAACTGCCTCATTTGCATTTATATACCAGAAATAAGACAGGTGATGGACTAGCAAGGCCTGCTCACTGTAAATGATTACCAACTTATCATCCTTAACAAACTTGAGTTTTTGATGAAGAGTAGATGTTACTGCCCCATCATCATGTATCTATAATCTTCCCAATAAACAACTATGCGTCAGGTAAATATCCATCACCTAAAAAGTGACTTGGCAAACTTACAGACCTATCATCATTTGGAGATCTACTTCACCAATTATCTTCCTCTTAGAACCATCAAAAGATTTAACTACCACCCCACTGTGCTTCATAGGAGTACCTTGATAAGCTAACTTGGACAAAGTTTCTTTTGGCATAACATTAAGCGATGAACCAGTATCAACTAATACATTAGACTGGGAGTCCTCTCGGCACCTCATAGATATATTCAAAGCATAATTGTGTTTCCTACCCTCTGGAAGCAGTTATTTATCACTGAAGCTCAAGACATTACAGGTCGTGATGCTTCCCACTACACAATTATATTGATCCATTGTCATATCATGATCCACATATGCTTGTTCTAACACCTTTATCAAAGATTTCCGATGAGCCTCGGAGTTCAGCAACAAAGATAACACTGATATTTCTGACAGAGTTTGAAGGAGTTGATCTACCACCTTGTAATCACTTCTTCTGATTAACCTTAGTAATTCTTCATCATCCTAATTCTTCTTGGATTCATTAGACGGGCCAACGACCATAGGTTCTTGATTAACCACAACACGATCTTTACCATGCAGTTTCTTTTTTGCTAACACATAATCAATCTTTCGGAGAGGTGCTGGAGAAAACATATGTCCACTTCTAGTCATGTCACTGACATCTGCTATATTCTTGGCAGATTGAGTTGCTTCAATCATTACCTCTTTACCATCTTCCAACATAGTAGCATTATACCTCCAAGGAACAACTTTGTCGGATTCATACAAAATCAATCCAGGAAAACAAATTATCAAGTGAGTCACATCACTTTCCTTGCTCTGATAATTGATTATCAAAGGCTTTGGAATATCAAACTAAGGAACAATAATAACTACTTCATCCTCTTTACGCTTAGTACTGGCCTGTAAAATACCCTGGTCCATCAGGCCCTGAATATCTTTCTTCACTAATATGTATCCTTCAGGATTTTGTTCACACAACTGGAAATTTGTATGGTCATCTCCGAACAAACAAACTTTGCACAACTTAGCATGCATATCAGCTAAAGGATTCTTCACTAGATTAACGTCATAAATCCAACACTCTTCCGGATAAACTTTCACCATGTTGACAGAAGGTCCACCATGTTCTGGCAGAGGATTAAATTGCACATTAGGTCTGACATATCAAAACTTCAACAAACCATTCTTGATGAGATTCTTAACTTCTGCTTTCAACGAGAAATAGGTTTCAAGATCATGCTTCGGTGCACCCTGATGAAAAGCACAATGAGCTTTAGGCTTATACCACCATGGAGTGGGTTTGGAACAGTTGCCAGAGATATAGTTTTAATCAAACCATTCTGCAATAAAGTTGGATAAAATTCCATATAATTCAAAGAGATAGGATCAAACTAATTCTTCCTGGGAACACGGGTTTGTTGATTCTGATTAGACTATTGATTCAGTTGAAATTAAAGTTGATAAGTCTAAATAGCAGGATTTAGACTAGCCATCGGAGTTACCGAGGAAATATGAGGTTATTGATAATACTATTGTTGAGACTGGTTCTGGTGATTACTTCCATTTATGGGTTTTCTCTACCTTCCTCCTTGAGAAATAGAATTAGTATCCCCTTCTTTCTTTTTTTGAAAATTGTTGCCATACTTCTTTATTCCACTTGATGAACCTACTAATTTTGTTCAACAGACCTCTCTGACACCTTTTTCCAATCTGACTCCCATACCAACCATTTCAATGAAATCATTTTGAGCGCTAGCAACCATCCTCTCATAATAGAAAGAACTCAAAGGTTTGAGAAACCACTTCAAAGTTGCACCAGTCAAATTGTCTTGAAAATAGAGGATCAACAACTTATCATCATCAGTATGAGTAGCCATCTTTCGACAATACATAGTCAAGTGACTCTGAGGATTGGAATTACCCTTGTACTTTTCAAAGTCAGTGACCTTGAATTTGACAGGGATCTTGACAATGGGCACCAAGCACAAATCATAAGCATTCTTACCAAACAAGTATTTACCCTTCATAGCTTTTAACTCTTTTTGTGATTCCTAGAATTCATCCATTCTCTCATAAAGATCCTGATTCTCACTGGGAGCAGTGTGATAGATAGGATCCTCTACTTGTGGTGCAGCATGCACAACTGGAGGGGTGCCGACCATCACAGGTTGAATTGGAGAAACCTAATTCACCAAAGGAGCTTCAGTAGCAAGATTGAAATTCTCTAGCATATAATTGGGAGGCATTCCCCAAGGATAACCATCAAGCATCTGATTCTGACACAGAGGTCCAGTAGGTACAATAGATACAACTAGAGTTGTTGCAATCTCGGAGATAACAATTACTTGAGGCTGAGCCGGAGGTGGAGGTAAATTCTGAGTTGCCACCAAATGTTCCAACAGAGCGGTCATTATGTCCATTTCTGTCTTCAATGAATTCACATCCTCACGGAGTTCTCTTTGCTCTTGCTCAATTGTCTTCATCTTTCATCTTGAGTTGGCACGAGTATTGTACTGGTGTATCAGCTTGTCTTCTACAAAGATGAAGGAAAATGAATGAGACTATGACAAACACTTGCAGAAAGCAAGACCAAATGATGCTTGAAATGCAATGTGCAAATTATTGTTTTCAAGGAATTAAAAACATATTGCAAATTTCATAAGTAGTAATACATTTAAAAGAAAAACTCAAACTTTCTTTTTATTAAAATATCTGGAAGGATTACAACTTCAGTACATGAATTCAAATCAATCTTAAATGAAAGACATAAACTAAAGCCTAAGATCCGAGGGAGTCCCAACTAAAGAAGATCCTCCTTCATGCTACAACTTCCTCTTGACCTTCCTGACCTGAGCTTCAAACACAGTTGCCATACCCCAATTTTGCCCTTCATTCAATAAATAAATAAAGTTATCATAACATCTGCATCATCTATATAACCTAACATTCATTTCATCATGCATAATACCTTAAATGTCAATCGAAATAAATTTTCAGATCTACAGATAGACCAACCAAACTGATTGTCAATTATGCATAAAATCAGTGGGCGAAAATTTTCAAAATCGAGCTTGCAGACATCAATTTTATTAATCTACGACACACGTAATTTAACCTGGTGTACTCGTCTTAATTTTTTGACTGCTTTTTCGGCCGTATTTTGATCAGTCTGAGCCTTTTAACCAGTCATTTTTTATATCAAATTTGATCAAAACTTGTATGTTTCCGAGAAGTTTATTTTGCACTGATCATTTTGACACATTCGGTTTGTCTTTTTTTTGCATTTTTTAGGCCCGACATTTATTCGTTTTGAGTCATTTTATTTATTTATTTTAGTCAAAGTATTCACAAAAACTTAATAGAATTAGCTATATGTTCATTTTAATTTTATATTGTTTAGTTTATAATCGTTAAATTTATTTCACTTATTTGGTTTAACCTTGTTTTTAATCATCAAAAATATTCAAGAAGGGTATTCTTGGTATTTAGATTAATTTGTAATCCTACTTTCTAACTAAATAACCAATAACTAAACCCTCGTTTTCCTAAGAAGAAATGGTTCCTACAAATTTGGAAAAAACTCAAACAATGCTAGACCAATCCAAAAATACACAGTTGCATCCTAATTCCATTAAGTACCTCTCATTGGTTGATTTTGAAAACACATAAAAAAGAGTATAAAAAATAGGCATGGAAAACTAATAGAGGAAAAGAGCATTTGGATCTATACACTAAAACTCATTTTGTTTCACACTTTATGCTCTGCGCGTCCACCATCATCATCTGAAATAAAAAAGATTCTACGATCCATCTTAAAACAACAACTCAAGCAACATATGCACAACTTTCTTCACTTGAAATTTCCATGAATAAAAACAAGACATAAACCCTTTTTTTTAAACGGTCCACCTCTTGCATATCTCATTTCCTTCAAGACAACAACACCTCACACTAACAAATATTGATTCAACCATTAAAAAAACTCCATAACAATACTACAACATAACCACCTTGTAACTTCCATTTGAAAACAAACCATATTTCCACCTCACTCAATAAACCTTTCCTTACATCCATCTCCTTCACCAACTCAAAAAATTTCTCCCCCTTCCCACATATAACATCTTACTCTCTCGTGCAAAAAATATAAAGATTCATCATCTTCATGACCTCACACAAAACCATGAAACCATGAACATCATCATTCCATTAAAGCACTTCTTCACACCTCAAACAACCCTTGAATAAAACCCCACCTCCATATCACTCACCTGCTAACCAAAAATAATAAAGAAATGGAGTTGATTGAAAAAAAAGCAACAGTAAAAGCAGCTCCATTTTTCACCACGTGAACACTGCAACAACCAGCGACACAACGTGTTTTAGTAACAACAACACTTTGCTCAAACACAATAAGCTTTCTAAAAATAGACCAATTCCTCTTTCGCAATTGTTCAACAATGGTAGCGATTCGAAATAACTTTTCTGTTGCACTTCGGTTTGTTGCTCTGATTTTGGCTCCGATTTCGGTTTTGGTTTACATTACGTTAGTTACTGAATTGTGTGTGTATATTTGTTTTAATTTTGGGTCGGTATTGTAAATGTTTGTTATAGTTCATGGTTGTCTTGCCATACCTGTATGTGTTTTCTTAGGGAAGAGATGAAAAGTATTTTTTCTAACTCATTTTCGTTGCTCTTAGTATAAACAAATATGGTTTTAATGTAAGGTTTCTACTAACGTTTTTGTTTTCTTTTTTAGATAGTTGTCCTAATTTATTTTTTAATATAAAATTTATTATTATTTAATCTTTTTTTACTAATCATGATGATGATGTAACTTATTTAAGTTTTTAAAAATGTTATCTTGTATACTAGTTTATTCTAAAATAAGTAGTTTCAGTATATTAATCACTTGTTTTTTTTACACTTGTTATTTTTTTTCTTTGACCTTATTTTATTTTTTAGTAGTTAATTAATTAGTTAGAATTTTATTTGATGAAGTTGATTAAATTTTGATTAATTAGTAAAATTACTTGACAAATTTTGGTTTTCGCTCTTTTTCATTGCGTTGTGATTTCGGTGTTAAAATCCAATTTAACTTCCGAACATCGTTTAGACATATGGATCCATTTACACGCCTTCTTATAGAGTTTATTCATACATGAATCGACTTTAAGATAACTTAGAGCTAAATTTAGTTGCCTTTTGATTTCGGTTTATTTCGGTCCCGTGGCTTACTCTTGGGCATTCTTACAATGAGCTCTTGATCAATATCGAGATTATTTTCAACTAAATTCAAACTATTTTCAAAAACCATTTTCAACTAACTATAAACCATTTTCAAAACCAAATCAAGCATAATATCAATTCCTTTTTTCAAATAACTTGAAAGAATAGGACCATTAGAATCTAGCATTCCGGTAGGAACCCTCGAATGATCGGCCTCAAGCCTCACGTTTTGGGTTAACCTTTCAATCTTTTTTTCGTACCTAAAACACTTTAGTTAACTTGGACAAAATAAGGGTCATTGGGATCAAGCATTCTGGTGCAACTCTTTGAACAATTGATTCTTATCAAGCATTTGTTATCCATCAAACAATTTTCTCAATTAATCTTGAATGAAAAAGGACCGTTGGAATCTAGCATTCTGGTAGAACCCTAAATGATTGATCCTGAGACTTAGGTCTTGTTCTCATCAAACATTTGTCATTCATATATAAAATACATCCAACGCATCAAACTTCTTTTTTTCCGTCGTGCGATTGATCTTAAAACATTTTCATAAAAGAGAGACATCTTATCTTAAGATGATGCAAAACAATGTTTCATCCAAAATTATTGAGTTGAGATAAGTGACATTTTCCCGAATGTTAATATGTAAATCCATTTGACGTGATGCAAACGTTTTTTCCTCACCTGTTTTGGGTAAAATAATGTTTCTCTTCGATTAATACAAGATAGCTTTCGCTAAAATCGACCAACAAAACAAACATTTTTCTTTCCAGAACTACGTAAGCCTTGAATCCTTTATTGCACCTGGAAATACGTAGGAGCAGAATTGCGAAATCTTGTCAGCCCCCCTTATAAAAAAATTTAGGTTTAGTTCCTTTCCCCCCTAATAATAAAACCTTTTTAGGTCCTTTCTCATTAATAAAAAATCTAAAAACATCTCTCTTTTCCATCTCAAATAAGTAAAAGATTAGAAACCAACACAAGCTAACATTCAAATCGAAATTAACTAAATTGTTCCTGTTGAATACAACAGACATGAGAGGTGTTAATACCTTCCCCTTGCGTAACCTACTCTCGAACCCTGATATTGGTTGCGATGACCATATCTTATCCTTTCTTTTAAGGGTTTTATCGATATTTTCCATTTCCCTCTTTGGGAATAAATAAAGTTCGATTGCGACTCCGTTCAGCCCATCCAGCGAGCGTGCGATTGTGCTCCATTAGGTCGTGTTCTCATTTTTTGAGGTGCGACAGGTGGAGACTCTACTGGGGACAAGAATATATCCTAAGTGAGTCAACCTTAGTTTAGTTAGGTTTTCGTATGTGTGTTGGCTTTGTTTGTTTATTCTTTTGTTTTATGTTTTCTTTATCGCATTATTATATCTGTATATATTTATGTGTGGGATTTGGGTTTGGATATCATGAATAAAGCTTTATGCCCGAGCTTTGGAAAAAGAATAGAGAACATATAAGTTTAGAATTGGAAGTTGTGCAGTGTTAATCCCCAAGGGCCACTCCTTGCGTGCCTAGCATGAAGACTCCCCTAGAGTAGACCTATTTGTAGATCTCATTATAAGACAGATATCATGTTGCATGGTGCTAATTCATGAAGGGTATATACTCTAGGATCCCCTCTTAGAACCCGTTTATGCTTTGGTGGTTGCATAATGTTGAACTCCAAGGGCATCTTCTTGTTGCACCCAACATGAAAACCCTGCTCAAAAGAGACCTTTCGTTATTCTGGTCATAAAGCGGCTAGCCTGTTGCATGACGTTGATACAATTATGGTCCATGAATTTGGGAACCTTATCAAAAATGTAGAAATTATCCCGTGAGTGGGTTTATATGTAGAAATTCTAGAACTATCTGTTAAGGAACCTACCAAATAGGGTGTTCTGAGTTACTCATGTCATCCCAAATCCTAACTACCTACATTGCATTTTGTTTGCATACCAAAGCACAAAAAAAAATGCATTGCATCCATTCATATACCATTGCATCTGCATTTGTCATCATGCATTGCATATCATTTCCCAAAAATACAAAAAAAACTCATTCATCTTTTGTCCATGATCATGCAAAGTGATTCCCAGCACGTGTTTAGAACAAAGAACCATGTCTTAGGAGATGATGGACGAGCTAAGGAAATGTCAAAAAGCATTGAAAGAGGAATTGAATCTTTTGAAGAGCCAAATGGGATGGGTTTTAGAAACCCTGCAAGCTTTATTGAGATAAGAGGGTCACCATGTACCCATCGCTGCTGCAGAGGAGACTGATGCTCTAAATCCATCTAGTGTTACCCCAAGTCAAGGGAATTTCCATGTGGCAACTCCTCATTTACCGGAATATGGCCCTCCCTCAGGATGTCATCATCAAAATCCTCGGGCTATTCCTCCTCAAAATCACCGAAGTCAGGTTCGGAACAAAAATCAGAATCAGAACAAAGGGAACAAAGATCACAACGACGTGATTCCAATTCCATATAGCAAGCTCTACCCGTAGCTGATCCAAAATGCTTTAGTGACTCCTCAAGCTCTCAAACCTACGTCACCATACCTGCCATGGTACAACCTAAATGAAAAATGTGAATTCCATAAAGGAGCAGTGGGGCATGACCTGGATTCTTACTTAGCGCTAAAAGCCTTGGTACGAGAACTGATTAACAAAAAGAGCTTACTCTTTGATGAAGATCACCCTAATGTTAAGTATGGATACCATACTGGAACAATGGGGAAATCCATCCAGGAATGTAAGAGTTTTAAGCTCAAGTTGCAAAGATTGATTAACATAAGGTCACTAACACTCAAGGAGGAAGGCTTAGTTACGAATATCTTGATTTCTAACCCAGGTAATGAGAAAGGAAAAGGACCTCTAAAACCCCTCAAGGTCTTGTACCACAAGTAAGAGGTCAGGGATGTGGCTAACGAGATATCATTGTTTCCCAGTAAGAGCATTGAGATATCACCTTGATTTCCAATGTTACAACCCATGCCAATGGAAGCAAAGGAGAAGTAAGTAGTGGATCCAAGAGGGTTGCGTCCAACAATGAGATTAAAGGAAAAGGATTTGAAGATTTTCTTGCCAATCTTAAAATGTTTGTTGATCTCAACCTTCAAGTGGCTGAAAATGAGCAGTTAGCAATGCCCAAAGTGCCATACCAGCAACCACTACCTTTTGGTCTTCATTACCAACAATCTCAGTTTACTCCTCATCTAAATCAAGGAGCCCAAGGCCAGAGATATCAAAATCAGCATCAGAATCAGCCTAGGCCTCAAAATAACATGGATAGAAGAAATGCTCCTCATCATCCAAGCCCCATGACATATAGCCAACTTTTGTAGCCTCTGATTAAAAACTCGTTGTTGGTTCCAAGTCCCTCAAGATGATTCCATAACCTTACCCACCTGGGTATGACCCAAATGTGCAATGTGGATATCACGTCGAATCAGAAGGGCACTTAACTGAAGACTGCAACGCTTTCAAAGCCAAAGTACAACAATTGATTGACAACAGGTACATAACCTTTTAAGAAGGAAACTTGGTGGTGAACATCAACCTATCGTCCAGATAAGTGCGAAGACCTCATGGAGCATCTCCCAAAGTCAATGAATCAAGTTTGAAGAAGTTAATTCCCTAAAGTTGTCAATCATTTGGTTATTTCAGCATTTCTTTTGTAATTTCTTTGCATGTTGATTGTTATTTGCTTTTAAATATTGTTGTTCTCTTTGAATTGGTAATATTAATGGAATGCTTATGCATCTTTTGAATTAATCGATTCGTATTCACTCATTTTTTTCATTTATGTCAAAAAGACCAAAAAAACACTTCTCCAATTCATTTTTGTTTATCAAACCCTTGTGTTAACAAATATTTGAAGGAGGAGGATGAGAACAAAACACCCATAATTGTTGTTGGCATGCTTTTGAATAGAACTTTGTCAATGATGTAAGGCATTGTTTCAAATCCTCAAACACTGAAGAGATAAGGAGTTAGTACTTAGTCAACCACTTTGAGCCTTGAAGTTGGTGTTTCTTTCAGAATTAAAACCCTTAATCTTAACCATGGGCATGATAGTTATGTTTAGATAGTTTGACTATGCATTCAGCCTTCAAGTGAATTAGTCCGTCTACAACGTCCCAGCTGAGGATCGACCACACTTCACACGCACCACAAAGTGTTGGAGAAGTCGTGAAAAATCCAAGATAAACTATATTAGTTAACCCTCATCCACCAATAACATGGCAGTCATATCTTTTTGAAGAAAACAACCCGCTAAGTCAAACACCATAAAAGATGGCTTAGGCAAATATCAGGGCATCCCAGTAGACCGAAAGCTTCAAAGTAGCAGTCCATAAAAAAATTAAGGATAAAGAGAAACAAAAAAAGGGTCCTCAAATCCTCAACAAAACAAAATAAGGTGACTGCCATTTCAAGAAAATCCATCTTGAATCCTCATCACACCTTCGAACCCTCTTGGAAGTAGAGTGTGTATATCGAATTAACTGAACGTAGGAACTGGAGATCATTGAGAAGAATGGGTGGTTAAAAATTAAATTTTGATCCCTACATTCGTTTGTTTTAAAAAAAAGCATTAACCAGACCATGTTACAACTCTTAAAAGACCTAATTGAGGAAGGCTTTATTTTGAAAGCATATTACAGTAAGGTTGTGATAACTTGACTCCAAATGATCTTTTTAATCATTTGAGCGCCACCTTGCACAATATGAGTGAATAGATCATCATTGTGTTATTATCAGTAACCCGTTCACTGAATTTCACACGTTCATATAAAAAATCCAAATTTTTGCATAAGCACTGCATTAAAATTACCATTTTTGAATGAACAATCTTATTTGTAAGTCAACACTTAGCATCAACGAAATTCCAACAATATACAATTGAGGAACTTTATAAAATGAAAGAAGTTCAGTCAGGGGAAATCACTTTGAGTATCAGTCAGTCTGAGCCAATCACCTCAAGGGTCATTTAGTCAAGAGTAATTTGCTTCAAGACTCAGACTAGGGCAAGCCACCTCAGAGCTTAATGAGTCCTAACTATCCAAAAGACAGTCAATAAAAAGTCTACCATTCCAAGATTTGGTTAATCAGAGGCAGACATCTGTAAGTTTCAAACACTTGGGGAAAGCCATCTCGAGGTCGTCTCATGGTGTTCGCAGTTGATTTTGGCGAACAACCTCTGGTTTACCAAAACTTGTAGAATTGGGTTACTTGCAGGATCAACCACACAAATCCTAGGACATGTGCAGATCTAGATGGTCTTGAAGATGTCTAGAATCACTTTCATGTATTTCATTTCTGTTCTCTAAGTGTTTTATGTCGAAATATGTTGACTAAAACGTCAAGTTGATGTAAACTTAACAAGATAAAGTAAATGGCGGAAAATAACTGATGAAATGTAAAGTGTCGAAAAGGATAAAGTGCAGAAAGATAAATGACTGGAAAACATAAAAGAGATTTGTAAAGAACTTTAAACTTTATAAAATAAACTTTGAAGGAATTGGTGTTTGTTTACACATACATGTTCCAAATATGACTCTTTTCTCTCACACGGGTACTTTGAGTATTTTCAGGAATTTTGTATAAGTAATTCTTCACACACTTTTTTTCTGATAACAACTACCCTATTTATATACAAATAACATAACTGTCACTAACGGTTAAATCCTAAAACTGTGACGAACGGCTTTCATCTTTTCGCCAGATGCTTCCACGCGTCTTCTGTCAAACGTTACAACTTTTTAAATTCAAATTTACACTTTAAGTCGAAACGACGTCTTCCTTTAGGATTTTTTGTCGAATTATCAAGATACTGCAATGTCTTCCAATGTCTTGTCAAAGTACTTTTCTAGCTGCACATATCATGTCGAAATATCAAAGCTTCCATTTTTGTCGAAGTGTCGAACCATCATTTTGTCGAAACAGTCATTTTGTACACCAAATCTCATGGCGTCGAAAACGCACGTATACAAATTGCCCCCCAGCAAAGACGTTTCGACTGTTGTTCTGGAGAAACAGTCATTTGTTGTCAATCAGTGCTTTGATGCCATGTCATTCAATCTTCATTAAATGCAAGTCTGATAATCTCAATTCCCAATGCAGGTTCATCATTACACTTTCTCCACAATGTCACGTCTAGCCCACGTTCAGAGTTCACCTTCATCATTTCCTCACATCATGGTCTCTTTTCAACTTCCACCTCTTTATCATTCCCATCAGAAATGGCCACGTGTCCCACTAACACCATTACCATCTAAAACGTTTCAACATCTTCTTCCTATAAATACCCATAAACCTTTTCTTTAAACCCTTTTACGTTTCAGATTTCCTTTTCTCATACCCATTTCTCAAGCTTTTCACCTTTTCTGAGAAATCTTCTCAAGTTCTTCTAGCAATGGCGCCTCAAAAACCCTCCAGCAGTAAACATTCCAAGAAGAAACAAGACTCAACTTTTCCTCCTGTGCATGATTTAAAAGGGCCAATGACCATTGGAAATCAACAATATGTTCCGGAACCTCCAAATGAGAAAGAAAAAGACTGCATCTATAAATCTCAGGTACTAATCCCTGTTCTTATTTCTGGAAATTATCACGCTATGTTAGGTCCCCTTCCAAATCCAGAGATTAAACCAGAGCGTTTAAAAGAATTTTTTCCATCTTACTTTCACACAAAACCCATAGGCGCTGGAAGAAAACCTCAGCCTAAAGAGAAAGTTGTAGAACAAAAAGATTCGTCGAGTTCGACGGATATTGGAGAGTTGGACTTAACCTATTTGAACTATCCCAGGATTTTTAGAACTTGCCCATGGTCGAAAGATCCCTCTGACTACGTATCTTGGTTAGATAAAATCGAAAAAGTTAAAGGGCCTTTTTGGAAAGAGGTAGGCATTTTCGACCTTATCCAGTTGTCGAGAGTAGGGCCCAATATCTGCCCAAATATGCTTTTGGCTTCTCTCTACTTTTGGGATAGTACTTACAACACCTTTCACCTTCCTTGTGGTATGGTTACGCCTACCCTTTTCGACGCAGCAGCCATTGTTGGTCTTCACCCCAATGGTATAGATTTCGACCCTACTGTTTTAAACGAAGATACCACTGCTTTCGAGACTAGCCTTGCACCCTACTCCTTATTCATGTCCTATTACCACGATAAGAGTACCACTGAAGTTTTAGATGTCGAACATATAGCTTTTTTAACACTATGGCTGTCCAAATATGTGTTCTGTTCTCGCTCTCTTCAAGTTGCCAAGAGATTTATCACCATAGCCAATCAGCTTCATGCAGGCACGAAACTATGCTTGAGCGAAATGATTCTGGCGAACCTTTATGAATCTCTGAGTGAGAGCGTACATTTTCTGAAAAACACCAAAACCCAAGGGAAAATCAACTTATCAGGACCTTTCTGGCTCTTGCAATTATGGCTCAATGCCACCTTTGAAGTTAATCTTCCTGTAGCACCAGAAATAGATGAAGAAGAAGTAAACAATAGGACTGTCGAATGGCCAAGATTAGTGCTACTAATGCCAACTGATGAAGGAATCAGCCTTCGACAAGCTTTTAAAAGCTATGTTATGATGTTTGCTAAAAGTCATCAATTTACTTCGACCATGGCACCTTTTGCTGATAGAAAAATCGGACCTAAGTGGTTTACCCAACAACTGCCCTTGGAGATGCAAAAGGACGAAAACACATTTCTGAATGTTTGGGAATCGTTCTTGACCCCTAGGCTCCTTTTTTCCTATCGTAACACCAATAAAAACCAAATTGCTTTGATAGTTTATCAACCCAACCTTGTTTCTAGACAGTTTGGTCTAATCCAAATCAAACCTCAACCTATATTCCCCATAGGTCTAGCGCGCGCAGCCTTTCTTCGTCTAAATCAACTAGTTCGTCCATCATCATACTCCAATATGTATCTGATGGGATTTCATGATGCTTTTGCACTCTAACTGACTGCAGATATATTTTGACTGGCAAAACTGCATCATGTCCGTAGGTCAACTTGAATGGAGTCGAATTCGTTGCCTCTTTGGGGGACGTTCGACAAGCCCACAAGGCTTGATCCAAAGTCCTATGCCAATTTCTAGGTTTTTTCCCCACATGCTTCTTAATCAAGTTTATCACTACCTTGTTGGCTGCCTCAACTTGCCCATTTGCTTGAGCGTAGTAAGGTGTCGAAGTAAGGAGCTTAAACCCTGTTTCTTGCGCAAATTTCTGCATGTTTTTACCGGTGAACACAGATCCTTGATCTGTTGTTATTGTCTCTGGTATCCCAAATCTGTAAATTATGTATTTTTGGATAAAGTCTATGACTGCTTCTTGATCCACATTCGCCAATGGTATAGCTTCGGTCCATTTTGTGAAATAGTCTATCCCAACCAAAATGTACCTTTGCCCTTTTGAGGAAGCTGGTCGAATCTCCCCGATCAAATCCAACGCCCATCCTCTGAATGGCCAAGGTTTTATAATTGAGTGCAACTCACTTGCAGGGACGTGGGGTATGCCTGCATGTACTTGACATTCCTGACAACCTTTTGCGAATTCGACACAATCTTTCAGCATTATTGGCCAATACATTCCTTGTCGAAATAAAAGCCACTTCATTTTGTGACCTGCTTGGTGTGCGCCACACGCTCCACTGTGTACTTTCGACAAGGCTATGTAGGCTTCGTCTTCATTCAGGCATTTCAGCAAAACCCCTTCTGCAGTCTTTTTGAACAATTCATTTCCCAAAAGTACGTAACTCAAAGCTCTGGATTTTATCTTTCTTTCCGCTTTCTGATTTGGGTCTTGTAGATAATCCTTGACAGGCTTTCTCCAGTCTGTTATTCCTGAATCATCTATGTTGAATATCTCGAAGTTTTCTTCGTCACCGTATCCTAATCTTATTGACTCTAGATCTGATGGGGACAACTTGGTGGATACGACTCTTCTTCTGACTTCAATGGCTTCTCCTAACTTTTCCTTCGACACTTTGTATCCGGACGCTAGTTGAGCAAGATCATTCGCTTCTTGATTCTCCAACCTAGGAATGTGCCTGAAGACGACATTGTCGAACGCCTTGAGAAGTCTATTGGCTATTACAAAGTACATGATTAAATTTTCTTTCACGCACTTATACTCTTTCGTCAACTGCTTTATTACCAGTTCGGAATCACCCATTATTTCGACTCTCGTTGCCCCCAATTTCAACAAGATTTCAAGTCCAGCGATCAACGCTTCGTATTCTGCTTCATTGTTTGAACACAGACTTTCGACTTTGTACTTGAATTTTGTTGGAATTTTTTCAGGAGAAATAATCAACATCCCAACGCCAGTTCCACTTTTATGACTGGAACCGTCGAAGTACAGTTTCCAAGGTTCTAGTTCGACGTATTCCACATCTTCGTTTATAGAGTGGTCCGCTATGAAATCAGCGACCACTTGTCCTTTCACCGCTTTTAAAGGCAGATATTTCAAGGAGTATTCTGTTAGAGCTAAAGCCCACTTTCCAATTCGACTATGTAAAATAGACTTAGATAACATATACTTTATTACGTCGAAATGGGAAGAAATATATACATCGACAGGTTTTATATAATGCTTTAATTTGATACAAGAGAAATATACACACAGGCATAGTTTTTCTATAATGCTATATCTAGTTTCGGCATCGTTCAGGACTCTACTGAGATAATAAATGGCCCTTTCGACGCCATTCTCATCTTCTTGACACAACATACTTCCTAATGTTTTGTCTGATGCCGAAATGTACAATCTCATATTTCTTTTTCTGCAAAGAGACATCAGGATTGGGGGATTCGCCAGGTACTCCTTGATTTTGTCGAAAGCCGCTTGCTGTTCTTGCCCCCATGCGAAGTCTTCTTTCTTTAGTCGAAGTAGAGGAGAGAAAGCTTGCGTCTTCCCACTGAGGTTGGAGATGAATCTTCTGAGAAAGTTGATTTTCCCTAGCAGGGACTGCAACCCTTTTTTGGTTGATGGAGCTTTCGCTTCCATTATGGCCTTGGCTTTATTTTCGTTTATTTCGATCCCCTTCTTATGGACCACAAAGCCTAAGAAATCACCCGCCTGCACACCAAAAGCACATTTAAGTGGGTTCATCTTCAAACCAAACTTCCTCATCCTTTCAAAGGATTGTCGAAGATGATCTATATGATTTTTTCCTGAAACAGACTTAATCACAATGTCGTCAATATACACTTGCATGAAAGTTTCGATGAAGTCATGAAAGATGGAATTCATGGCGCGTTGGTAAGTCGCTCCAGCGTTCTTTAAACCAAAAGGCATTACTACCCATTCGTACGTTCCTATGGCTCCAGGACAACGGAAAGCCGTTTTAGGAACATCTTCTTCAGCGATAAAAATTTGGTTGTAGCCAGAGTATCCGTCTAACATACTTAAGTACTCATGGCCGGCTGCAGAATCTATGAGCATTTCTGCCACTGGCATAGGATATTCATCCTTTGGGGTAGCCGAGTTTAAGTCTCGAAAATCAATACATACCCTTAGTTTGCCATTTTTCTTAATTACTGGAACAATATTTGCAATCCATTCGACATACCTGGTTGTGCGGATGAACTTGCATCTTAGAAGTCTTTCGACCTCTTCTTTTATTTTCGACAGGATTTCTGGTGCGAAGCGTCTCGGAGTCTGCTTTACTGGCTTCTTCCCTTCCATTATTGGCAACTGCATTTCGACCAGACTTCTGTCAAGACCAGGCATTTCGTCATAATCCCATGCGAAGCAATCTTTGAATTCTTTCAGCAACTGGACTATTTCGACCTTGAACTGGGGGTCCATTTTTGCGCTTATGTACGTTGGTCTATGTTCTGCCCCCACTCCTAAGTTTATTTCTTCTAAAGGATCCTGCGCCACCATCTTCTCGTTAGTTGACACTGGATCTTTTTCGAACCCCAGAGGTTCGTCGTCGTAAATGGCGTCAAGCTTTTGGTGTTGCCATCCGCCCATTTGGTTGGTGACATGATCTTCCGCAACGTCTTCTTGGGGACATTGTTTGTTGGAGTTCTCTTGGTTGGCTTCGACAGCCATATTTTTTACTTCAGCCTCAAGGGCCTCTTTTAATTTGTTTTCGGCTATGTAAGCCGTAATCTTTTCGATCGCTGATTGTTCACTCGTCATCGTCAAATTCACTACCCCATCCCGTCGGCGCTATATGAGTGGTTCCCCATATGTAAGTTTCACCAATCACTTCTTTATCCCACTGGAAACCATGCGTTGGATGCAGGTACATGGAACAATAGGCATTGTCTGTCGTCTTCAAGTCGAATTCTGCCGGGCTGCAGGGAGGTATATGAGCCAGGTTTTTGTCGAAGCTTTGGTTGTTGACGGTGTTCACCTCGGTCATTAAGTAGCTTTGGTCAGCCTCAATGTTTTCGACGATTCCATCTGGCCTCCATATGGCTATCCGCTGGTGCATTGAAGATGGTACAGCTCCCACGCCGTGAATCCACTCCCTACCAAGCAGCAGGTTGTAGTTGGCTTTCGAAGCGATGACTATGAACATTGTAGGCCTTGTTATGGTTCCTACAGTTAAGTTCACTTGGATGACTCCCATAGTTGTTCCTATCTTCCCTTCGTAATTCGACAGCACCATGTTGTGAGGCTTCGCGTCCGAATCGTCTTTTCCAATCTTCTTCAGCATGTAGTGGGGCATCAAATTCACTGCCGCTCCCCCGTCCACCAGTATCTTATTCACACCAACATTTTCCACCTTTCCTTTTATAAACAGAGGTTTCAAATGCGCTTTCATGGAGTCGTCTGGTCTTTCGAAGAAAGCGTTCTGCTCTTCGACGCATCCGTTATTCATCACGTAGTAGCAGACGGGCTTGTGTGCCATCGTTTCTTCTTCCATTTCGTCTCCTTCATCCTCAATTTCCATGACTCTATCATAGTCTCTAGGGAGAACAGAGACCACGTTGCAAATCACGTTGAAGGATGCGTCTGAGTCAGAGTTAAAACTGTCGGTTACTTCATCATCTTCCTGCATCTTCTCCTTCGACGCCACCAATTCGACAACTCTGCTAGGATTGATCTGGAGGGGAGTCTCTTTCCTGCTCCTTGTCTGACGATTGTTGCTAGATTCTGCTTCGTCTGGACCGTTCATGTTCTTTTTTGCCATCTCTATTTCTGCCCTCTTCTGCCTTTGGAACCTCCTCCATTGGGACCTGGACATGGGATTTTTGCCTTTGTAATTCTCTGAAGGGTACGGTCTTGGCTTGTGTTTTTCCATTTCCTTCTTTCCCTCCATCGACGCGCCTCTCTGAACCTCAAACCTCCCCCATTTCTTCTGCCCCTGGGCGTCCTTAATGGGTTGAACCCATTTGTCGTCCGTTGCTTTGTCAGATGGTTTATAGGTGTTCTGGCGTCTCTCTTCGTGCCTCCACTGGTGGTGATCACTTCTCCTTGGGTCATATCTCACTGTTCCCCAATTCTCTTTCCTCTTGGTCTTATCCACCGCTTCCAGGTTGGTTGCTGCCTTCCTGTCGAAGACTGCGCTGCAGCGTGGGCACAACATCACTTCGGTTTTCATCCTTTGGCACCTCTTGATGAATTCCATTAAGTTTTCCTCCTCTCTAGGATACGCCAGCCTTTGGTATTCTTTCTGACGACGATCTTCGCCCTCTTCGACCTGGTCCTTCTGAGATATTTCTACCATATTTACCCCAACATTTTGTTCGTCGGCGATGCTTAATTCGTTCATCTTCCTGATGAGCCTCTCTTCTTCGCCTTCGACGCCTTTTGGTGTCTGGTCGAACTCTTTCTCTGGGCAGCAGCACCAAGATATGGTCCTGGGACCATGTTTGCAACAGCATTTGTTCCAACTCCTTCTGGGGTCTTCCATTGTCCTACGCAGAATCCCACTGATCATGGGCTTCGAAGGACCGTTAGCGGCTTCCGCTTTGATTTTTGTGACTTCTTCACTGAAAGGCCCCATGGTGTTGACGCAGTTGGCGATATCACCTTTCTTCGTTTTGTTAGAATCAAGGCCTTCAGCAGCCTTGTTTTCAATTGCTGGGTCTTCAGTAACCCTCTCCTTCGTATTAGGGGCATGCTCAATTGCATCGACTGTCTCCTCATTGTTTTCTGAAGAAGCATCTCCCCAACCGCTTGGTTGGATTGTGTTGATGTCGATCTGAGAGCTTGCCGGCGCGTTGTACTTCACAAGGTAATCATATTTCCCACTTGGCTGTCCCAAGCGGTCCCAATTCTCCTCTTGTCGAAACTCCACCTTCTCGACAGCATTGTCACCGGCCTTCCTGTCGAAACCTTCAGTAGTTTCTATTCTTTTCTGGCTTGCGAGATCATCAGTAATCTCGACCATGTTGACATTTGCGTCGAAACTTCCAAGGGCTTCCACCATTTCCAAATTGCCATCAGGAGCAACTTCGGCCTCCACCATGTTTACGACGGATGGTTCAGCGTAGTGGGCTTCGACTGCTTGCATAGGATTCGAGTCGATCTTCCTCTGTTGTTTTGGTTTGTCACCAAACTTCAGCCTTCCGTCACGGATAGCATTTTGAACGAGATCCCTGAAAAGGAAACAACGAGACGTCTTATGGCCCAGAAAATTATGGTATTTACAAAAACCTCTCTTTTTCTGTTGTTCCATAGGCGGTTCTTTAGCGCCTGGTGGTTTTATTAATTGACCATCTTTAACCAACAGATCGAAAATTTCGTCACATTTGGTGATGTCGAACGTATAAGTCCTTTTGGGGAACTTATCGTTGGTTTCGACTGGGTTTCCGTTCGACGGAGTTAGTACTTTGCACGAATAAGGTGGCCCTTGTTTTAGTTCTGCTAGGTCAATTTCTTATTCGTCGAAGCTACTTGGTTCGTTTTCGTCGAACTCATCATCTTGGCGAACCCCTACGTAGGCTACCCTCTCTTTTTTATTCTTATTTGCCCTGAATTTTTCGTCCCTTAACCTTTCGACCTGTCTCACTCTATCCGCTAATTGTGCCATATCCCTCAGATACTGGGTATCTAGTTTCTTCCTTATAGAATAATCTAGTCCCCCTGCGGCCATTTCGACCAACTCATGTTCTGGCACTGGGGTGAAACATCTAGCCTTTAGCAATCTGAACCTATTTAAATAATCATCTATTGGTTCAGAGTGTTTTCTCTTGACACTGGCTAATTCTTTCAGACTTATTTTCGTTTGTCCCATGTAGAATTGTTCATGGAACAGCCTTTCTAATTGGGTCCACGTATATACTGAGTTTGCAGGCAAAGATGTAAACCAAGTAAACGCGTTTTTTGTTAAGGAACTAGGGAAATATTTTATTTTCAAATTTTCGTTACGGGCTATCTCCCCTGCCTCGATCAGATAACGCGCCACATGTTCTATAGTGGACTCACTAGTGTCCCCTGAGAACTTTGTGAACTTAGGGACTTTCCATCTTGGTGGCAGTTCTTCTTGCAGAATGTATTCTGATAGTGGGGACGCGTAACTAGGCCTTTGTAAGCCCATGTTCATCCCATTTTGTGCCATTATCGTTTCGACCATGGCTGCCAAGTTGTTTTCGACAGGCGGATTATTATACCGTATCCGTTGTTGCAATACAGCATCCGCGTCCTGGCCTCTCTGGATTACTATCCTTCTAGGCTCTTGTGGAATGGGGATTTCGACACGAGGCAGTTCGACTACATCCTCTTGGTTTCTGACGTTCGTTTGAGGATTGTCTAACGGTATCTGGTTTATCGTAGGTTCTTCCTGGACCGTTACCGCTGGGTTATGAATCACTTGTTCTCTGTGTCGAGTTTGAGGGACTCCAAAGAAATCAGCAAGGCGCGTCATCTGCGCCGCCAATAATTGGTTTGTTTGGGTGGTGTTTTGTATTAGTGGATTAAACACTGCTCCCATTTGTTGCGTCAACATTTGGACCATATCATGATTACTCTCGTCCATCTGCTGTCTAATTACTTGCGCCGAATTATTTGTTATCGGCGGCACGTAAAGTGGTTGTTGATTCAATCTATTCATGTTTCCCCCATATCCTGACCCTTGTAAGGGTGAAGACACGTTGGCCATTGAATCCGAATATATTAACGGGGAATTGTGTAAATTTGCCATCACCGAAGTTGGCATTCCAAAGGGTTGTTCCCTACCAGGCGGAGGCAAGGTGAAATTTGTTAAAAAAGGCCTAGAAGTGTTCCCCACAGGAGGGGGTGTCCCAACGGGCATTTGTTGTGCCCTGAAGGACGAACTAGGCGCGTTTTGCGACATCGAAACCGCTGGTATCGACCCTGTTGACGAAGGTACAGCCTCTGACACAGGGACCGATCCTATATTGCCTTCTGTTGAAGGGACAGGGTTGGATACTGGGATGGATTCGTTTGGATTATTTGGCTGGTTCGCCATTTTCCTTACTCTTGTTCTTTTTGGTATTTCTACTTCGGATACGGCTAATTTACCGCTTCTCAGTCTCATACAATGAAGAACAAATTTTGATTAGTGATTATCCAAATTTCTAGATTTCTGCACTGTCCCACTGGGCGTGCCAATTTGTTCGCAGTTGATTTTGGCGAACAACCTCTGGTTTACCAAAACTTGTAGAATTGGGTTACTTGCAGGATCAACCACACAAATCCTAGGACATGTGCAGATCTAGATGGTCTTGAAGATGTCTAGAATCACTTTCATGTATTTCATTTCTGTTCTCTAAGTGTTTTATGTCGAAATATGTTGACTAAAACGTCAAGTTGATGTAAACTTAACAAGATAAAGTAAATGGCGGAAAATAACTGATGAAATGTAAAGTGTCGAAAAGGATAAAGTGCAGAAAGATAAATGACTGGAAAACATAAAAGAGATTTGTAAAGAACTTTAAACTTTATAAAATAAACTTTGAAGGAATTGGTGTTTGTTTACACATACATGTTCCAAATATGACTCTTTTCTCTCACACGGGTACTTTGAGTATTTTCAGGAATTTTGTATAAGTAATTCTTCACACACTTTTTTTCTGATAACAACTACCCTATTTATATACAAATAACATAACTGTCACTAACGGTTAAATCCTAAAACTGTGACGAACGGCTTTCATCTTTTCGCCAGATGCTTCCACGCGTCTTCTGTCAAACGTTACAACTTTTTAAATTCAAATTTACACTTTAAGTCGAAACGACGTCTTCCTTTAGGATTTTTTGTCGAAACGACGTCTTCAAAATGACTGTTTCGACAAAATTATTGGATTCTCATCTTTCCATGTAACGTTACAACATTTTTGTCCATGAGGTTCAATTCCTTTTGGATTATCTGATGAATTATTGGATTACTCCTTTGTCTCTCTAACGTATTTCCAGATTGAGTGTTGTTTTCTGATGTATTTCTAGATGTTTCCCTACCTATCTGATGTATTTCCAGATGGAGTCTTGTATTCTAAAGTATTTCCAGAAATTCCCTGATGTATCACCAGATATGTTTGTCTCTATGATGTATTCCCAGATTGAGTCGTGTTATCTAATGCATTTCCAGATGTTTCCCTACATATCTGATGTATTTCCATATTAGGTATTATATTTTGAAGTATTTCCAGAACTTCCCCGATGTATTACCAGATGTGTTTGTCTTTATGATGTATTCTCAGATTGAGCCATGTTATCTGATGTATTTCTAGATGTTTCCCTACCTATCAGATGTATTTTCAGATTGAGTCCTGTATTCTAAAGTATTTCCAGAAATTCCCCGATGTATTATCGGATGTGTTTATCTCTATGATGTATTCCTAGATTGATTCGTGTTATCTGATGTATTTCTATATGTTTCCCTACCTATCTGATGTATTCTCGGATATGTCTGTCTTATATTATGATGTATTTTCAGAAGTTCCCCGATGTATTGCCAAATTTGTCTATATTCTTATATATTTCCAGAATTTCACTTGTAATTCTGATGCATTTCCAAAATTTGTTTCTTTTACTATCTGATGAATTCCGGACATGCCATTGTTGTTATGGCGCACTTCCAGAACCCATGTGCAATTCCATAGCATTATTCCAAGCTCAGTTGTTACTATAACTCATTTTAAACCCAATTGTTATTGGCATCACTATCACTCTATTTGTAAATACAATCGTAATTGGTAGCTGAAGTTTGGTTGTCGCCAACATCATTTCAAGTCTAGTTGTTGTTGAAAAACTCCATTGTACCTGGTAATTGTTTTACTAATGCCCTCGGCCAAGTCTAATTGTTGTTGGCAAAATCCGTTAGAAGCTGGTTGTAATCCATTACTTACGATCAAAGTCCAATTAGTGTTGGCAAAATCCGTTAAAAGCTGGTTGTAATCCATTGCTTACAGTGAAAGTCCAATTGTTGTTGGCACCTATTCGTTAAAAGCTGGTTGTAATCCATTGCTTACGGTGAAAGTCCAATTGTTGTTGGCACCTATACGTTAAAAGTTGGTTGTAATCCATTTCTTATAGTCAAAGTCTAATTGTTGTTGGCACGTACAGAGAGTTTGATTACCCAGCCTTTCCTGATGGTTCCGTGAAAGTCATGTATGACTAATCATTTTGAGGAATTCCTAGAGGCTTGGAGGTTTTGGTGTTAGAAAACTCCAATGATGTTGGTTTTGTTTGATTTCTTTGTAAAGAATCATCGTAGCCATTTGCATGGATGATCTACTAATGAGAAGAATCATGTTTATCTTTATTTTGTATAAATTCCCTGTTAAGAATCTCCAAAATCTTTGATCAGATGAATTTCTTGTAAGAAATCTCCAGAACTGACAGATGTATTCTAAAGTTTCAGGTCATGTATGAACCTGTTGATGAAACTTTCTTGGTATTTTTTCCAATATTGTCAGGCCATGTATGAACCTATTGTTGAAGTTTTCTTTGGGTTTTCTAGTGTTGTCAGGTCACGTCTGAACCTGTTGTTAAAATCTCTGTGAAACCTCCAGAATTATCAAGTCATGCATGAACATGTGGATATACTTTCTTTGAATTTTCCAATATCGCCAGACCATGTATGAACTTATTGATAAAACTCCCTTTGATTTTTTCCCAAGTGTTGTCAGGTCATGTATGAACCTGTGAGTGAAAATTTCTTTGATATCCTAATGTTGAGGTCATATATGAACCTATTGCTTAAACTTTCCTTGATTTTCTAGTATTGTCAGGTCATGTTTGAATTTGTTATTAAATGCTTTGAATTTTCTAAATGCTATCAGGTCATGTATGAGCCTGTTGGTGGAATTTTTTTTGTATGTTTTCCAATATTGTCAGCTCATGTTTGAACCTGTTGATGGAAGCTTTTGATATCCCCTGACATTTCCAGGTCATGTTTGAACCTGTTATTGAAAATCTTTGAATATTCCAATGGTCATGTCATGTATGAACCTGTTGACTAAACTTTCCTTCATATTTAAGTTGTCATCAGGCCATGTCTGAACCTATTGTTCAAACCCTCTTTGTATGGTCCCTAATGTTGCCAGGTCATGTATGAGCCTGTTGATTGAACACTCTTTGAATATCCAAGTGTTGGCAGGTCATTTATGAACCTATTATTAAAATCTCCTTTGCAAAACCTCCAATGTCTTTTCCCCATCAATTTGTTATCCCCAGTGAGTCTCCACCCATTCATCCCTGACATTTTTCTGTGGACCACCTTTACCATATGTCTCCATCATTCCCCATAGGTTCCCCTTTCATTCTTCATCCATCATAAAACCTCATGCTAGGGTTCTTCTCGTATCACATCATATCCCCAACAAATCAAATAAAAAGAGTCATTCATTCATACATTCATCTTATATCATTTCCTTAAGGAACAAAATTTGGGCCTTTTAGTATTTAACTATCTATCACCATGATCATACGAAGAATAACATTCTTCATATTCTCTGGTTGAATATACTTAAATAGAGGCAACTATCATACCCCAAATTTTCCCTTCATTTAATAAATCAATACAATTATCATGATATATGCATCATCTACATAGCCTAACATGCATTTCATCATGCATAATGCCTTAAATATCAAGAATAAATTTTCAGATCTACATATAGACCGATAAAACTGAATCTCAATTTAGTGGGCGAAAAGTTTCAAAATCGAGCTTGCAGACATCAATTTTATTAATCTACGGCCCGCGTAGTTTAACCTGGTGTGCTCGTTTTAATTTTTCAACTACTTTTTCGGTCGCATTTTGATTAGTCTAAGCCTTTTAACCAGTCATTTTCATTTCAAATTTGATCAAAAGCTATATGTTTCCGAGAAGTTTATATTTTGCGCTGATCATTTTGACGCATTTGGTTTATTTTTTTTAGCATTTTTTGGGCTCGACTTTTATTCGTTTTGAGTCATTTTATTTATTTTAGTCAAAATATTCATAAAAATTTAATATAATTAGTTATATGTTCATTTTAATTTTATGTTGTTTAGTTTATAATCTTTAAATTTATTTCAGTTATTTTGTTTAACCTTGTTTTTAATCATTAAAAATATTCAAGAGGGTATTTTTGGTATTTAGAATAATTTATAATCCTACTTTCTAACTAAATAACCAATAACTAAACCCTCTTTTTCCTAAGAAGAAATGGTTCCTACAAATTTGGAAAAAAGCCAAGCAATGCTAGACCAATTCAAGAATACACAGTTGCATGCCGATTTCATTAAGTACCTCTCATTGATTGATTTCGAAAACACATAAAAAAGAGTAAAAAAATAGACATGGAAAACTAATAGTGGAAAAGAGAATTTGGATTTATACATTAAAACTCATTTTGTTTCACATTTTATGCTCTGTGCGTCCACCATCATCATCTGAAATAAAAAAGGTTTCATGACTCATCTTAAAACAACAACTCAAGCAACATATGCACAACTTTCTTCACTTAAAATTCCATGAATAAAAACAAGACACATACCCTTTTTTTAAAAACAGTTCACCTCTTGCATATCTCATTTCCTTCAAGACAACAACACCTCACACCAATAAATATTAATTCAACCACTAAAAAAACTCCATAACAATGCTATAACATAACCACCTTATAACTTCCATTTGCAACCAAACCATATTTCCACCTTACACCATCATATATTACTCCCTTAACCTTCATTATTACAACCTTCATAAAAATCATCTTTCACTCAATAAACCTTTCCTTACATTCATCTTCTTTATCAACTCAAAAACTTTCTCACCCTCTCCACATAGAACCTCTTGCTTTCTCATGCAAAAAATATAAAGATTCATCATCTTCATGAGCTCACACAAAACCATGAAACCATGAACATCACCATGCCATTAAAACACTTCTTCACACCTCAAACAACCCTTTAATAAAACTCCACTTCCATATCACTCACCTGCTAACCAAAAATAAAGAAGAAAGAGGGCTGATTGAAAAAAAAAGCAACAATAAGAGCATCTCCGTTTGTTACCACGTGAACACTACAACAACCAGCGGCACAACGTATTTAAGTAACAACAATACTTTTCTCAAGCATAATAAGCTTTCGACAAATAGACTGATTTCGCTTTCACAACTGTTCGACAATGGTAGCAATTCGAAATAACTTTTTTGTTGCACTTTGATTTGTTGCTCTGATTTTGGCTTCGATTTCGGTTTGGTTTACATTCTGTTAGTTGCTGAATTGTGTGTGTATATTTGTTTTAATTTTGGGTCTTTAATGTAAATGTTTGTTATAGTTCATGGTTGTCTTGCCATACCTGTACGTGTTTTCTTAGGGAAGAGATGAACAATATTTTTTCTAACTCATTTTCGTTGCTCTTAGTATAAACAAATATGGTTTTAATGTAAGGTTTCTACTAATGTTTTTGTTTTCTTTTTTAGATAGTTGTCCTAATTTATTTTTTTAATATAAAATTTATTATTATTTAATCTTTATTTACTAATCATGATGATGCTGTAATTTATTTAATTTTTTTAAATGTTGTCTTTTATACTTGTTTATTCTAAAATAAGTAGTATTAGTATATTAATCACTTGTTTTTTTTACACTTGTTATTATTTATTTTTCTTTTGACCTTGTTTTATTTTTTAGTAGTTAATTAATTAGTTAGAATTTTATTTGATGAAGTTGATTAAATTTGGATTAATTAGTAAAATTATTTGACAAATTTTGGTTTTATCTATTTTTTATTGCGTTGCGATTTCGGTGTTAGAATCCCATTTAACTTTAGAACATCGTTTAGACACATGGATCCATTTGATCGCCTTCTTATAGAGTTGATTAATACATGAATCGACTTTAAGATAGCTTAGAGATAAATTCAGTTTCCTTTTGATTTCGGTTTATTTCGGTCGCATGATTTACTCTTGGGCCTTCTTTTAATGAGCTCTTGATCAATATCGAGATAGTTTTCAACTAAATTTAAAATATTTTCAAAAACCATTTTCAACTAACTGTAAACCATTTTTAAAACCAAATCAAACATAATATCAGTTCCTTTTTTCAAATAACTCGAAAGAAAAGGACCATTAGAATCTAGCATTCCGGTGGGAACCCTCGAATGATCAGTCCCGAGCCTCGTGTTTTGGGTTAACCTTCCAATCTTTCTTTTTGTACATAAAACACTTTAATTAACTTGGACAAAATAAGGGCCATTAGGATCAAGCATTCTGGTGCAACTCTTTGAACAATTGATTCTTATCAAGCGTCTGTTGTCCATCAAACAATTTTTTTAATTTATCTTGAATGAAAAAGGACGGTTGGAATCTAGCATTCTGGTGGAACCCATATTGATTGATCCCAAGACTTATTTCTCATTCTCATCAAACATTTGTCACCCATCTATAAAATACATCCAACACATTAAACTTCTTTTTTTCCGCCATGCGATTGATCTTAAAAACTTTTCATAAAAGAGAGACATCTTGTCTTAAGATTATGCAAAACAATGTTTCATCCACAATTATTGAGTTGAGATAAGTGACGTTTTCCCGAATGTTGATTTATAAATCCATTTGACATGATGTAAACGTCATTTCCTCACCTATTTTGGGTAAAATAATGTTTCTCATTGATTAATACGAGATAGCTTTCGCTAAAATCGATCAAGAAACAAACATTTTTCTACCCAGAACTACGTAAGCCTTGAATTCTCTATTGCACCTGGAGATACGTAGGAGCAGGATTGTGAAATCTTGTTAGGACCACTAATAATTTTTTTTTAGGTTTAGTTCCTTTTCCCCCCTAATAATAAAAACCTTTTTAGGTCCTTTCTCATTAATAAAAATCTAAAAACATCTCTCTTTTCCATCTCAAATAAGTATTAGATTAGAAACCAACACAAGCTAACATTCAAATCAAAACTAACTAAATGGTTCCTGTTGAGTATAACGGACATGAGGGGTGCTAATACCTTCCCCTTGCATAACCGACTCTCGAACCCTGATATTGGTTGCGATGACCATACTTTATCCTTTCTTTGAGGGGTTTTATCGATATTTTCCATTTCCCTCTTTGGGAATAAATAAAGTTCGGTGGCGACTCTGTTCAGCCCATCTCGCGAGCGTGTGATTGCACTTCGTGAGGTCGTGTTCTCATTTTTCGAGGTGCGACAACAGTCTTCATGTTAGCTTTTTCTTTGAAGATCTTATCAACAACACCTTTCTAGGCATCAGACTTAACCTTTTGATCCCTCTTCCTTTTTTTTTTCATGTTGTTCAATCAAGCCATCCTTCTGGTGAAGAAGATCATCTTTCTCCTTTAATTTCCTTTATAGTTTAAACCTCTCCGCATTTGAAACATGAAACTTTCTTTCCCAAGCATCTCTTTCTAGCTTCATCTGAGCTAAAGCAACTTGAAGTCCTTTCAAATCTTAAACTAGAACAGGAATATGTACTATGACTTGAAGGAACATAGGTTCTTCAAGAGGGTAAGGCATCCTGATCTTAACAACTCTTGCATGCACCCACTGAGTGTAAGGCTCCAACAAAAACACAATATTTGTTTCCTAATTCATCTGTTCCTTTTTGATGAACCTTATGCCAGATGCGAACTATCTTTTCCGTTAACCTCTTGCTATCAACACCTTCTTGAATGAAGAACCCTTCCAAAAGAGTATTGCTTGGTTTATCCTTTATAACATACCCAAGCTGACATCAAGCCAAAATCGGATTGTAATTGATACCTTCTTGTGTACCAAGAAGAGGTAAATTAGAGAATTCACCACAACTGTCAATAATCTTCATGTCATCATAAACTCTAGAATACCAAGTCACATATGCATTGGTGAGAGACATAATCCTCTGAGACCACCTCAAACACTTCTTATTATCCTTGAATAAACTGGACTACAGCAAGTGGGAAATAAACCATTTATACAGTAAAGGTGTACCACCATCCTAGCTTAAGTGCACTCAAGTCCGGGTAGGGGACTTATCTCACCACACAGAGATCACCAAGCACCCACAAAATAACAAACAAAAAGTAATAACATAAACACGGATAAAAAAGCTAGTCTTAACCCACTTAGAGACATGTTCCCTAGCAAAGTCGCCAACTGTCGCAACGGGAATTTTTTTAGATTAAGTTATTTATTAACTTAACTCAGAAAAGTAAGAGTCACCACCTAACTTTATTGTTTTCAAAGGGAATGGGAAAAAGGTCGAACAAAACCCACAAAAAGATAAAACAAAAGAGAAATCTGGATACAGGGGTTGGTTATGCAAGAGGAAGATATTAATGTAACACCCTAGACTGCTTTCATGATTATTGACTGACCCCACAAATCAATACAGGTCTTTTCAGCATGTTTTATCCTCACTCACACGCTTTCCGAGAAACTTCCCACAAGGTCACCCATCCAAAAATTTCTCCAAGTCAAGCATGTTTAACTGTGGAGTTCTAATGGAACGAGCTACCGAAAAGAAGATGCATCTTGTTGGTATAGGTAGTACCAATTAATCCTTATAAGTCTTCCTTCAACCATGTAGTCCCATACCTGCACAACCTCAGTATCCCTCTCATTCTGATGTAAATTTGGGTTTTCCCTAGAAGTTGCTAGGAGTGTCTCATTACCATGTCTCGTGCATCGACAACCGCTCCCTCTCCCTTGGGTGTTACATGTAACCACTCTTCGGCCTATTCGGCCTCGGGTGTTACAATTAACACCCCTAACATCTATGGTACTTCTTGGGAACCACTTACAAATCTGTGTTTATGAAAAAGTTGGGTTGTTTGTTGATTGATTTTAATATGAAAGTATATTTTGTCGTGTTTGAGTGAAAAAACTCAGCTTAGTACCCACAAGTATGAGGAAATGAGCATTTGCATCATCTTGATATTGAGGACTTATACTTGGACTTTCTCACAAGCATATATTGATATTCAAGTGGAAAATATCAATCATTTCTCAACATATTGTATAAGTATAGTGGTGTGCATTACTATGAGAATGGACTAATATCTAATCATTTCAGAAAAAAAGACTCTTAAAAGAAAATGTATAAAGGCACAAAAAAAAAGTTTGATGTGGATTGTCTTTTTTAGAAGTTTGAAAAAAGGGGTTTAAGTATGCTTAGATGTTTTAGCATTTATTGAGAAAAAGATTTTTTGGATCACTTGACAAAGCCAATGTTTATTAAGAAGATGTGTGAAGCTTGAAAATAAGAAGTTTTTGAAATAGGGAGAAGTTTTGAAAATTGAAGAATTAGGAGGGATAAGAAGAGACTACCCTAAAGCAAAAAGTAAATGACATGAAATAAAATGTCTCATTGTAAGGTAGCACAAGAGAAAGCCTTTGTGTGTGCAACTATATTAACCACAAGATGGAGCAGGCATTTGACATTGGTCAAAACAAGCATTACTTTCCCTTTGGATTAAGCCACAAGATGCAAAACACATGATCAGATGAACAACAAAGTCACATAGCCACAAAGAAACATCCAAGTCTTGCATTGAAGATCAAAGGTTCAGAGGGATCACAAGGTATCAGATAAATCAAAATGTCAGATGAACTTCAAACAAGGGGAAAACACTAAGTCCATAGGGTCCAAAGTCCAAAATACTCCTCAAGCAAGGGATAATAACACAAAGTCCATAAGACCAGATTGAATTTTTTAGGGTCTTAGCCATTTTTATCATGTTTTTGTTCTTTTGCAATAAAAAACAACATAAAGTGAAAGGGCAAGCATATAAATGACATGAATGTAAATGACATAAATGTAAGTAACATAAATATAAAGAGCATAAGTGTAAAATGCATAAAGGTAAAGTTAGGTTTTAGATGTTAGATGTAACAAGTTAGTGATCATGAGGAAAATAATGTATGTGGAAATCATGTTACAGTATTGATACAAAGTCAAACTCTCAAGGCATGAAGCACAGTTGTTTCAAAAACTCAAAGAGGAAAGAAGATATTAAGAGGCAAGATGAAAGCAAGCTCAAGTATTTGACTGAGGATCCACTATCAAACAAGTCAAGGGACCTAAACATATGACACAGGCTATGGATGATCTATCATCTAACTTAAAGTGCAAAAAATATGATCAAATGATCAACTATCAACATATTGAATTAGAGAAGATTAAATCAACCTAAGAGTCCATCTATGGATGACTTGAAATGTAGAAGCATTGATAAACCAAATTAATAACTCAAGCTCAAACATCAAGTTGTACAAAAATTAATCAAAAAATATTTTAAAATGGATTTAAAAAAGGAAATTAAAGAAAAAATTCAAATCAAGCACCAAAACATAAAAGAAATTGCTGAAAAAATTATAGAAAGTTAAGAAAAATATAAGTAATTAGATCTCAAAATGTTTGGAAATAATCAAAAAATATATTGAAAATGAAAGTTAAAAAGAAAAAGGAAACAAAATATTAATAAATGCAAAAATGATTTTAAAAACTATGAAAAAAAGTATGTGAAGAAAAATATTTTTTGAAACTTTTTGCAAAAAAATTGGAGCAAAATTGATTAAAAAGGAGTGAGAAATTAAATTGGAAAGAAAAGAAATAAAAGAAAATAAAAGAAAATAGGGCGCCAACGACTAGGAATTTGAAAAAATGCATGGTAAGGATGCTATTGGTTGGAATTCAAACTTTAGAACCAACACGCGCGAAGAACAACTTCGTCTTCAACCTTGGTTCAATTTTGCAAATCCCTAAACTCGTGTTTTTAGCAACACCTAAGCATGGAGTTATCTTCGTAACACATCATCATTCATGTCTCTTTGCATCAAAGTCATTGATTGGATCTGGGCAAAGAGACTTTTCTCAAGAAGGCGAAGAACCCTAGTTCTTCAAAGTAAAATTAAATGGTGAATACGAAGAATAAATTCAAGGTAGTCTGGGGCTTTTGATAAGTAAAACATGACAAACACATTGATAACTTGTTTGCTCAGAAATGTAACTCGCATCTACCTTTCCAGTTGAAGCTTTAGAGGTCAGCAATGGTAGATTTGAGAGCCCGGTTCCAAGGAGTTTCAATCCAAGGAAATGCTTCAGTTAGCTTCAGAAGGTGCCGATAGGTAATTCTGGGTGAAGATTCGAAGCTAAAAGAGCTTGAATCGAAGAAATGGTTAACTGGTTTTTGAGGTATTGGGTTCAAATGGTTTCAGAGTTTCTTTGGCTATACAATCTTGAAAATGAAGGCAAAATATTCCTCTATTTATGGGAAATGAGATGAGATCATGGTCCGTGTGAAATGAAGGCCAATTCGTGTGAATTAGGTCGGACTTTTGATGATTTGCAAAGCGTGTGAAATCATACATGAAATGCGTGAATTGGCACTTGAAACCAGTTGTTTTGCACTTGTTCAGATGTGTTTTGCTTTGTTAAAGAGGTTTCACATGTGCAAATGGTCCTAGAGAGAGAATGACATGAAACTCGTGACTTGAAACTTGCGCAAGAACAAAGTTCATGGTACTATGTTGGAGCTTAGGCCAAATGAGATTCACTTGTGTGTTTTGAGATGTTCTTTGTGCCAAATGATCTCCTCATGGTGAATAATCATATGCAAAAAGAATCGAATCAAAAGGATGCTTGAGTTTAAAATGGCATGATTAGAAAGTTGGGGTCGTGACCTGAAATTCTAGGTCAGGCATTAGGTCGACCAGGTCTTAGACCTACTTTTGTGCACATATGGGCATCTTGGCCAATTCAAAAATTGATGGACTTAGAGGGAAAATTGATGTTTTACCCTTGAAGAAAAGTTGTAGAGGAGTTCAAATGTGACATTTGGCTCGAAGTAGATTCCAAAAATGTTGAGAAATGAGAGAGTTATGGTGTTTGGACCAAGTGATATGCCATACTTGATTTTAGCACCAAACATGTGCCAACTTGTGATTTCTTGCCATTTTCTTGCATCCAAAGGACCAATGACGAACACTTGAATACCAAATGAAGGAAACTTGATTTTCCTTTGAAGAATCTTGATAATTTCTTGAAAATTGGATGAAGATGGCATAGAAATAAGCACATGAACCATACTTGAATCAACTTTGACATCATGCACCAAATTTGAAATTCTATTGATAAAATGATATTGAATGAAGCTTGAAATGAATGTGACTTAATACTGTAGGACATAGTAGAAGCTCTTGTGGACCACTTGTTGACCAAGCCTTGACTTTGGGAAGCAAAACCTTGGTTTAGAAACCAAGCTTGATCCTTTGATTTTAAGTCCCTACCTTGTACAATAAGAAAAAGGAAATAACACATATTTTTGTATTTGAATAAGATTATCAAAGTTAGAATGTAAGCAAGTAAAAAGGTAAAAGAAAAACACAAAGTGTGCTTGATGTTCTATCATAAAGGGAAACCAAAAGAGGCGGAGATTAGGACGATACCATGCTTGTGATCTTGGTTGAAATGCAAATGATATGATATGTGGAATCTTAGGGGTAAAATTAGGGTATGACAACTTGAATTTTTTAAACAACTTGATCATTTGGGTCTTCAGGCTTGGATCAATCTTTGTACTTATGTATTATGGTTTTTTGATTGTTCCATCTCCTAAATCGACTTCCTCTAGAGGGTCTTGTGCTTGGATTTTATTGGCTAAAACTGATGGATATTTTTCAAATTCCAAAGGCTCATCATCATAGATGCAATCAAGCCAATGAATTTATGATTTTTCTCCCTCAGCCACCATTGAATGTTCTTTGTCTACCAAAATGGAAATAAAATTTTCCCTAGTCTCCTTTATTTTATTAGTTTCAATTGGATTGACTTCGACAACCATTTTTTTGTTGGAAATGAGCCTCTAAGGCCGCCTTTATTTGATTTTTAGCCATATAGGCCATAATTCAAGCTATTGTGCTCGACTCAATCATCAACATCATTTTCTATGAACCACCAAGTACTTGCGGTGGCACCATCGTCAAGCCCATCTCCCATGAACTCATGTTCCCACATGACACCATGAGTGAGATGTAACTTCATTAAATAGAAAACATTTCCTTGTAAAGAGAATATTGTTCCAATAGACAAACAGGGTGAAATGTTAGCTAACCTTTTGGTGTATTCAAAATCTGAAGAAGAGCATGCTGAGCATTTGAGAGTGGTTTTAGAAGTTCTACGAGAAAAGAAGTTATTTGCTAAACTATCCAAGTGTGAATTTTGGTTAGAGGAGGTTAGTTTTCTTGGTCATGTGATTTCAAGAGGTGGTGTTGCTGTTGATCCTTCTAAGATAGAAGCGGTATCTAAGTGGGAAGCTCCGAAGTCTGTTGCTGAGATTCGAAGTTTCCTTGGTTTGGCTGGTTATTATAGGAAATTTATTGAGGGATTTTCTAAGTTGGCGTTACCGTTGACGATGTTGACTAGAAAGGGGCAAGCTTTTGTTTGGGACTCAAATTGTGAAGAAGGTTTCCAAGAGTTAAAGAGAAGGTTGACTACTGCTCCTATTCTGATATTACCGAGTTCGTCGGAATCATTTGAGGTTTACTGTGATGCTTCATTGTTGGGTTTGGGTGGTGTGTTGATGCAGAATAAGCAGGTTATAGCTTATGCTTCGAGACAATTGAGGATTCATGAAAGGAACTATCCGACACACGATTTAGAGTTGGCAGCTGTGGTATTTGTTCTGAAGTTATGGAGGCATTACTTGTACGGGTCAAGATTTGAGGTTTTCAGTGACCATAAGAGTTTAAAGTATTTGTTTGATCAGAAAGAGCTGAATATGAGACAGAAGAGATGGTTAGAGTTTCTGAAGGACTATGACTTTGGTTTGAATTACCATCCGGGTAAAGCAAACGTAGTGGCTGATGCATTGAGTCGGAAATCATTGCATATGTCTATGTTAATGGTTAAAGAATTGGATTTAATTGAGCAGTTTAGAGACTTGAGTTTGGTGTGTGAGAGTACTCACAATAGTGTTAAATTGGGAATGTTGAAGTTAACGAGTAGTATTCTGGATGAGATTAGAGAGGGTCAGAAATCCGATGTGATTTTGGTTGATAAGTTGACTTTAGTGAATCAAGGTCAAGGTGGTGAATTCAGAGTTGATGAGAATGGTATTTTGAAATTTGGGAATCGGGTGTGTATTCCGGATGTTACCGAACTTAAGAAGAGTATTCTTGAGGAAGGACATCGTAGTGGCCTGAGTATTCATCCTGGAGCTACGAAGATGTATCATGATCTGAAAAAGTTATTTTGGTGGCCGGGAATGAAAAGAGAAATTGCGAGTTTTGTTTATTCCTGTTTGACTTGTCAGAAGTCAAAGATTGAGCATCAGAAGCCGTCTGGGCTAATGCAACCGTTGACTATTCCAGAGTGGAAGTGGGATAGTATCAGTATGGATTTTGTGTCTGGTTTGCCGAGGACAATTAAGAATTTTGAAGCCATTTGGGTGATTGTTGACAGATTGACGAAATCGGCTCATTTCATTCCGATCAGAATGGATTATCCGTTAGAGAGATTAGCCGAGTTGTATATTGAGAAGATTGTAAGTTTGCATGGTATTCCGTCGAGTATTGTTTCGGACAGAGACCCGAGATTTACATCGAAGTTCTGGGAAGGTTTGCAGAAGACTTTGGGAACTAAGCTGAGATTGAGTTCTGCATATCATCCGCAGACTGATGGTCAGACTGAGAGACGATTCAGTCATTAGAGGATCTTTTGAGAGCTTGTGTTTTGGAAAAGGAAGGTGCTTGGGATTGTTATTTACCTTTGATTGAGTTTACCTACAACAATAGTTTTCATTCGAGCATTGGTATGGCACCGTTTGAAGCTTTGTATGGTAGGAGATGTCGGACACCGTTATGTTGGTATGAGTCTGGTGAGAGTGCTGTGGTTAGACCGGAGATTGTTCAACAGACTACGGAAAAGATTAAGATGATTCAGGAGAAGATGAGAATTGCTCAGAGTCGTCAGAAGAGTTATCATGACAAGAGGAGGAAGTCACTTGAGTTCCAAGAGGGAGATCATGTGTTTCTTCGTGTTACTCCGATAACTGGAGTTGGTCGAGCTTTGAAGTCGAAGAAGTTGACACCTCGATTTATTGGTCCTTATCATATTTTGGAGAGGATAGGGGAGGTAGCCTATCGTATCGCTTTACCGCCGTCACTTGCGAATTTGCATGAGGTTTTTCATGTGTCTCAGCTGAGGAGGTACATTCACGATCCGTCGCATGTAGTCCAAATAGATGATGTACAGGTGAGAGATAACCTGACTGTTGAAACATCACCTATGAGGATTGAGGATCGAGAGTTGAAGCAGTTGCGGGGTAAAGAGATTGCCTTGGTGAAGGTAGCTTGGGGAGGACCAGCAGGTGGCAATGTGACTTGGGAACTGGAGAGTCAGATGAAGGAGTCTTATCCGGAGTTATTCGCTTGAGGTATGTTTTCGAGGACGAAAACTCTTTTAGTGGGGGAGAGTTGTAACACCCCAATAAAAATAAGATAATTATTTGATTTAAATTAATATTATATTTATTAATTTAGTTAAATAATTGGAATTATTGGATTATTATTATTATTATTTTGGAATAATAATTATTGGAAAATATATAAGTGTGAAGTAAGGAAAAAGAATCCCATTTGGTAAAAAGAGTTTTACGTGAAACAGAGAAGCGGCTGAAAAGTGGAAAGTGGAGAAAGGGCAAAGAGGAAGAGCAAGGGCAAAGGTTGGAGAAGAGAAAAGCTTGGAGCTTAGAGATTGCCGGATTAACTCAGGTAAGGGGGGTTTATCGTCGTTTAATGGGTATTATGGGTTAGCATGTAATGGGTAGTGATAAGCCGTTGAATTGACCCTAATTGGGATTATGAATGCTGGAAAATTATGTTGGATAAAACTGTGTTTAGGCTGTAATTGAATCTGTGTTTGGGTTAGTTGTGAATTTCTGAACGTATAGCTTTTTACGGAATTGGAATCGGAGGTCCGGAAGTCCTCCAACGGCGGAAAATGCGGAGAATTCTGCATTCTGCCTTGTGTTAGCGCAGGAACAGCTTTCTGTCTTGCGTTAACCGGTTAACCCAGGGCGTTAACCGGTTAACACTGTTATAATTGTGAAAAACTGCTATTTTGTCTGCGTTAACCGGTTAACCCAGGGCGTTAACCGGTTAACACTGTTAAGTTTTGGGCAGGAAGCATGTTTGTGCTGCGTTAACCGGTTAACCCAGGGCGTTAACCGGTTAACACTGTTGCAGAGTGGAAAAATTGTTAATTAAAATGTTGTGTGCCTAATTGATGGTTGCCTATATCGGTGTGTGATATAGTAGGGATTATTTCCCGCTGTTTTGAGCAGTATAGGTATTAGTAGGGTGTGCTAATACTGTGTTTAATTATTTGACATGATATGATGTGTTGATACATGTGTTGATAATGTATGATGGTATGCATAATGTTGTGAATGTGTATGTTATGCATATGTTGCGAATGGACTGTTTTATGGCTTAGAGAGTGAGCATCGGTCCATTGTGGAATATTGTTGTGATGTTGCATTGCTAGGTGATTAGCGTGCATAATGTGGCCTTTATGGTGGTAGCTAATTCCCATGGTGAGGAATTAGTGATGTTAGTCATTTGGACTGTTTTTGATGTTTGCATGCTAGGTGAATTAGCGTGCATAGCATGGCCCTTGGGGTGGTAGCTAATTCCCATGGTGAGGAATTAGTGATGTGAGTCACTAGGTCTCAAATGAGTGGGACTGGTGAGCTTGGTAGCCGTACCTGGATTTGGTCGGTGAAGTTGAACTATATGTTCACGAATAGTCGGTACCGCATGCATGGAGTCTCATTGCATAATATATGTGTAGTGTATAATATGAATGGGTGTATTCCAATGGTATACGTGTGTTGTGTTGGCATTGAGCATGAGTATGAATTGTGTTGATATTGAGTATGATATTTGAGTTGATGTGCCGTTACTGAATGTGTGATACGATTAGGGTGATTAATGTGTTAAATTACTTAACATGACATTATATTCTATAATGCTTATTATATCGATTGAGGAACTCACCCTTACAACTATTTTTCAGGTAACGAGCAGTGATTGAGTAGAAGCTAATGCTTGGAGTCTAGTGTAGTCTCCTTAGTGGGTCATGCTCTGATAGATGTAACATCGGGAGGGAACATTTTAATTGTGTTGTTGATGTTGTTGAACCAGTTTACATGTAGTATGTTACATGTTTTGAATGATCGATTTAATCTCTATCCGCTGCGTATTGTGCAATACTTTATGTTTTGAGTTAAATAATGAGCATGACTAAATAGTATGACGAATGGTGCGAAATGAATGTGTGACACCCTTAATTGCATGATTACTCTGATTTATATGTTGTTATTTTAATTAAATATTTGGGGTATTTTAGAAGGGTGTTACATTAGTGGTATCAGAGCATAGTCGGTCGAGTCGAGTCGTAATTATTCTGTTTCCCCTGTACGGGATAGGTGTTGTGTAACCCTATCAGTACTTATTGTTTTAGCTTGTTGGGTTTTCAGAATAGAGATGGCGGGAAGAGGTAGAGACGATGCTGCGATTGCTGAGGCTCTGGGTATGCTAGCTGGAGTACTTGGAGGGAACCCGAATGTTGTGGGAATGGGAGCTGCTCGTCAACTGAGTGAGTTCCAGAAGAACAATCCTCCAATGTTCAAGGGAGCATACGATCCAGATGGCGCCCAGCAGTGGTTGAAGGAGATCGAGAGAATCTTCCGAGTGACTGAGTGTGCCGATAACCAGAAGGTCAGGTTCGGTACGCATATGCTGTCAGAAGAGGCTGATGATTGGTGGGTTGCTACCCGCACTGAGTTGGAAACCGCTGGGAATGCTGAGATCACTTGGGCTGTGTTCAGAGAGAGATTCCTGAGGAAGTACTTTCCAGAGGATGTTAGAGGAAAGAAAGAGATAGAGTTCCTGGAATTGAAGCAGGGCAACCGGTCTGTTACTGAGTATGCTGCTAAGTTCACAGAGCTGTCGAAGTATTACACTCCCTATGATGAGGCTACTGGGGAATTCTCAAAATGTGTGAAGTTTGAGAACGGGTTACGTCCCGAGATCAAGCAGGCTATTGGGTATCAGCGGATTAGAGTGTTTTCTGATTTGGTTGACTGTTGCAGAATTTTTGAACAGGATACCAAAGCCAGAGCGGAGAACTATCAGCAGAGGGTTGATAGGAAAGGCAAGAATCAGAATGATCGTGGGAAGCCGTATGCAGTTGGCAAAGGTTTCCAGAGACAGAGTGGGATGAGGAGACCTAGTGGGGGAGACTCTAGTGCTCCTGCTAAGTGTTACAGATGTGGTCAGGCTGGACATCGTTTCCACGAGTGTACCAGTACTGAGAAGAAGTGTTTCAAGTGTGGTAAAGGTGGTCATTTGGCTGCAGAGTGCCGGTTGAAGACTCTGACTTGCTTCAACTGTGGAGAGGTGGGTCATATCAGTCCACAGTGTCCTAAGCCAAAGAAGGAGAACCAGTCGGGAGGCAAGGTCTTTGCTTTATCGGGTTCTGAGACTTTTGCAGACGATCGTTTGATCCGAGGTACGTGTTATATTAATGGCTTTCCTCTTGTAGCTATTATTGACACCGGTGCTACTCATTCCTTTATATCTTTGGACTGTGCTGTGAAACTTAAGTTAGAGATATCTGAGATGCATGGAGGTATGGTGATTGATACTCCTGCGAAGGGTTCAGTGACTACTACTTCAGTTTGTTTGAATTGTCCTTTGAGTATTTTTGGTAGAGACTTTGGGATAGACCTTGTGTGTCTTCCATTAGTGCAGATTGATGTTATCTTGGGTATGAACTGGTTGGTGTTTAACCGAGTTTCTATCAACTGTTTTGATAAGACTGTGATATTTCCTAAGATTGAGGAAGGTAAGGAATTGTTTCTATCAGCAAGGCAGGTGAATGAGGAAGTAGCAGGTGGGGCAGAGTTGTTTATGCTGTTAGCGACTTTGGAGGCTAAAGATAAACTGGTGATTGGCGATCTAGCCGTGGTGTGTGATTTTCCTGATGTGTTTCCTGAAGAAGTGAATGAATTGCCGCCAGAGCGTGAAGTTGAATTCTCGATTGATTTGGTACCTGGTACTAGACCGATATCGATGGCTCCGTACCGTATGTCTGCTGTTGAGTTAGCTGAATTGAAGAGTCAGCTGGAAGATCTGTTGGATAAGAAATTTATTCGTCCGAGTGTGTCACCGTGGGGTGCACCAGTGTTATTGGTTAAGAAGAAAGAAGGTACTATGAGGTTGTGTATGGACTACAGGCAACTGAATAAAGTGACGATCAAGAATCGGTATCCTTTGCCGATGATTGATGATTTGATGGATCAGTTGGTTGGTGCGAGTGTGTTCAGCAAGATAGATTTGAGATCGGGATATCATCAGATACGTGTGAAAATTGAGGATATTCAGAAGACTGCTTTCAGAACAAGGTATGGACATTATGAGTATTTTGTAATGCCTTTTGGTGTGACTAATGCGCCTGGAGTATTCATGGAGTATATGAATAGGATTTTCCATCCGTACCTAGACAAGTTTGTTGTGGTGTTTATTGATGACATTTTGGTGTATTCGAAATCTGAAGAAGAGCATGCTGAGCATTTGAGAGTGGTTTTAGAAGTTCTACGAGAAAAGAAGTTATTTGCTAAACTATCCAAGTGTGAATTTTGGTTAGAGGAGGTTAGTTTTCTTGGTCATGTGATTTCAAGAGGTGGTGTTGCTGTTGATCCTTCTAAGATAGAAGCGGTATCTAAGTGGGAAGCTCCGAAGTCTGTTGCTGAGATTCGAAGTTTCCTTGGTTTGGCTGGTTATTATAGGAAATTTATTGAGGGATTTTCTAAGTTGGCGTTACCGTTGACGATGTTGACTAGAAAGGGGCAAGCTTTTGTTTGGGACTCAAATTGTGAAGAAGGTTTCCAAGAGTTAAAGAGAAGGTTGACTACTGCTCCTATTCTGATATTACCGAGTTCGTCGGAATCATTTGAGGTTTACTGTGATGCTTCATTGTTGGGTTTGGGTGGTGTGTTGATGCAGAATAAGCAGGTTATAGCTTATGCTTCGAGACAACTGAGGATTCATGAAAGGAACTATCCGACACACGATTTAGAGTTGGCAGTTGTGGTATTTGTTCTGAAGTTATGGAGGCATTACTTGTACGGGTCAAGATTTGAGGTTTTAGTGACCATAAGAGTTTAAAGTATTTGTTTGATCAGAAAGAGCTGAATATGAGACAGAGGAGATGGTTAGAGTTTCTGAAGGATTATGACTTTGGTTTGAATTACCATCCGGGTAAAGCAAACGTAGTGGCTGATGCATTGAGTCGGAAATCATTGCATATGTCTATGTTAATGGTTAAAGAATTGGATTTAATTGAGCAGTTTAGAGACTTGAGTTTGGTGTGTGAGAGTACTCACAATAGTGTTAAATTGGGAATGTTGAAGTTAACGAGTAGTATTCTGGATGAGATTAGAGAGGGTCAGAAATCCGATGTGATTTTGGTTGATAAGTTGACTTTAGTGAATCAAGGTCAAGGTGGTGAATTCAGAGTTGATGAGAATGGTATTTTGAAATTTGGGAATCGGGTGTGTATTCCGGATGTTACCGAACTTAAGAAGAGTATTCTTGAGGAAGGACATCGTAGTGGCCTGAGTATTCATCCTGGAGCTACGAAGATGTATCATGATCTAAAAAAGTTATTTTGGTGGCCGGGAATGAAAAGAGAAATTGCGAGTTTTGTTTATTCCTGTTTGACTTGTCAGAAGTCAAAGATTGAGCATCAGAAGCCGTCTGGGCTAATGCAACCGTTGACTATTCCAGAGTGGAAGTGGGATAGTATCAGTATGGATTTTGTGTCTGGTTTGCCGAGGACAATTAAGAATTTTGAAGCCATTTGGGTGATTGTTGACAGATTGACGAAATCGGCTCATTTTATTCCGATTAAAATGGATTATCCGTTAGAGAGATTAGCCGAGTTGTATATTGAGAAGATTGTAAGTTTGCATGGTATTCCGTCGAGTATTGTTTCGGACAGAGACCCGAGATTTACATCGAAGTTCTGGGAAGGTTTGCAGAAGGCTTTGGGAACTAAGCTGAGATTGAGTTCTGCATATCATCCGCAGACTGATGGTCAGACTGAGAGACGATTCAGTCATTAGAGGATCTTTTGAGAGCTTGTGTTTTGGAAAAGGAAGGTGCTTGGGATTGTTATTTACCTTTGATTGAGTTTACCTACAACAATAGTTTTCATTCGAGCATTGGTATGGCACCGTTTGAAGCTTTGTATGGTAGGAGATGTCGGACACCGTTATGTTGGTATGAGTCCGGTGAGAGTGCTGTGGTTGGATCGGAGATTGTTCAACAGACTACGGAAAAGATTAAGATGATTCAGGAGAAGATGAGAATTGCTCAGAGTCGTCAGAAGAGTTATCATGACAAGAGGAGGAAGTCACTTGAGTTCCAAGAGGGAGATCATGTGTTTCTTCGTGTTACTCCGATAACTGGAGTTGGTCGAGCTTTGAAGTCAAAGAAGTTGACACCTCGATTTATTGGTCCTTATCAGATTTTGGAGAGGATAGGGGAGGTAGCCTATCGTATCGCTTTACCGCCGTCACTTGCGAATTTGCATGAGGTTTTTCATGTGTCTCAGCTGAGGAAGTACATTCACGATCCGTCGCATGTAGTCCAAATAGATGATGTACAGGTGAGAGATAACCTGACTGTTGAAACATCACTTATGAGGATTGAGGATCGAGAGTTGAAGCAGTTGCGGGGTAAAGAGATTGCCTTGGTGAAGGTAGCTTGGGGAGGACCAGCAGGTGACAATGTGACTTGGGAACTAGAGAGTCAGATGAAGGAGTCTTATCCGGAGTTATTCGCTTGAGGTATGTTTTCGAGGACGAAAACTCTTTTAGTGGGGGAGAGTTGTAACACCCCAATAAAAATAAGATAATTATTTGATTTAAATTAATATTATATTTATTAATTTAGTTAAATAATTGGAATTATTGGATTATTATTATTATTATTTTGGAATAATAATTATTGGAAAATATATAAGTGTGAAGTAAGGAAAAAGAATCCCATTTGGTAAAAAGAGTTTTACGTGAAACAGAGAAGCGGCTGAAAAGTGGAAAGTGGAGAAAGGGCAAAGAGGAAGAGCAAGGGCAAAGGTTGGAGAAGAGAAAAGCTTGGAGCTTAGAGATTGCCGGATTAACTCAGGTAAGGGGGGTTTATCGTCGTTTAATGGGTATTATGGGTTAGCATGTAATGGGTAGTGATAAGTGTAACACCCCAATTAAACTAAGCTAATTATTTAATTTAAATTAATATTTTAATTATTAATTTAATTGAATAATTGGAAGTTTGGATTATTATTATTTTATTATTATTTTGGAATAATAATTATTGGAATAATATATAAGTTGGAATAATAAAAAGTCCCATTTTTGGTAAAAAGGGTTGCACGTGAAAAGGAGAACACAGAGAAGCGGTTGAAAGTGGAAAAAGGGCAAAAAGGCAGAGCAAGAGAAGAGGAAAAGCTTGGAGATCAGAGATTGCTGGATTAACTCAGGTAAGGGGGGTTTTATCATCGGTTAAAGGGTATTATATGATAATATGTACTGGGTAGTGATAACCATTGGTTGTATCTCTGATTTGATTGATGCATGATGAATTTGTGAAATATTGGATGAATGAAATTGGATGATAATTGAAAAGAATTCGTAGGAATTAGAAGAGATAATGTTAGGATTGGTGAAGATGAATAGGATATGATTCGTGTAGATGATATGGACGATTATTTTGTGAAATTTGGACTGTGGGAGGTTGGATCGGATAGGTTTCGTAACAGAGAAAGCCATAGCAGATCTGAGAGTTCTGGTTTCTGGTCATACGCGTATGGCACTAGGCAATACGCGTATGAGCTGTCTGGTACGCGTATGGAGGGGCCTTACGCGTATGGGAGAAAAAGATGATATTTTGAACGTAAATTGGTCTCTGTTGGTACGCGTAAGGGGAGATTGCTACGCGTAGCATACGCGTATGGGATAGGTGATACGCGTATGAGTTGGGCGAGGAAATGCGCGATACGCGTATGAGAGTGGGCATTACGCGTATGGGTTTGGCCAGGTTTGGGCAATACGCGTATGGCAGAGGCAATACGCGTATGGGCAGAATTGTGATTTTCTGTGCTACTGTTGTGCAGTTTTTGGTTGTTTAGGCTGAGTGATGCGACTTAGCTGAGGCATGATGTGATAGGGATCATTTCCCGTTGTTTTGAGTAGTATAGGTATTAGTAGAGTGAGCTAATACTGTGTTTGATTATGTGGCATGATATGATATGCTTTTGTGATAAAATGTGTTAATGATGTGTGTTGATATGCATGATGCTGTGATTGTATCAGTTGTGTATGCATTTGTGAATAGACTATCCTATGGCTTAGAGTGTGAGCATGTGTCTATTCTTGATTACTGTTGATGTTGCATTGCTAGGTGATTAGCATGCATATTGCGGCCTTCGGGTGGTAGCTAATTCCCATGGTGAGGAATTAGTGAGTAAATCAGCTTGATTTTTGTTGTTAATGTTTGCATGCTAGGTGATTAGCGTGCATGTCATGGCCCATTTGGGGTGGTAGCTAATTCCCATGGTGAGGAATTAGTGAGTGAGTCACTATGTCTCAAATGAGTGGGACTAGTGAGCTTGGTAGCCGTGCCTGGATTTGGACGGTGAGGTTGAACTATATATTCACAAATAGTCGGTACCGCATGCATAGAGTCTCATTGCATAATAAATGTATGGCATATAATATGAATGGATGTATTCCAGTATTATATGTGTGTTGTGTGTTGTGTTGTTGATGTTGAGTATGGTTGAGATTATATATATGCTATATGTTATTGTTGAATATGATGTTTGAACGGATACTGCCGTTGCTGAGTGTGTAGTCTGGTTAGGGTGAATTAATGTGTTAATTACTTAGCATTACATGTTGTTCTATAATGCTTGTTATATTGATTGAGGAACTCACCCTTACACCTATTTTTCAGGTAACGAGAAATGAGTTGAGTAGAAGCTAATGCTTGGAGTCTAGAGTAGTTCTTATGGGTCATGCTCTGATAGATGTAACATCGGGAGGGGATGTCTTAATTGATTTGATATTGGTTGTTGATGATTTACATGTATTGTGTTACATGTTTTACATTGAGTTGAATTTTATTCCGCTGCGAATTATGCAAAGAACCTTATTTGATTAAATAAATGAGCATGACAGGATATTTTAATGATTTTTGTGAAATGATTGTGTGACACCCTTCGGGGCATAATTACTCTGATGAATATATGTTATTTTAATTATAATAATTTGGGGTATTTAGAAGGGTGTTACATTAGTGGTATCAGAGCATAGTCGGTCGTGTCGAGTCGTAATTATTCTGTTTCCCCTGTACGGGATAGGTGTTGTGTAACCCTATCAGTACTTATTTGTTTAGCTTGTTTGGGTTTTCAGAATAGAGATGGCTGGAAGAGGTAGAGATGATGCTGCGATTGCTGAGGCTCTGGGTATGCTAGCTGGAGTACTTGGAGGAAATCCGAATGTTGTGGGAATGGGAGCTGCTCGTCAACTGAGTGAGTTCCAGAAGAACAATCCTCCAATGTTCAAAGGGGCATACGATCCAGATGGTGCTCAGAAGTGGTTGAAGGAGATCGAGAGAATCTTCAGAGTGACTGAGTGTGCCGATAACCAGAAGGTCAGGTTCGGTACGCATATGCTGTCAGAGGAAGCTGATGATTGGTGGGTTGCTACCCGCACTGAGTTGGAAACTGCTGGAGATGCTGAGATTTCTTGGGCTGTGTTCAGAGAGAGATTTCTGAGGAAGTATTTTCCCGAGGATGTCAGAGGAAAGAAGGAGATAGAGTTCTTGGAATTGAAGCAGGGTAACAGGTCCGTTACGGAGTATGCTGCTAAGTTCACAGAGCTGTCGAAGTATTATACTCCCTATGCTGAGGCTACTGGAGAATTTTCCAAATGTGTGAAGTTTGAGAACGGGTTGCGTCCCGAGATCAAGCAGGCGATTGGATATCAGCGGATCAGGGTGTTTTCTGATTTGGTTGACTGTTGCAGGATTTTTGAACAGGATTCCAAGGCTAGAGCAGAGAGCTATCAGCAAAGGGTTGATAGGAAAGGTAAGAATCAGATTGATCGTGGGAAACCGTATGCAGCTGGCAAAGGTTTCCAGAGGCAGAGTGGGATGAAGAGGCCTAGTGGGGGAGACTCTAGTGCTCCTGCTAAGTGTTACAGATGTGGTCAGGCTGGACATCGTATCCATGAGTGTACCAGTAATGAGAAGAAATGTTTCAAGTGTGGAAAAGGTGGTCATTTGGCTGCAGAGTGTCGGTTGAAGACTGTGACTTGTTTCAACTGTGGAGAGTTGGGTCATATCAGTCCACAGTGTCCTAAGCCGAAGAAAGAGAATCAGTCAGGAGGCAAGGTCTTTGCTTTATCGGGTTCCGAGACTTCTGCAGATGATCGTTTGATCCGAGGTACGTGTTATATTAATGGCTTTCCTCTTGTAGCTATTATTGACACCGGTGCTACTCATTCCTTTATATCTTTGGATTGCGCTATGAAACTTAAGTTAGAGATATCTGAGATGTTTGGAAGTATGGTGATTGATACTCCTGCGAAGGGTTCAGTAACTACTACTTCAGTTTGTCTAAGTTGTCCCTTGAGTATTTTTGGTAGAGACTTTGGGATAGACCTTGTGTGTCTTCCACTACTACAGGTTGATGTTATTCTGGGTATGAACTGGTTGGTGTTTAACCGAGTCTATATCAACTGTTTTGATAAGACTGTGATCTTTCCTGAGGTTGGGGGAGAAAAGAGTTTGTTTCTATCGGCCAGGCAGGTGAATGAAGAAGTAGCAGATGGGGCGGAGTTGTTTATGCTGTTAGCAACCTTGGAAGCTAAAGATAAACTGGTGATTTGTGATCTGGCTGTGGTGTGTGATTTTCCTGATGTGTTTCCGGAAGAGGTGAATGAATTACCGCCAGAGCGTGAAGTTGAGTTCTCAATTGATTTGGTACCTGGTACTAGACCGATATCGATGGCTCCTTATCGTATGTCTGCTGTTGAGCTAGCTGAATTGAAGAGTCAGTTGGAAGATTTGTTGGATAAGAAATTTATTCGTCCGAGTGTGTCACCGTGGGGTGCACCAGTGTTGTTGGTTAAGAAGAAAGAAGGTACTATGAGGTTGTGTGTGGACTACAGGCAACTGAATAAAGTGACGATCAAGAATCGGTATCCTTTGCCTAGGATTGATGATTTAATGGATCAATTGGTTGGTGCTAGTGTGTTCAGCAAGATAGACTTGAGATCTGGGTATCATCAGATACGTGTGAAAACTGAAGATATTCAGAAGACTGCTTTCAGAACAAGGTATGGACATTATGAGTATTCTGTAATGCCTTTTGGTGTGACTAATGCGCCTGGAGTATTTATGGAGTATATGAATAGGATTTTCCATCCGTACTTGGACAAATTTGTGGTAGTGTTTATTGATGACATTTTGGTGTACTCGAAATCTGAAGAAGAGCATGCTGAGCATTTGAGAGTGGTTTTAGAAGTTCTCCGAGAAAAGAAGTTATTTGCTAAACTGTCTAAGTGTGAATTTTGGTTAGAAGAAGTTAGTTTTCTTGGGCATGTGATTTCAAGAGGTGGTGTTGCCGTTGATCCTTCTAAGATAGAAGCGGTATCTAGGTGGGAAGCTCCGAAGTCAGTTTCTGAGATAAGGAGTTTTCTTGGACTTGCAGGTTATTATAGGAAGTTCATTGAGGGATTTTCCAAGTTGGCGTTACCGTTGACAATGTTGACTAGAAAGGGGCAAGCATTTGTTTGGGACTCAAAGTGTGAAGAAGGTTTCCAAGAGTTAAAGAGAAGGTTGACTACTGCTCCTATTCTGATATTACCGAGTTCGTCGGAACCGTTTGAGGTTTATTGTGATGCTTCATTGTTGGGTTTAGGTGGTGTGTTGATGCAGAATAAGCAGGTTATAGCTTATGCTTCGAGACAACTGAGAGTTCATGAGAAGAACTATCCGACGCACGATTTAGAGTTGGCAGCCGTGGTATTTGTTCTGAAGTTGTGGAGGCATTATTTGTATGGATCAAGATTTGAAGTTTTCAGTGACCATAAGAGTTTAAAGTATTTGTTTGATCAGAAAGAGCTGAATATGAGACAGAGGAGATGGTTAGAATTCTTGAAGGATTATGATTTTGGTTTGAATTACCATCCGGGTAAAGCAAATGTAGTGGCTGATGCATTGAGTCGGAAATCATTGCATATGTCTATGTTAATGGTTAAAGAGTTGGATTTAATTGAGCAGTTTAGAGACTTGAGTTTGGTGTGTGAGAGTACTCACAATAGTGTTAGATTGGGAATGTTGAAGTTAACGAGTGGGATTCTGGATGAGATCAGAGAGGGTCAGAAATCCGATATGCTTTTGGTTGATAAGTTGACTTTAGTGAATCAAGGTCAAGGTGGTGAATTCAGAGTTGATGAGAATGGTGTTTTGAGATTTGGTAACCGAGTGTGTATTCCGGATGTTACTGAGCTTAAGAAGAGTATTCTTGAAGAAGGACATCGTAGTGGTTTGAGTATTCATCCTGGAGCTACGAAGATGTATCATGATTTGAAGAAGTTATTTTGGTGGCCGGGAATGAAAAGAGAAATTGCGAGTTTTGTTTATTCCTGTTTGACTTGTCAGCAGTCAAAGATTGAGCATCAGAAGCCGTCTGGGCTAATGCAACCGTTGGCTATTCCAGAGTGGAAGTGGGATAGTATCAGTATGGACTTTGTTTCTGGGTTGCCGAGGACAAGTAAGAATTTTGAGGCTATTTGGGTGATTGTTGACAGATTGACGAAGTCGACTCATTTCATTCCGATCAGAATGGATTATCCGTTAGAGAGGCTAGCCGAGTTGTATATTGAGAAGATTGTAAGTTTGCATGGTATTCCGTCGAGTATTGTTTCGGACAGAGATCCTAGATTTACATCGAAGTTCTGGGAAGGTTTGCAGAGGGCTTTGGGAACTAAGCTGAGATTGAGTTCTGCATATCATCCGCAGACTGATGGTCAGACTGAGAGGACGATTCAGTCATTAGAGGATCTTTTGAGAGCTTGTGTTTTGGAAAAGGGAGGCGCTTGGGATTGTTATTTGCCTTTGATTGAGTTTACCTACAACAATAGTTTTCATTCGAGCATTGGTATGGCACCGTTTGAAGCTTTGTATGGTAGGAGATGTCGGACACCGTTATGTTGGTATGAGTCCGGTGAGAGTGCTGTGGTTGGACCGGAGATTGTTCAACAGACTACAGAAAAGATTAAGATGATTCAGGAGAAGATGAGAATTGCTCAGAGTCGTCAGAAGAGTTATCATGACAAGAGGAGGAAGTCACTTGAGTTCCAAGAGGGAGATCATGTATTTCTTCGTGTCACTCCGATAACTGGTGTTGGTCGAGCTTTGAAGTCGAAGAAGTTGACACCTCGATTTATTGGTCCTTATCAGATTTTGGAGAGGATAGGAGAGGTAGCCTATCGTATCGCTTTACCGCCGTCGCTTGCGAATTTGCATGATGTTTTTCATGTGTCTCAGTTGAGGAGGTACATTCATGATCCGTCGCATGTAGTCCAAGTAGATGATGTACAGGTGAGAGATAACCTGACTGTTGAAACATCACCTATGAGGATCGAGGATCGAGAGTTGAAGCAGTTGCGGGGTAAAGAGATTGCCTTGGTGAAGGTAGCTTGGGGAGGACCAGCAGGTGGCAATGTGACTTGGGAACTGGAGAGCCAGATGAAGGAGGCTTATCCGGAGTTGTTCGATTGAGGTATGTTTTCGAGGACGAAAACTCTTTTAGTGGGGGAGAGTTGTAACACCCCAATTAAACTAAGCTAATTATTTAATTTAAATTAATATTTTAATTATTAATTTAATTGAATAATTGGAAGTTTGGATTATTATTATTTTATTATTATTTTGGAATAATAATTATTGGAATAATATATAAGTTGGAATAATAAAAAGTCCCATTTTTGGTAAAAAGGGTTGCACGTGAAAAGGAGAACACAGAGAAGCGGTTGAAAGTGGAAAAAGGGCAAAAAGGCAGAGCAAGAGAAGAGGAAAAGCTTGGAGATCAGAGATTGCTGGATTAACTCAGGTAAGGGGGGTTTTATCATCGGTTAAAGGGTATTATATGATAATATGTACTGGGTAGTGATAACCATTGGTTGTATCTCTGATTTGATTGATGCATGATGAATTTGTGAAATATTGGATGAATGAAATTGGATGATAATTGAAAAGAATTCGTAGGAATTAGAAGAGATAATGTTAGGATTGGTGAAGATGAATAGGATATGATTCGTGTAGATGATATGGACGATTATTTTGTGAAATTTGGACTGTGGGAGGTTGGATCGGATAGGTTTCGTAACAGAGAAAGCCATAGCAGATCTGAGAGTTCTGGTTTCTGGTCATACGCGTATGGCACTAGGCAATACGCGTATGAGCTGTCTGGTACGCGTATGGAGGGGCCTTACGCGTATGGGAGAAAAAGATGATATTTTGAACGTAAATTGGTCTCTGTTGGTACGCGTAAGGGGAGATTGCTACGCGTAGCATACGCGTATGGGATAGGTGATACGCGTATGAGTTGGGCGAGGAAATGCGCGATACGCGTATGAGAGTGGGCATTACGCGTATGGGTTTGGCCAGGTTTGGGCAATACGCGTATGGCAGAGGCAATACGCGTATGGGCAGAATTGTGATTTTCTGTGCTACTGTTGTGCAGTTTTTGGTTGTTTAGGCTGAGTGATGCGACTTAGCTGAGGCATGATGTGATAGGGATCATTTCCCGTTGTTTTGAGTAGTATAGGTATTAGTAGAGTGAGCTAATACTGTGTTTGATTATGTGACATGATATGATATGCTTTTGTGATAAAATGTGTTAATGATGTGTGTTGATATGCATGATGCTGTGATTGTATCAGTTGTGTATGCATTTGTGAATAGACTATCCTATGGCTTAGAGTGTGAGCATGTGTCTATTCTTGATTACTGTTGATGTTGCATTGCTAGGTGATTAGCATGCATATTGCGGCCTTCGGGTGGTAGCTAATTCCCATGGTGAGGAATTAGTGAGTAAATCAGCTTGATTTTTGTTGTTAATGTTTGCATGCTAGGTGATTAGCGTGCATGTCATGGCCCATTTGGGGTGGTAGCTAATTCCCATGGTGAGGAATTAGTGAGTGAGTCACTATGTCTCAAATGAGTGGGACTAGTGAGCTTGGTAGCCGTGCCTGGATTTGGACGGTGAGGTTGAACTATATGTTCACAAATAGTCGGTACCGCATGCATAGAGTCTCATTGCATAATAAATGTATGGCATATAATATGAATGGATGTATTCCAGTATTATATGTGTGTTGTGTGTTGTGTTGTTGATGTTGAGTATGGTTGAGATTATATATATGCTATATGTTATTGTTGAATATGATGTTTGAACGGATACTGCCGTTGCTGAGTGTGTAGTCTGGTTAGGGTGAATTAATGTGTTAATTACTTAGCATTACATGTTGTTCTATAATGCTTGTTATATTGATTGAGGAACTCACCCTTACACCTATTTTTCAGGTAACGAGAAATGAGTTGAGTAGAAGCTAATGCTTGGAGTCTAGAGTAGTTCTTATGGGTCATGCTCTGATAGATGTAACATCGGGAGGGGATGTCTTAATTGATTTGATATTGGTTGTTGATGATTTACATGTATTGTGTTACATGTTTTACATTGAGTTGAATTTTATTCCGCTGCGAATTATGCAAAGAACCTTATTTTGATTAAATAAATGAGCATGACAGGATATTTTAATGATTTTTGTGAAATGATTGTGTGACACCCTTCGGGGCATAATTACTCTGATGAATATATTGTTATTTTAATTATAATAATTTGGGGTATTTAGAAGGGTGTTACAATAAGCCGTTGAATTGACCCTAATTGGGATTATGAATGCTGGAAAATTATGTTGGATAAAACTGTGTTTAGGCTGTAATTGAATCTGTGTTTGGGTTAGTTGTGAATTTCCGAACGTATAGCTTTTTACGAAATTGGAATCGGAGGTCCGGAAGTCCTCCAACGGCGGAAAATGCGGAGAATTCTGCATTCTGCCTTGTGTTAGCGCAGGAACAGCTTTCTGTCTTGCGTTAACCGGTTAACCCAGAGCGTTAACCGGTTAACACTGTTATAATTGTGAAAAACTGCTATTTTGTCTGCGTTAACCGGTTAACCCAGGGCGTTAACCGGTTAACACTGTTAAGTTTTGGGCAGGAAGCATGTTTGTGCTGCGTTAACCGGTTAACCCAGGGCGTTAACCGGTTAACACTGTTGCAGAGTGGAAAAATTGTTAATTAAAATGTTGTGTGCCTAATTGATGGTTGCCTATATCGGTGTGTGATATAGTAGGGATTATTTCCCGCTGTTTTGAGCAGTATAGGTATTAGTAGGGTGTGCTAATACTGTGTTTAATTATTTGACATGATATGATGTGTTGATACATGTGTTGATAATGTATGATGGTATGCATAATGTTGTGAATGTGTATGTTATGCATATGTTGCGAATGGACTGTTTTATGGCTTAGAGAGTGAGCATCGGTCCATTGTGGAATATTGTTGTGATGTTGCATTGCTAGGTGATTAGCGTGCATAATGTGGCCTTTATGGTGGTAGCTAATTCCCATGGTGAGGAATTAGTGATGTTAGTCATTTGGACTGTTTTTGATGTTTGCATGCTAGGTGAATTAGCGTGCATAGCATGGCCCTTGGGGTGGTAGCTAATTCCCATGGTGAGGAATTAGTGATGTGAGTCACTAGGTCTCAAATGAGTGGGACTGGTGAGCTTGGTAGCCGTACCTGGATTTGGTCGGTGAAGTTGAACTATATGTTCACGAATAGTCGGTACCGCATGCATGGAGTCTCATTGCATAATATATGTGTAGTGTATAATATGAATGAGTGTATTCCAATGGTATACGTGTGTTGTGTTGGCATTGAGCATGAGTATGAATTGTGTTGATATTGAGTATGATATTTGAGTTGATGTGCCGTTACTGAATGTGTGATACGATTAGGGTGATTAATGTGTTAAATTACTTAACATGACATTATATTCTATAATGCTTATTATATCGATTGAGGAACTCACCCTTACAACTATTTTTCAGGTAACGAGCAGTGATTGAGTAGAAGCTAATGCTTGGAGTCTAGTGTAGTCTCCTTAGTGGGTCATGCTCTGATAGATGTAACATCGGGAGGGAACATTTTAATTGTGTTGTTGATGTTGTTGAACCAGTTTACATGTAGTATGTTACATGTTTTGAATGATCGATTTGATCTCTATCCGCTGCGTATTGTGTAATACTTTATGTTTTGAGTTAAATAATGAGCATGACTAAATAGTATGACGAATGGTGCGAAATGAATGTGTGACACCCTTAATTGCATGATTACTCTGATTTATATGTTGTTATTTTAATTAAATATTTAGGGTATTTTAGAAGGGTGTTACAGAGAACACCAATTGAGATGCTCTTAGACTTGTGAGGATTATAAGGTTATCATAAAATTTGAATTGTCAATTCTATTTAATGGAATAAAATAGAGCTAATAAACGAGAATGTGTCACCTTTAAAAATTTGAAAAAAAAACATAGACTAAGATGAACACACTTAAGGATGCGAACTAAAAAACTAAGGTGATATGTTGGATATCTTTTTAATTTAAAAATATAAAAAATTATTAATGTTTGTGTTTGTAAAATTAAAAAAAAAATAGGACAAAATAAGAAAAACACATCCATAAATACAAATTTAAAACTTTAATCTATTCTATAAATAAAAATCCAGACAAACAAAATATACCGTGCGGTCGGATTCGTATTGTTGTACTAAAATAAAAGTCTTATTATTTTTGTGTGTTTTTGTGTCATTATATAATAATTTTCTTTTACATTTTTTATTCTTCTTAATTTTTAATATAAAAAATTAATTTTTTAAATTTATTGAAAAATTAATATATCTAACATCAGATGTAATGATTTTTTAATAAAAAATATATTTTTTATTATATCAAATATTGAGATAAAATTAACTTTTTTTTTAAGAAATTGATGAAATGATTATTAAATAGGATAAAAAGATAAAGTTAACAAAACTAAATTGTAATATTTTTTAGTTATTGAAACGAAATATTAAGAGAAAACTATGAGAAACGTACCTCACTAAAAGAATTAAAAACGGCGAGTCGTTCACCCGTTCTGCTAAAACGCACGGCGTTTTCTTGTCTTCTTTTGTGTGCTTGTGGACTATCTCTTTCAGTGCGGCGGACTCAATACCAGAATCAGGTAACTTCCCATGATCCCAATCCATTAATCTTATAACGGGTTTCATACCATTTTTATCCATTTCTGCCTTGGAAATGTTCGATGAATTGTCTCTGTGAAGTTCCTTTTTTTTCAGCTTTTGTTTTGCAGGGTAAATAGTTTCGAAAATGCCGACTCTTCAAACTTCACTGCCTCCTGAGCTCGCTAACAATGCCATTAGGGTAATATAAAACACCTCTCCGTTCAATTCAATGAAAGATTTTTACTTGTGTTTTAAGTTTGAAAATTTTTTTTTTTTTTTTTAATATTTTGGTATGTTTTGTTTTAGCTTTACCGTGAATGTCTACGAAGAGCTAAATATATTGGTCATCGGGTAAGTGATTCTTTCTTGTGTCACTCTCTTTTAGCTTCAATGGGTGTTTGTTGCTGCCACAATAATTTAAACACAGATGAGATTGTTGTTATCTCTTTGTCACCCACTAAAAAATTACAATATAGGTTAATAACTTTGCATTGATTAGGTTTCTTGTTTGCCATAGTGAATTTGTTTGCCGTTAAGTTTTTGTTTACAATTGGTGTAAGTTCTAAAGACATGTAGTTGAGATCCATATTATTACATTTAGATGTTGAGATTTAGCTAGCATGGTGGACATACTCGGTTGGAATTTCCGCCTTCATCGCGGTCCGCCTCTAGTCACCTAAATTGCGGCATTTGCTTGCATTTATTGTAGCTTTCAACACTTTCATTGTGTTGGGTTTGAAGGGGTGTACTTAGTGCCACATTGCTTAGAGATATGGTATGTGTTGTGTTTAGGCAATCTTCATCTTACAAGCTGATTTTGTAAGATTGAGTTATGCCCAACCACACATTCTAAGATTGTATTAGAGCCTATCCTAGATCATTTGTTGGGTTTCCCGCATTGCACACGCTTTGGCCTCATTGAGGGGAACTGGTTATGAGATCGGTGGTAGTAGTGACTAGCAATGATTGAGAAGAAATGAAGGAGGCAATTGTGATAGCACCATTTGTGACAATGATCCTTTGACTCCCATTTATTACCTCAAGGTTCTCATAGAATATGAATCTATTTTAAATTCTTCTCAGATTGTTCGGTAGGATTTTCTTGTGTTTTTCAAATGAGACTGCCAATAACAGCAAACTTGTAGAAGGCCTCTGTGACTTGGAAGTTGGAATAGTTGAATTTGAACAACCCAAGTGTTTAAAAAGTTTTTGTTTAAAGTAGGAATGCACAAAGGATGCGAGAGAATGGCAAACACCCATGAACCCTTCTTGTTGGTACTGTAGAAAACCCCCTTTAAAAGAACATGTGCTGTATAACTTTTTGAATTAATTTTAGGATATCTGACCTTAGACGAATAATACACATGTAAAATCGTGATAGGAGAATAGTAGGAATAGAAAGAAGGAAACTCTGTAAGTTTAGTTAAACAATTCGTTTCTATGCTTGTTTCACTCTTCATGATGATCATGGTGCACATTTTAAGTCATTTACTCTCCCTGGGGAGGGCATCCGGAATTTGGAAAAGGGGAGTTCTAGCTCCTCTTCTCTCAAATTCTAAATCAATCATGTAAGATTATGGTGCACATCTTAATTCATTTGGACGGTGGGATAAAATTTGGAGAAGGGGGATTCTACCACCTGTCTTCTCCAAATTCTAAATCTATCATTTGCATAAAAATCAGTTTCTTCCTCTTTGTTCCCCTCCAACAAAATAGCTAGTTAAGTAACTGTCCTTTTTTTGAATGCTTGTTACACTCTTATGTGTATAAAACTAAGATATGCGTGCTTTCTGTTTCAGCAACATAACACACCGCTCCTTGTCGAAATGGTGAGACAACAGTTTAAGAAAAACATGCACGAGACAGATCCCGATAAGATTCAAAAGTTTAAGGATGAGTAAGTTTGTGCTCTAATATGTATTGCATTTATATTGTGTATGTTTTCTAGATTCCTAGTCTGTTCCCATTTCTTCTATGGTTCTGTTTTCCCTTCAACAGATGCAATACAAATGCATTTCCGATGTCTACATGCACAATAACAGGAAATCTATATTTAATTACTTAGAAATAGGTTGGTTACTCCAAGCAGAAAATGATAGTTTTCTTTTCCTTTCTATTGTTTTGTAGTGCTGCAAGGGGACTTATAAATCACATACTGTACGAGTCAGAGAAAATTACTGGTCGTAAATTTAGCAAGAGTCCTCCTAAAGAAGCTTAATTCGTTTAATCCCAGATGATTCAGTCTGTTCATCAGTGGTGGGTTTGGCAGATCAATCATTTAGAAATTACCTTCCTAGGTTCTTATGACAGTTATATTAAACTGTTGAAATAAAAATGTTGTTCGAAATTGCTCAATTGCTTTCTCTATCTGCCACCCTTTTTCGTATCAGTTGCTCAAGTTTGTTAAAACTATTTTATAGTTTCTGCCTAACAATTAAGTGTCTCCTTAACTCAACATTTGGAAAATAACCGTTCCTAAACCATGCCGTATTGTATTTATGGTTGATTCTTTTGACGTCTGTATCAGTGTTGAACTGGGAATAGCAGTGATCAGTTTTATTGTTTTTAATTTGTCTTTTTGTTTACACTGAGAAGCTTAATATATGACACATAAATACGATAAACGATGTCATGGTTGGAGTTGAGGGCTGTATACTTTATCTGGGAACTATGGACTTTGAAATACTTGTAAACTCATTGGACGGTGTTACAATGGAGCTCGTCACATTTGGACTGAAAATTCGTTTAACCTCTCCGCGGCTACTTGTGATAATCCCATCCAGAATCTCTCCTTCATCTGCAAAGGAACCTGTCCTGCTCAACTCTCCTTCCTACACAAACCAACAAATAAGAACAGCTTAAGATTTGGATTGGCCTCAAGTCGGCTTTTCTAGAAACAAGAGAAAAACAGGTTTAGTTCACATCTCGTTCCTAAATAGCTAGTTCAAGTTATTGATATCAGTGTCATTAGTATTTCATGCAATTTCATGACATGTTTATTTATAGTTTGAACACCTTTGTCCATTTCTTTTCGGCCAAGAAACCCCTGATATGTAGACAAATAAGGTGATGTTTGACGACTTACAGCAGATAGGTCAAATGGTAATGCCGGAACTTCTTCATATTCTGCAGCATCTAAATCTTGAAGGTGTGCCCCTGTGAAGAACTTGGGCAGAATGTACTGTCTTACAGGAACAAGAAGCATTATCATCAATGGAAACAGAACACCGGCGATTGGAACCCAAGTGATACCATAACAAACAAACAAGTATACAGTCTGGAACAATGTAAATGCTGCAATTATCTTGAAAGGTACAGTTTCCGCGTAAGTTGCATGACATTCCTCCAGAACTCTTAAAAAAACAGTAAATTAGCGAGTCACTACAGATTTTCTGAAATTAAAGAAAAATGGAGACAGGAAATGGTGTGAAAGCCAATACTTATATCTTTTGCTCGACGCAGTGAAAATGAATAACATTCGCTCCCAGAACTGGTTACCAGGTAAGTTTTCAATGGCCATGAAAGCGAAATATCCCCACAGTACAGAAGTTGGAATCATTTTCAGGAAAGGCATAGCTGCTACACATCCTCCTACCATTAAAGATTGAAGCAAGTTGCTTACTCGTTGTTCTTTAACCTCAATAGGCAATAATTCATCAATTTCTTTCTCAACATCAAATATTGACTCATCGACTGCACTATTTATACTTCTCATGCTCCTCGATGCCAGTTGAATAGTTGATTCTTTCAACTCTTTTAATCCCTGTCAAAACAAAGTTAGGCAAGGTTGGATGATGTATTACACGATGTGAGATTTTTTTTTTGCGTCTTCCCTTGATTTGTGACGGTCAAAACATAAAGCAGAACTTAGGAATCATATTCTGGGAAATTTGCATCTGCAAGTAAGCACAGTAAGCACTTTGCATACCATTAAAGAAGGTTCCTGGTAAGGCAGGGGAGTTTGCATCTGCCGGTAAGCACTTTGCATACTTCCATATACTTGTCCTAAGTTTTCTTGCTTTCTCATACAACTTCGAGCTGTTGCAACAAGTCGGCTTCTAAGTAACTACAAATCACCAAAAATGTATCAATGGGTCGTTTCAACATGTGCAAAACTTCCTTTATTATCATATTGGTTTTTAACCACCTAACATTATGTCGCATATAATATCACAAAGCTTACCATTATCCGATAAAATTTTCCATTAAATTTGAGTTGTACTTTTGTGTCACATAAATCCCTAACTTAAATTTGATGGTTTACATATTTATTTATTTATTCAATTTCATTATTATTATTCATCCTTTTCAATGCTTCTTGTACCTTGTGTTTTTGAATCCGACATTGATAATTATAATTTCGATCTTTTCTTTATTATCAAGTGTGTTAGAGTTTGGTGAGATCATATCTTTTATTAAATAAATTGTAGAAATACATCTTCCATCTATCCTCTATATACATTTCATGAATATAAAATTCCCTTTCTTCATCTTTAACACATTTCTCATAGCAAAGCAGGAATCATATATTAAAATAAAAACGGCAGTACAAGAACATCTATAAAAGAGAGAGCGCACCAGGAGTGTGTAAGAGAAAGATCCTAGCTAAAGTCGAGTAAGAAGAACAAAAAAAAATGCAATAGAAAATCAAACTACAATTAATATACGTAAATCGAGTAAGAAGAACAAAAAAAATGCAATAGAAAATCAAACTACAATTAATATACGTAAATCGACTATTCAAAAGACAACCTGAAGCATTAGACAACGACATCCAGAGAGAGCAAGTTGGAGAAAAGCAAACACAATTACCTGAACACGCACAAAACAAAGAAGGTCTGTTGGTCACCCAAACACACTCCTAAATTCCAAGTCACTTGAACGGGTTTCACTTTAAGTCTTCTAGAGAAACTCTAAAATCCTGAGCATGAGCTTGAACCCACTTCCACGCCAAACTAATATTGAAAAACTAATATTGAAAGACATCTAATGCTTCAATGACGAGTTTTTCTATATATTATTCTTTTGCAATCCTATATATAGATTTTCCACCCTCTTTGCTTCCTAAATAATGATATAATCGGTCAAAATATTGATTTATTGCTTCACTCGTCCCGTTCTTGATCTCTCTCTTTCTTAATTTTATTATACTATTCTCAAGTTTCAACATCTGTACACGTAGACCATTTTTTTAAAAATATTTCTTTTTTTATTCTAACTTTAATCTAAGTATTTTTATTTCACTACCATGTTTCTTTACCGTTAGGTCCAAAACTTCTTAGTAGTTCTCGAAAAGTCTCTTTACCTATTTTTCTTATCTCATATGCCATATTGTTTGACATATCATTTGCACCTTTCTTGTGGCTACTCGAAGACGGCCTCAAAGGTCCTATGTTGGAAACTCTTTTATTTTTTAACCTTCAAATATTACCACTTGATCCATGAAGCTTCCATGTGATTTTTTTTGTGCTCTTCTTTTGAAATTGATATCCATAACCAATACCCTAAATTAGATAATCAGACTCTCTCTGAATATAACTTTACATTTCAAACAAATCTTCTTATCTCACTTTCTAATAAAAAATAAATTTATCTAAGAACATGACACTACTCTTAGATGTGATAAAATGCTTATATCTTATTCTAAAGCATTTATTATCTATAATAAGGTAAGAATTTACTCCTATTGCTACGCTCCCTACACGTCTATTAAGATTCTCTCCTAAAAAATCTTTTCTTTTTGGAGTATATCTTAAAATAATCATTCTAAATCCTCTCAAAATTCTATTTTAATGTGTTCTGTCAACCCAATTTTAGGCGCGTAAGCATTAATACATTAAAAGTGTCTTGTTCAACTAAGTATATTTTAGGACTATGATTTGACCTCCTACTCTTTTACATCAATAATATCCTTCTACTACTCCTTATTTACAATAATTCACACTGTATTTTCCGATCTAACTTTTACGGTTTACTAAAGCTTAAACCCGAGCTGTCTAATTATTTTGTCTTTTCATCCGTCCACTTAATTTTTGGAGGCACATGATACTGACCTTCTTCTTAACCACAATGTCCACTATTTCCATAGATTTATCGGTTCAAAGTGAATCCTACTTATAAACTAACTTTTTTATCCACGCCAGTTTACGAAAATGTGAGAACCCTTGCTTATTTATCACTACATTCAGACGGTGACACATCAACTTTTGCTCATATGACATTGTACTCAAATCATATATAACGTTGCTCATGTAACAATCTAACATTCACATTATTACGTATTTGATCTATGTCATAGAAATTCAACAACAAAGATTTACACCGACTATCATCTATCTAACACAACCCTTTTCTTTTAACCATGTTTTGAACTGGCTATCCATAACAAAACTAACATAAGCGGATTTCAATCTCTAAAACAAGAAAACAAAGTTACTTTAATATGTATACCTGGTGCTTCAATGTAGCTAAACTTTTGGTATGCATTGGAGATTGTGGAATAACACCATTTGATGGGGGAATCCCAATTAGACCACATAATATAACCTGCCATACATTCATCATATCAAACATTTAAAAATTAGGGATCAAATTCAGTTCAAAAACATGTCATATAACCGAGAGAATTTTTCATAAACTAAAGAATCAAATAAGGCAAGGAAGTATCATGTACCATGAATCCTAAAAGAAGTAAATCATAATGGAATGAAGGAGGCTTTCTCAAATTGAACTCTTTCTGCTGAGAAAGCTGAGATGCTATACTATGGTCAAAATAGTAAAGCACAGCCATCATTGTTGCTGGAATAAATGCTCCTATAATATAGAGAATTGGCACATTCAGCATTTCCCTTATGATAGTCCAGTTTTCATATGCACCATGGGACCATGGATTTGGACTCAAGAGTCTCCTAGGGATTCCTGTTGGAATATTTCCAGCTGGTATATAAGAAACAGCAGTCCATAACAGAACCATCAACGCGACACCGTAATCAGCTACGACACCCCGAAACCATCCTGCAATAAGAAGAAAATAAATCTATAAACTATTGAAACATTGTTGAAAACTTCATCAAAAGATGAGTTAAGAATCAAAATTTCACGAAAGTCTTACCTGATCCGTATCGCCAAGATCTTGCTTTCCGGCTTCTCAATGCTGTAAGCAGAAATCCAAAGAACAGAATCAAAGCAAACATGCCGTTTCCAAATCTCCATGAAGATTGAAATTCCGTTGATGCAGGGTTTGCTCTCTCGGGTATACGAAACTCATGAATTAGTCCCTGTCAAATGCAATCAGCGAACATCTATATCAGATATTATATCATAAATCATCTTAATTTTCCCTTACTTGTCGTGTCTGGTGTCCGTGTCAGTGCCTCATAGTAGAGAACATAAGATGTAGAAAGACAAATCTTACTTTAATAGCCTCTTGCATGAAGAGCATTGCGATAAGAAGGCCAAAAAGTTCACCAGCGACTCGAGTGAACCTGTTGATGATGGAGCAAGCCCCTAAGATAGCCAATAGAAACAATAAGAGGGCTGTCCACATGCATACCCTGCCAATGATGAAGTCTTTCAGGAGAACCCGAGTTCAATAATTACTAACTAGACTTTACTCATATTCAAGCCGAAACTACGGATTACCAGAGCCTGAGAATTTAAGGGTTAAGATGAAAGAATAATTTATATATCAGGATTGAGAAAACGATACCATCCAGTCCAGGCTAGGAAAAGCTTCGAACCCAAATCAGGCCTATTTTTGGCGAATTTGAACATGAACGTATACATAATTACAGTTGGCTCCGCTACTCCAAGAATTAACAAAGGCTGGCCTCCAATAATAGAGTGAATAACTCCACACGTTGCAGTTGAGGCTAATGTTTGCACAGAAGTGAGTATTCCATCTAGAAAATCATTAGAACACAGAAAATCAAATTGAAGATATACTAAAAAGATTCGATGCATGAACGAAATTTATAATGTACCTGTATCTCTTTCCAATTGTTCTCCGAATGAAATAACTGGAATCGCTGATGCAAAAAATATATATGTTGTAGGGGCTAGTATCCTAAGAAATAACAATTTCGATACCAAGTTAACATTATGGTCGAAATAAATAAGAAGTACGAAGTTACTAGAAAGTTCTTAAAATTATAGTAATCTTCTATCTTCATCAAATAAGTGCTTTTGTAGTGTAACTATTTGAGAAATATGTACCTGAAACCTGCAGTGAGACCACCAATCCAATCTTGCTTGTAACACATTAGTCTCTTTCGAAGATCATTTTTAATTCCGCGAAATGGAACAAATGTCTCTTCCATAATTTCTCAACAAGAAGTTATTGCCAAAAAGATTATATATAGTTCAAGTAATGCATCATAGGGTGTATTTCTTGGAGAAAAATGCAGTATGGTTTTGATGAAACTAAATGTTGAATTTCCAGCCATATATATACCAGAAGAAAATGAGATGTGTACTCTCTATCTCTAACCAGAATATAATCAGAATATAGTAGTTTACAATTATTTCTAATATAAGGTTACAAAAATGTGTTTTTGACGATATGAATCATCATTGAATGTATTAGTATATGTTTGGTTTCAATTTGTAGATATTTCAATGGTAATGGTTATTTGACAGTACCATGCATAGAATGAACGACTTATACAACCATATATAGAAAAGAAATTATTGTAATTAGTTATGCTTTAGAACTCTAATGTTTTGGATTAATTTAATATATCATATGCTTTTAAGTTTTAATGTTTATGCATCGAGTTCTTTCGATGCAAATGGGAACAATCACAATCACAATCACAACTTGTAAAATAAGTAGGAAAATGTCTTGAATATACCATTAGGTATAGTAGTTCATAAGTAGAAAGATTTCATATCAGAAAGATTTCATAGATCATATATAGATATATATTCTTAAAATGGAGTATTTAACATTATAACCAGAATTGGAATATAAGTTTGTCTTGTTTTTCATATCTAGTTGCAATTGCAATTGCAAACATAGAACAAGATATTGTAGGGGGTAATGGATGACACATTGGGGACAAAGTATACTACACTTTTAGTTTAGAGTCATTCATATCTAGTTGCACATCACAGCTGAATAATTTACAAAACTAAGAGGATAGATTAATCAAAACCAAGTGAATCTTATTGTTCAATCTTTAGCTATAGTAGAGCATCAATACTTTATGCTAATTACAATATGTTTTTTTCATCATATGACATATCTTATCGTTTTGATTTTGATTGTTTGCATTTTTATGATAGCAAATTAGTCTCTATTAAATTATTTTTCTATTTTAATTTTGCGAAAAAAATAATAAGAAGATGCACTTTCTTCACAAATAACAAATCCTTCGACTTTTCCTTTCGTAAATGGTAATTAGTACCATTGAATCATGTATTTGTTAAAAAAATACAATACAATGATTAAGGATGGTCAAAGATTTGAAGGTATGTTGAGGGGTTGAGAGATAACTCACGTAGGAGATAAGAAGTTATGTTTATGAAATTTTCTTTATTAGAGTCAGATTCCCCTTCTCAGCTCTATCGTTGAGGTATTTATAGCAGTCCTGAGCATAGATCCTAAGCCCTTTGGAAATACAACTGCTACTGAGAAGATATATGAATTGACTGTTAATCCACCACTATTTTCAAGAACTGGTCAAATGACCCCTTCTTTATTGTTACAAAATGGGGAAACACCATTTCCCGATATCGGGTGACCGTTCAAAAAGGGAGGGTGATATGTTCAATGGAAAGGGTAGAACATCTAGTAAACGGGTGTCCCAAACTAGAAAACGAGCGACTAGAGAGGCGTTATGGACTAAACTCAGGTCCTTTGTCTCCGCCTCGCCCCTTATGGACCCTTTTAGGATTTACCAATACATTGTGCCTCAAGAATGAGGGCTTGTAAAGTGCGACGTGTTTTAGCTTTTCTTCCTTTATTCGGACACCCCGAAGCGTCGTTAAATGGAATACTTTAGCAGGGCCCGAGTTGGGTTCCTATGACGAGACTTTAGTTGAGTCCTTCATGAGAGACTTTAGTTTAATTCCTTAGGCGAGACTTTAGTTGAGTCCCTCAGACGAGATTTTAGTGGTATTATGGAGATGACAATATGCTACTCGTCTCTAAGAAGACAAGGACCTCCTTGTGGAAATCTAGTATTCATATTTCTCTTTTTAAGGCAACAATGATCTTCCAGTTTCCAGTAGAAGCCTGATAAATGGTATTTGCACCGTTGCGGTGGTTGTTTTTCATTCGCTTTTAAACGCTTAATCATTGTTTTTCTTCCTTTTATGTGTGTTTGTGTGCTTTCTCTGCTTTTTAGGTGAAATGAGCCTTATGAGACAAAATCAAAGTAAAGGCATCAAAAAATACATATAAAAGAGTTAGTCAGTATAAATTTCCCAGTACCAAATTCCAGGCAACAATACCACCCAGTCGTGTTGACTAACACATACAATGTTGAATAACATTACCCCCGTGTTGATCAACGCCACCCTTGTTGGCTTCAGTTTCAATTATAGACTTTTGCGATTTGTAATGTTTTTCTGCCTTTTTCACTTCCTAACTGTTCCGAGGCCTAGAGGAAAGTTTCTTAATTAATCATTATGTAAATTTATGTGTGGATTCATGATAGAAGGTCTATAAGAAGTATATGAATCAGATGAGGAATTGATCTCCTGGCCCTAGTTTTAGTTTACCTTTATAAATTTTATTTCCCTTTTGTCAAGTGTTGTACTAAACTCCATTGGAGATATTTTATTTAAGTTTTCTTGCTTTCATTCCAGGTTCTTATTGTTATTGCTTTTATTTATTCATCTCTATTAATTCTTGATACTATGTATGTTTTATTTGTTTATTTGATTGTAATGTATGAGTATTCGATTATGAGTTTAGGGCCATGAGGATTGTTTCCTGACAAGCCTCACGCAGATTCCCGAAAAATTTGCTACGAGAACATAGGGAAAGTTCGTTTCGGTGTTTATGCTCTTCAAGTATTTAAATTCGCTGCGAAAGTAGGATTGAATTAGATATTGCCTATATGCTCAAAGGGTATCGTGCGATATCAGAATTAGAAACACCGAACTGTCGAATTGAGGCAATGAAAGTGTCTCAAAATTTCAATAGAGAAAGTGTTTTTGTTAATGGATGTTCTGAAAATTGACTCTGAACAAATACACTACGCTGATGAAAATAGGTAGCGTATTTGATCAGAGTAAGACAACACGCCGAAGAAAGTGGGTATTGTCTATCTTTTCCATTTTTCTACGAAACTAGCTTTATTCTCGTAACAAACTGGGGTCTATAAGAGGATTAGAGGCATGAATCGGAGTCCTAAATTCATCTCGTTTTGATTATTTTATTTGGAAACATAAAAATCATTCAGAAACTTTTTTTCGATCGATTTAGCTATACAAAGATAAGATATAATTCCGTAGTTGGTCACTTGGTCTCTGTGGTACAATAATCTTTTTACTACTTCGATATTTCCATATACTTGAGGTGTTCTAAGTTTTTGGCACTATTGTTAGGGATCGAACCTGGGTCACCCGTGTGACAGGAGAGAATACTTACCACTATATTAACATTCATATTGCATGTTTTAAGGTGGCAAGGATCTTCCAGTGGAAGTCCAACATTCATATTCCCATTTTTAAGACGACAAGGATCTTCTCGTGGAACTTTATCATTCATATTTCCATTTTAAAGGCGGCAAAGATCTTCCAGTGGAAGTCTAACATTCATATTTTCCTTTTTAAGGCGGCAAGAATATTTCAGTGGAAGTCCAACATTCATATTTCCCCTTTTAAGGTGTCAAGGATATTCTAGTGGAAGTCAGACATTCATATTTTCCTTTTTAAGGCGACAAGGATTTTCCAGTGTAATTCCAACATTCGTATAGTCAACAAAGCCAAAATTAATTATTGCAAATGATAAAAGTTTTTTCATACAAATTTATGCATTAATAGGCGACTCGCCCTTCTAACAGTCAACTACAATAATATCTTATATTGAGTGAATTCCAAGTTCTTGGAATGAGTTGTCCATCTAACTCATCGAGCTTGTAGGCTTCTTGAGGCAACTTCTAGCAGATGTGATATGGTTCTTTCCAATTGCGTTGTAGTTTTCCTTGGTGAGCAGGCTCGAAGACTTGCCTCTACACCAGATCACCCTAATGTATTTTCATTTGAACCACTTTGGAGTTATATCTTTTGGCCTTCCTCAACTTGGCGGAAAATTCTCGAACGTACACAACATCTCTTATTTCATCAACCAGATCAACGACACATCTTAACCCTGCCTCATTCTCCTTTTTATTAAACTAAGAGCTTTGTTAGGAAGGCGTGGCAATTTTGATAGGAAGCATAAAGTCCCTCTCCCATATACCAGAGTAAATGGAGTCTCCTTGGAAGTGGAATGAGGAGTGGTCTGATATGTCCATAAAACTTTGTGCTGCTACTTCAGATGTAGTCCTTTGGCGTCAACCAACTTCTTATTGAACCATTTCAGAATTACCTTTTTCTGCCAATTATGTTTTTCCGTTTACCTTTGGTTGGACAACGGAAATTAAATTTGTTTGCACTCCTAGGTCCTAACAAAAATCAACCGCACAAGTGTTGGCGAATTGAGTTTTATTGTTGGAAACGATGTATTGGAACACGATTTGTTCATATCCCTTGGGTTTTGACGATAATAATATACTTAAAGAATAATTAGGTATACTAACATATGTTCAAATGTGTAGGATCATAAATCTTAAAGTCTACTCATAATTGACCTCGCTGAAAGCAGTTGTTGACAAGCTGAATGTCTCAGATTCTGGTGGATCAGAATCTGATGACTCTGAAGGATCAACCTCTAAAGGATTAGACTCTAGTCATGATACTTCTGCCTCTGGTGACAGCTTAAACTCTGGAGTCCTTAGCTTAAAAAGCACAGCCTCTGGTTTGTACTCTCTCCCCATAGCAGACCTATTTTGTCAACACCCGACTAAGGGTAAAATTTAACTAGGGTCTCTTAGTGCAAGGCTCAAGAAAAGCTGATGGGAATTGTCTAGTTCGCCCTCTCGTCTGGTTTATTTCTAGTATGCAGTGGACTATGTTTTTACACTCTGGTTGAGGATCTTAACATGATTTGTCTTCCAATGACTCTCTCTTGGAGATGCTGCATTTCAAAATGTTTTTCTTGTGCAAATAACTTTCCAATGAACCTTTTATCCATCTCTATAAAAGAAAGCTTAAGACTTGAAGGAAAGTTACACAACAACTATATAATACAAAAGAACACATTGATAATAAACTTTGAGCTAAAGTTTCATCTGTTCATTTTCATAAACTCTTAATATTTTTGATCTTTGTATATCCTAGAAATATTAAGTGTTTAAGAAACATTTTAGTTGTTGCAATACTTATATACTTATGATAGTGTATTAAAGTATAGTTGTAATTATCTATACTAAACTATTTATTTAAAATAGAGGAAGTCTCTTGCAAGGTTGCTTAAGCAAGAAAGTCTATTGCATGTGTGCTTAAGCAAGGAAGTATCTTGCAAGGTTTCTTGAGAAAGGAATTCTATTTCTCGTGTGCTTAAGCAAGGAAGTCTTTTTCAAGTGTGATTGAGCAAGGAAGTCTCTTTCAAGTGTGTTTGAGCAGAAGTCTCTTGCAGGATTGCTTGAGCGGAAGTCTCTTTCAGGATTGATTGAGCAGTGAAGTCTCTTTCTGGATTGATTAAGTAAATTTGTAATTAGGATTGATTATAGTGAAGATATCTTGTGTGACAAGGGTACTGCACTCATTTTAGGAGAGGAACCAGGATAAACTCTGTGTGTTGATTTACTTACTGCTTCTATTTGATTATCTTTCCGCTATAAACTAACTATGTGTTCAGATTCTGAAGTTGGTGGTTCAGAAGTTAAAAAGAATTAACATACACAATTCAACCCCCTCTTCTTGTGTATTTTATCACCTTCGGTTGGAATCAGAGCTTGGTCTGTACTATAACACATAACAATGGTGCAAAAAGATCTTGAGAAAAATACTTCATTCATCATGCTTGATGGTCCTGAAGTTAATAGTCTTGATAGTGGCTTTCCTAGTGGTAATAATAACCATACTGCTAGACCACCAACATTCAGTGGAAACTCTACTCAATTTGAATGGTGGAAGAGTAAGATGTACACTCATATCATTGGTTTGGATGATGAGTTATGGGATATCCTGGAAGATGGCATTGACATTCAAGTCAAGGGTGTTGGAATGGTTTATGACAAAAAGTCTCTCACTCCTGATAGAAAAAAGATATACGGAAAATATCATACAGTGAGAGGCATTCTTGTTGATGCCTTGCCTCGTTCTATGTACTTACAGATTATTGATAAGTCAACTTCAAAAATTATCTTCAAATATTTATGTGCTACCTATGAAGGTAATCAACAAGTTCAAGAAGCTAAAGAAAACCTTATGGTTCAGCAATATGATTTGTTCAACATGAAAGATGATGAGGACATTGAAAAACTATTCTCAAGATTTTAAGTTCTTGTGTCTGGACTTCAGGTCTTGAACAAGAGTTTCACTACATCAGATCATGTCAAGAAGATTATTAGGAGTCCTCTTATCATTAAGTCATGAAAGTCTTGTTATAAATATCCAAAGTCATGAGATGGAACTAAATAAAGATAAGCTGGTAAAGAAATTTAAAACACTGTCTTTAAATTCTTTTGGGAGATTTGAGAAATCTTCTCAGACTAAGGTGCATAAAGAAGCCACTCATGTTGAAGATTCTAATGAAGAATATGATAATGATGAAATGGATTTCATCATCAAAAGATTGAGACACTTAACCAAGAAGAAGAACAAATTCTCTGGTAGAAGCGGTGGATTCAAAGGGTCTAGTTCTACAAGTGATAAAGATGATCAGAAAGGTTGCTTAAACTGTCAGAAGCCTGATCATTACATTGTTGACTATCGAGATCTGCAGAAGGACAAAAACAAAAAAGAAATCTTCTAGGGGAACAACTTCAAAATCAAGTTCAAGAAAAGTCTCATGGAATAATGGGAAGAACTTGACAACGAAGATGAAGCTGATAAGGAAGAAGCCAATATTGCTTTGATTACATCAACTTTTTCAGATTCGGAATCAGAAGCTAGTTCTGACTCTAATTCAGAAGACATAGAAGATGTATTTTCTAAACTCTCTAAACCTGATACTTTGTGTCAAGACCTTATGGAAAGATGTTAGCAGAAAGTCAGGCATATGAAAATTATAAAGAAGCAATATGGTCTTATAAGAGATGAACTAAACTTCTCTAAAGACGAAATTGAAAAACTTGAAAGAGATCAAAATTCTTTAATAAAAGATATGTCATAAAACCTCTTGATAAGTATGAATCAACTCTTCAAGAGTTTGTCATATCTGGCTACAATATAACCAAACTTGCGTCCAAGATCTATGATGTAAGTAATAGCAAATGAGAAGGTCTTGTTTTTTTTCTTTCAAAAACCTTATAATCCAAGGACTGATATCTTGATAAAACCATCAGATCATTATTGTTTAAGCATTTCTCAAAAGGGGTTGAATGCTTACTTTATGTCAGCTGTTGAAAATGGTAAGTTAGGGACCAATTAGAACCTGTGATGGATAACTCACAAGTTCTAAAGAAATAAGAATCTCAGACTCAAAAGTCAAAAGTTCCAATTAAACTAGAACCTAAGACTCTTAAGTCAAAGGTTCTAAAGAATCCAGAACTAAAGGTTGTTGAATCAAAGGTTCCAAGAGGATCAGAAATCAAGGTCAAGACCTATCTAAGATATAATGTTTTTAAGCAAAAAGTCTGGAGTGAGTCTAGACCCTACTACAAGGCTAAGTCTCAAAGTAAGAGAAAGCCCTGTAAAACTAACCTTAAAGGACCCATAAGAATATGGATACCATATAGTGAAATTATATTTGCTGCATATATGCTAAAGGGAAAAGGACAAGCAACCACTCTTATTCCAGGATAATGGTTGCTTAAAACTTACAACAAGAAAATGCATATATTCCAAATCCTAACTCTGAAGGAGGAAGGAAATGTGGAATATGGAAGAAACCAGTAAGACAAGATTACTGGTACTGGGAATATTGAGGTTGTCCTTAAGTGTTGGTGCTTCATACTTTTTATTCATCTCTAAAGTTCATCCAACTAATTTGGAATCTAAGAATTCATACTAGTGGAAAAAGTTGTTGTATATGCCTCTGGCCCATGTCGTCTTACGTAGGCATGGCAACGGGGCGGGCCGGGGACGGGTTTTACCTCTCCCAAACCCAAACCTGAATCCCCAAACAATCCCCGTTCCCCGTCCCAAACCCAAACGGGAATGGGGAATCAAAACCCAAACCCGTCCCGAACGGGTTCGGGTTGGGTTCGGGTATCCCCGCCCCACCATCATTCATTTAGTAAAATCAATTTTTTAATAAAAATATTTATTTTTCCAAAATAAAATTACATTACAAATAATAAAATAAAACAATCTGTTAAGAGTCCCACATCGGACAATATATGGCCTGAACATGACTTTATAAGTGGGGACAACCCTCACTATACAAACCGGTTTTGTAGGGTTGAGTTAGGCCCAATCACACATTCTTAACATGGTATCAGAGTCTCGTTTAAGATCCGGTGGGCCACCCACCATTTATTTCCATGCTCCAGATGTCCAGTCCTGGGCGTGAGAGGGTGTGTTAAGAGTCCCACATCGGACAATATATGGCTTGAGCATGACTTTATAAGTGGGGACAACCCTCACTCTACAAACCGGTTTTGTAGGGTTGAGTTAGACCCAATCACACATTCTTAACACAATCTAAAAAAATTCCATACATACATTTCAAATATTTTTAAATAATAAATTCAAATTAAAATATCAAAACATTGACCACATATTTAATATTTTAAATTATCAAAAATAAATAATAATGTACATAGTAAAATAAACGGGGCGGGTTCGGGGACGGGTTCGGGGTGGGTACTAGTGTCCCCATTACCCGACCCGTCCCCATATTTTAAAATCGGGGAAAACCCAAACCCAAACCCAAACCCAAACCCAGTCAAAACGGGTTTTCCCCGTCAACTTCGGGGCGGGTTCGGGTTGGTACCCACGGGTACGGGTTATATTGCCATGCCTAGTCTTACGTTTCATGAATCTGGAATGTCTTCCGACACATGTATTATTGTTATTGGGTAATAACTCCTCTATTCTTTAATACGTTTGTCTTAGTTAATATTCATATTTCTTGTTTGCTTTGATTATATTTTTTCTTAAATTATTTTACACTCAAAACCACTCTTCACATCAGTCGCACACACTACCTCTCTCTCTCTCTCTCTCTCTCTCTCTCTCTCTCTCTCTCTATCTCTCTCACTCACTTCCCACACTTTTGTCTTCTCTAAACTCCCATGAAAAACCTTTTTTCAAAAAGAAACTGTAGAAAATCTAAAGACTCCTTCTACAATGGCATTCTCATCTACTTCTCAACAAACTCACATGATTGTCAAGTCTGGTAAAAGTATGACTATCAAGCACAAGAAACTGATTATCAATTAGAATGATATAAAGCTTTTGGTAGAACAAATTGTTGACTTCGACTCCTTCAATCAGAATAGGTTTGACCCATGGAGCTACTTCAGGGTACAATAGTGGTCATCATACTTTGATATGCTGAATGGACCAACTTACCCTTATCTTGTAAAAGATTTCTGTGTTAGAGCTGAATTTTTTGATGAATTTGTTGCATCTGTAGAGCTAAGTCTATTGGTACATAATGATAGTTCCTTAAAATGGAAGAGTGGAGAAGAAGTGGGGTTGAAGAAGTTTGAAGAAGTAGAAATCGGGTCAGCAATGATGGGTGTTGATGTTGTCATCACTCAAAAGACAATTGCTAAGCTCTTGAAGGTACCAAACTCTAGAAGGTTTATTTTGAACACTAAAGAGAACAGTCATGAAGCATAATCCATCAAAAGACGCTTGTTTGATAACTCTAGAAATTTGTGTTCTTCTAACTTTGGAAAGGTCAAGAACACACAAAAGGATTTCTAGCTCGTGTTCAAAATTCTTATTAGTTGTCGGATCCCAAGAGAAGGTAACACTGATCAGATTTCATGGGATCACAAGCACTTCATTTTCTACCTGAAGAATGAATATAAGATCAAACTATATGCCTACATCTTCAATCATATATGTGAAGATATTAAGGAGAGCACTAAGCATCACAAAAAGAATGTGCCATATGCTAGACTATTGTCTAAACTGTTTTATCAGGGTCGTTTAATTGACGCCCTTAAAACTTTTCATGACAATGAGGATCTGGAGAAGATCTATGGGAACATTCTATCTGCTTCTATTCTTGCCAACATGAAGCTTTTGAAGAAAATTGTTGTGGTGACTTCAAAAGTACCTTTCTTTGTTAGATGTACTAATTATGATTATATTATGGATTATCCTGTCATCACCAAGATGGATAATCCTAAAGTAATCAGATTATACATAGAACAAGCATTCAAAGAAGGAGTGATTATAAAATACATATAATTTCCTAAAAAACCAGTTGAAGTGATCAAATCCTCTAATAAAAGAAAATATGTTATTTCAGAATCTCATAAGGTTGTTCATAAGCCATATAAGAAAAGGAATAAGATTGAGAAAGAGATTGAAGAAGTCATTGCATCTACTGAGTTAATGCATTCTAAAACCAGAAGTGGAAGAAATCCTTAGAAGGAATCTTCTTCTACTGGTACTCCTTTAAGGAAGAGGAAATTGAGGAAGATAGTTGTTCCCGAGTGTCGCACCTCGAAAAATGGGGATACGACTTTAAAGCGAAGCGCGATCGCACGCTCGCAATGATGGACTGAACAGAGTCGCCACCGAACTTTATTTATTCCTAAAAAGAAAAGGGGAAATATCGATAAAACCCAAGACAAAACGACAATGATTATTGGTCGTCGCAACCAAATCAAGGTTCGGGAGTCGGTTACGCAAGGGGAAGGTATTAGCACCCCTCACGTCCGTTGTATTCAACGAGAACCGTTTAGTTAGTTTCGTTTTGAATGTTAGCTTATGTTAGTCTTCTTAAGTTATTATGAGGGAAAGAAAGAATAGAAGAGAGAAGAAATGTTTTTGGATTTTTGACGAAGGACTAAACCTAAGTTTTTTATTAGTGGGCCTGACAAGATTTACAAATCCTGCTCCTACGTATCTCAAAAGAGAAATCAAGGCTTACGTGGTTCTGGGTAGAAAAATGTTTGTTTGTTGGTCGATTTAGCGAAAGCTATACTGTATTAATCGACGAAAACATTGTTTTACCCAAAACAGATGAGGAGTGGATGCATACCACACATCGAACGGATTTATAAATCTACATTCGGAAAAGCGTCACTTATCTCGACTCAACAATCGTGGCCGAAACATTGTTTTGCAACACCTTAAGACAATATATCTTTCATTTATGAAAAAGGTTTTTGATTAATCGCACGGCGGCGAGAAAGAGTTTGATTGGTTGGATGTATTTTGAGTGATGACGAGAACTTGGATGAGCAAGATATCCATCTCGAATCCTAGTCTCAGGAGTGCACGGTATACACCATGTTTCATTTCCATCTTTATTGGCAAAAGTGTTTAGTAAAGATTAAGTATTTTTTTTAGGTTTGATTGAGAAAGGGTCTGAAGAAACCGCATTGACAATTTTAGACGATGGCGAGAGTTAAGATAGGCAAGACATCCACCTCGAATCTTAATCTCAGGAGTGCACGGTATACACCATGTTCCATTTCCATTTTTATTGAAAAGGTGTTGAATAAGGATTAAGTATATATTTTTTGGCTTTGGAAAGACGGATATTTGAGAATGAGGCATAAGCCCTAAGATCAAAATTTCAGGGTTCCATTGGAATGCTAGATTCCAATGATCCTTTTCTTTTAAGTTATTCAAAAAAATGTTTTAATATTTTAACTTAAATAGTAAAGCGTTTTAATTGGGATAAGAAACAAATTAATCAGATTAAAATGTATAACTTGGGGTAGGATCAAAGTTTAAGAAAGTAGTCATAAGTATTTTATTCTATTTATTAGTCAACATCATTACTAGATATTTATTTAATTATTTATTCATAACATTCTAACAATAATAAATAAAATTACAAAGAAAATGATATTATTTGGAAAAATAATAATTCTATAGTTATTCAAACATTTAGAGAAAATAGCAAGAAATAAAGTTGGAGAAAAATACAATTATATTCTTTTATGTCTAGTAAAATAAAGTGAGAGAATAAGACCGATTTAATATTAGACATATGCATATTATTTATAAAAAAATCTGAAAACAATTAAATAATTTTTTATAACAACAACAAAAAATAAATTAAACATAACCTTTTTATTTTTTCTAACATAATCTAATGATAATAATAAATATATTTAAATTAACTTTTTTATATTTTTATGACATAATTTAAAATAATGATGAAAATAACTAAATTAAATATTTTTAAAAAAAATTCTTATAACAGAATCTAAAAATAATAATCAAACTAACTAAATTAATCCTTATTTAATATTTCTTATAACAATCTAAAAATAATGATGAAAACGACTAAATTAATCTTTTTAATAATTTTTATAACATGATCTAAAACTAATGATGAAAATAACTAAATTAAATTTTTTTATGATTTTTATAACATAATCTAAATTAAAATAAAATAAAAGGTAAAGTTATTTTTTTTCAATTTTTATAACATGATCTAGAATTAAATTAAATAAATGATAAACTCCTTTTTTTTGGAATATTTTCATGACATGATCTAGAATTAAAAGAAAATAAATGGTAAGCTCTTTTTTTTGGAATATTTTATGGCATGATTTAAAATTAAAAGTAAATAAATGGCAAACTTTATTTTTTGGAATATTTCATGACATGATTTAAAATTAAAAGTAAATAAATGGCAAACTTAAATTTTTTGGAATATTTCATGACATGATCTAGAATTTAAAGAAAATAAATGCTAAACTTATTTTTTATGAATTTTTATGACATGATCTAGAAATAAATGGTAAACTTAATTTTCTGGAATATTTTATGACATGATCTAAAATTAAAAATAAATGGTAAACTTACTTTTTGATTTTTATGACATAATATAAAATAAAAATAAAATAAATATTGAACTTATTTTTTTTTGAAATTTATGACATAATCTAATAATAATAATGAAAATAACTAAATTAACTTTTAAAAAATAAAAGTTATAACATAATCTAAAATACAAGGAAAAATGAAAAATTCTTTTTGCTATTTTACTATTATGATTTCTATGTATTTATTTATTTATTTTATTTGTAAAATAAATAACAAAAGAATAATTTGATTTAAATGTTTTAAGAAATAAAAGAAAAGAATGAGTAGTTAACTCAAAACGTGAGGCTCAGGACGGATTATTCGAGGGTTCCCACCGGAATGCAAGATTCGAATGGTCCTCTTCTTTCGTGTTTTAAAAAAGGAAATTAATCGGGTTGTAAAGATAGTTTAAAAATAAAAATACATTATAGGGATAAAATTAATTTTATAATTTTATATGTATATCGAATTAATTTTCTATATATAATCGAGTTCCCACCAGAATGCTAGATTCTAATGGGAGGAAATGGAATTAAATGTCGAAACTATGGAAAGTTAGTGAAATTTAAAATCGAAAGTTTAGTGAATTGAATATAATTATTTACATGTGTAAAAGTAGGAACATAGATGTTAATAACCTAATTAAATTAATTAACGCATGGAAATCGATTAACCGTACCAAAACCCAAATCAAAAAAATCAATAATTAAGAAAAATCTAAAAAAACTAAACATTTAAAATCTAACAACTAATTAACAATTAAATTAAATTAATCAAATAAAAATGTTAAAAGTAAAATAAATAGTAGAAGTTATGAAATAGCAAGCATAAAAATATGAAATATATGCTATATCCTAAGTATCGAATCCATCCCACTAAAGAAAATGAAACTGCTCCCTCTACACTAGGCCATTTATGGTTATTCATTACTTTAGTAACAACTTGAATATATGAACCAGAATAGATTAAAATATAAATTAAAAATAAAACTAAAATAAGATGGTCTGTTGGACAGATCAAAGCTCACAAAAATGGTGAGAAGGAATCCAATGGACAGACCCTAGCCGCCTGGCTGTTGGGTGGAAAATAACTATGCATTAATACTAGCACACAAAAATTAATAAAGATTAATGTCAAGAAAAACCAAAAGGTAGGTGGATTTTAATTAGGTTTTTAATACTATTTCTTAAAATAAATAAAAGAAAACTGAAACAGAGATACGTGAAAACACGCAAAATCCATTCGTCTTCTTCACGAAGACTCACTCTTGCTTCCTCATCATCTCTCGTCTTCGATCCATCTCTCTCACCCTCAATATCATTCAGACTCCCAATCCCTCATCATCTCTCAAACGCTCACACTCTCTACTCTCACTATACATGCAAAAATCCATGGCATTTAAGAGATTCAAACAAATAAATCTCACCTTCGGTGGTGGTTCGGTGAGGCTTGGATCTGCCTTCTTTACCTCAAAGTTTTCTCTTTGAGGTTCTTCTCTTTCGCCGTTTCAATCTAGGTTTTTCCGCCGTTTTCGAACTAGGGTTTTCGTGGCCGCCCAGATTTTAGGTTTTTCCGTGGTCGCGTTCGTCCTCTCCCCTCTCACCTTTTATACTCAACAACTAGGGTTTCAGATTGGCCTCTAGAGATCAAAAAGGGGTTTCTGCGAAATCCCTTTAGAGTTGTCAGATTTTGGTCGCCCTATTTGATGTTTGGATTCGGAAAAGGTAACACAAACCTACACTTTCTTCTTTGAATTTTGTCTCAATCCCTTTTGGGATATTTTTTTGAATTTTACCACCTTGCTGAGTTCGTATGTTTTTACTGCAGTGAATTTTGACACTTAGCAGGAGCCTATGGTGAAATTGGTGTTTTCTAGCCTATTGGTTTTGCTGCAACATGTGAGCAATTGGGAACATCCCTCTTTGCAGGTTTCTGTCATGGAATTTTTTAGCTAATTATTCTGAGTTATAATATAGGAACACTTGTGAGCTTATTGGAAGGGTTATGGAATTGATTTTTGAATTCCTATCCTTTATATCTACAGGTACGGTTTGGTATGATTAAGGTTTTGGAGTGTTACAAACTGGATTTGCAATTGGTCTACACAGGACGCGTGCCAAGGTTAATTGTCGACGCATTGCAGCTTGGATCTTTTGCATTGCCGACATATTGCTGTTGCTGCAAGTTGTGATGGTGTTATCAGTTAGGATTGTTATTTGGAAGTTAATGCAGTTGGTTGGTTCTCTTCTGATGCAGGTATATTGTCTATGTCGGTAACATCAAATCCACTATGAAACATGTCCTTCTGTTGCCAAGTAGATGTAATAAGATGAATTGCTTAATTTACTCCATGGTTTCCTAGGACTTGTTGGTTTAATTGTTAGTGTTAAATGAATGTAGTTGTTTAGAAAATGAAATTATATGTTTTGTGGTTGTCAAATGAGTTCTGCTATCCTTTGAATGATATCATGTGATGCTTCTAACTTCCTTTCCCAAGATTCTTTTGAATTAACAGTGTGTTTCCCATTTTTCTATAGGTTCTGCTATTGACCCAAACTAAGGAGAGAAACAAACAATTCCTAAATTTTGTTACTCAAAGAACCAATACCTTCCGTATCAAATTTGGTTAATGTATGGCTGCAATTAGAAAGTTGATTATTCATGAATCAAAATCTTAGCGCAACTTTGAGGTATCTGGCTTATGATGAATCCCGCAATGCTAAATTGACTTGGGAATACAGAAGAGACTAAATGGATTATGGTGTTGAACCGCACAACTCATTAATATGCTGTTTCTTTTGTAGGTATCTCTATGGAACGGAAAGCAGTTTGGGATAGAAAGAGATGATGACATGAAACATGGTGGCGGTGGAAGTTAATGCGTAGGAATTATATGCTAGAACTTTAGGTCATAAATTTGTACCTTTGGAATTTGATTCTTGTGTAAGGTATTGACATGCTTGGAAAGAGGAATTAGAAATTATGACAATGTTTTGAGCATGTAACCTATGGTTGGAATTGGTTTCTAACTTTTAATTTTTGTGATTTGGATGGAATCGTATTATAAAGTCAGTGAATTGTATTGAATGGTTGAATGTGATGAATGATATAATTTGAAATTATTATGGAAAGTTTATTTATGAATGTTTGAATATTAAGATTTAGAATTTGAATGAAATTGAAATTGAATAGTTATGGAAATTTTCTATTGAGATTTGCATTATAATTGGAATTACTGGTTTGAACCAAAATTGGGAACTAACTGTGATTGAAAAATTATTGGACATTATTGTTAAATATGAATTTAAACATGAATGTGGATTGATGAAAAGTTAAGATTTTGAATGTCATATATTGACTTAAAGTCTAGGAATGGTGTAGTGGATTTTGATGGACATGATTGTTAAAAGGGTTAAGGGATAAATGGATATTTGGTTATAAAAATGGATATGGATTTTAGAAATAATCCAAGACTACTCTAAATGTTAATTTAAAATCAAAAACCAATAAAACCAATAAAAATCAAATTAATCTATAATTTGTTAAAATTAATTTGATATGAATTCTAACATTTATTTGAAAATTAAAATCAATTAGAGTTTGAATCATTAGTAAAAAAAACAATTAAGATTAAATTGAAATTTGAAATTAGACTTAATTTAAAATTAAAATCAAATTGAAAATTAAAAAGTCAAATAACTTAAATTAGAATCCATTTTGTAATTAAAAGCACCATGATCGAAAAGGCCTAGATAATGACCAATGTTTATCAAAATCGAGACAATATGGATTTGGGAATGGACGGTTGACTTTGGTCAACTAATTGACCAGAAAGTCAACGATTGACCTCAGACGTGAATTAGGGTTTATATTAAAATGAATGCATGATGCATAGTGGATGAATGCAGATGGATCTAAAATCGGGGTATGACACCGAGGATATTGAAAAGGAATAAGAAGAAGAGGATGTTGGTGGTTCCTTGGTGAGAATGAAGGTGAATATCGTTGTTGTAGTTCAGGAGAATGTTGTTGAACCTTTTTTCAAGGGTGCCCAGTTATTCGCCTCTACTCTATTAGAGCATGCAGAAAATCATCATGGAACCTCTAAAACTGTGATGGAAGATGATGATGGTACTAGAATTGTTCTAGAAACTGCTGAGGTTCAGGCTACTGAAGTTATTGTTGGGTTAAAGTCTATTGAGATTGAAGCTTCTGGTATTCCTGAAGAAGTATTTTCTAAAGCTATTGAAGAAGAAAATCTAGCTACTTCGGAAGCTCTGAATACTAGTATGACAAGTATAAATATGAATTGTATCTTGGAATATGATTTTGATTATTCCACTGTAAACTACAAGTCCCCTACACCTTCACCAAATCCCTCACCCAATCAATCTCCAAAACACACATTACTCCCTATTGGTGAATCCATGGATGTTCAGAATCAATTAATTATATTTTCTGCTTTTGAACACCAAAAACCTCTTAATACCATGCTTGAACCTCCCATAGATGTTTATAGTGGGAAAGCTTCTTCTTATAGTTCAGAGTCAGAATATGATGAAGATGGGTTCGATGCTCACCTTAACCTCAAAACTGTAAAACCTTCACCTGTGATCATCAAACCTATTCAATCCATCCCTCCTCAAAAATTTTCTCATTAAAACTTACCATCTAACCAAACATGTTCTAATTCTGAAGTTGAACATGTAACCTTACCACAACCAGAACCTACTTCTCCACCAGAAACTCAACCACTTCAACTATCACCAAAATCCACACCTCATAGAACCAAACCATGTTCAAACTCAACTCTAAGGTCAAGTTGCATCTGAACTTCAAATTGAAACTGAACAAATTGTTCAGGACCTACCCTTAGTTCAATTTTCATCTGAACCTATAACTGAATATGAACATATCTCTTTTGATCTTCTTCATCCTGAAACTTCCCTAAATCTAATTGTCCAAAATTACCAATCCTCTGGCCTTTTACAAACTAACAATTCATCTCTTCCAGCTGCTATTCAAACCAACCTGGAATAAATGAAATTTATCTTTCTTGATAAAGTGTAGGATTTAGTTGATGAGAAAAATTCTACTTCTGACCCAATAACTTATACTGCAAAGTGGGATTCTAAAAAAATCTCTATTATATATGTTATTCAGAATCTGAAGGATTCCACTTCAGAATTTATCATCTCTTATAGTAGAAGACAAGATATTTTGGAAGCTAAACTGGCCTCTATTGTTGTTGTTCAACAAGCCATGGTTATGAAGCAAGTTGAAATGGATGAAGTCTATGGATACCAGACAAGACATCATGGATGCTGATCTTAAATTCATTCTGGATCTTCTGAAGAAACCTTAGGCTTAAGATTTAGAACCTATTTTGTGTTTTCTTTATTCATTTTTTTTGAACTGATATTATTTATTTTCTTATGTGTCTAACTTCTTGAAACTTATTATCATCTATGTTAATATTGCTTGATATATGTTTTTATCTTTGTATCATATGTTTATGTGTGAGCTACATTATTTGGGAATATTTATATCATCTGATAAAATTAAAAATTGTTTTTGTTAATTTGTGCTCAATTTGTTGAATTCTTTTTTCTCTTCTCTGATGATTGATAAAAAATAAAATGACTATTGAGAAAGTATCATTGCAAAAAGATTCACATTTCATTAAAATTGGAAGAAGAGTACAAGAATTTTTATTTACATTAGTTTATCTAAATCTGAACAATATCCTCAAGCCTAGAAGTCAGTCTCTCATTCTATATCTTGCTCCTCTGAACCTTCATCAGAGTCAAAGTAAAAAACCGTCTTTGGCACCTTCTACTTCTTTTTCTTATTAAGTGTCTTCTTCTTTTTGGAATCCTTTCTCACCCTGAGTGCCTCCCTAACAGTAATTGGCTCAGAAGGATGGGCTTCCTCATGTGTTGGAAGGTGGTGCTCCATAGTAGTGTTGGTTTCTCTAACCACTATGGTCTCTGATGAGACGGTAATTTTGGTTACTTTAGAGGGAGTGCTCATTTTGATTAAGAAGGATAAGAGTTAAATGAAGATGTGAGATTTTAGACTATAGAAGTGTGCTTTTATAGAAGATCTTGAGTGTCTCTTAAGTTGCTTATGGAGGTTAAATCACATATGCTCTATAATGATACTCTAGGTCTTCTAGCTCATTACTGCAATGATAACATCTGATGGTTCATATTCTTGGAAACTTAAAGATATGAGTCTGGCCGTCTTAAGAAGTGGAGAGATTTTTTCCCACCCAATTTGAGCCATTTCTCATTCCTTTGAAAATAACGACTCATTTTTTTCTGGAAAGAGAAAAGAAAACTATTTTTATTTATTTTTATTAGATTTATTTTTCCCACAAATTTATCTTTTCAAATATCTTCTCTCTCTCTCTCTCTCTCTCTCTCTCTCTCTCTTTCTCTATACCGACATGTATTTTTTCACTTTTTATTAATGACAAAATGGGGATAAAATTATGGGAGTATTTAATAGGATTAAAGTACTTTTGAAATACTTTTATTTACTTGAATCCTCATCAAAACCTATTTTATCGCTTAAATCTGAACATATATGTTTTATGCTATAAAGATAAGTTTAATTAACTTGGACATTACTTAGGGGGAGCTTACAAAACTCAACCTTAGAACTATTAGACTCGGGGGAGCTTACAAACCTCAGACTCTGATGTTATCAAGTTAACTAAACTAACCAACCATTGTTCTTAAATACATTTGGTTGTCATCATAAAAAAGGGGGAGATTGTTGGAAGACGATTTGTTCATATCCCTTAGGCTTTGATGATAATAATGTACTTAAATAACAATTGATTATACTAACATATGTTCAAATGTACAAGATCATAAAGCTTAAAGTCTACTCAAAATTGACCCTGCTGAAAGAATTTGTTAACAAGCTAAATGTCTCAGATTCTGATGGAACAAAATCTGATGACTATGAAGGAGCAACCTTTGAAGGATCAAACTCTGGTCATGATACTTCTTCCTCTGGTGACAACTCAGACTCTGGAGTCCTTAGCTTGAAAAGCTCAACCTCTAGTTTGTACTCTGTCCTCATAGCATACCTATCTTGTCAATACCAGACTAAGGGTAAAAGTCAATTAGAGTCCATTAGTGCAAGGCTCAAGAAAAGATTATGGGACTTGTCTACTTCGCCCCCTCACCTGGTTTATTTATAGTATGTTATGGACTATGTTCTTACGTTCTGGTTGAAGATCTTAACATGATTTTTCTTCCAATGACTCTCTCTAAGAGCTGCTGCATCTCAAAATGTTTCTCATGTGGAAACAACTTTCCAACGACTCTTTTATCTACCTCTATAAAAGGAAGCTCAAGACTTGAACGAAAGTTACACAACAATTATACAATTAAAAAGAACATGTTGAGAATAAACTTTGAGCTAAAGTTTCACTTGTTCTTTTGCATAAGCTCTTAAGATTTCTTATTTTTGTATATCTTAGAAATTTTAAGTGTTTAAGAAACATTGTAGTTGTTGCAATACTTATATACTTCTGATTGTGTATCAAAGTATAGTCGTAATTTTTTCTACTAAACTGTTTGTTTAAAGTAGAGGAAGTATCTTACAAGGTTGCTTGAGCAAGGAAGTCTCTTGCTCGTGTGCTTGAGCAAGGAAGTCTCTTGGAAGGTTGCTTGAGCAAGGAAGTCTCTTACCTATTGTTACACTGAGATTTTCAGCTATTGGAAAGTCAACCAAGAATGTCAATAAAAAGACATTTATTGAACAAACATTAATGAAGTGTATTTAATAGAAGCATTAATGAGGAATGTCGACAAGCCAACAAAGAAGGCTTGACCGAGCCATCGACGCAACAAGAAAAGGTTTATAAAACTCTCAGGGGTAAACCCCCTAAAAGCCCAAATTCCTGGGAAATACATCCAAAATCTTGAAAAAGGAAGTAGACATAAACATGCCTAGAATCTCGAGAGGGACAGTCGACAGGATCCCTCATTCCACCAAAGGGAATGACCAACCAAACAACATGGTATAAAAGACTTGGTAAGTTCATAAGTCTCAGAGCTTTGACATGCATCATTGACAACACGTTGGAGCGGTTATCATCGAGAGGACGTGTATATATGGAAGAAGTGGAAAAGCAGTTACCACTCAACGTGGGTTACAATAAGATAGCATATTGGAAGACCTGAAGAACTGAATATGGAGCAAATACAACAAGCCCCTAGTGGTCATAACCTCTCTTGACGGTTATCTTGTAAATAGAATAAATAGAAGACTCATACATGGGATCAAAGATCGCAAAATTTTATACATACTCTCCATACCACTAGAGTACCCAAGTCATAGAGCGAAACAGTTGAGCGAGAAACATGTATGCTTCTGCATTCACCATTTTTTAATCTTTTTTGTCTCCTTAAACAAAAAATTATACTTTTCTCTTTTCTTTGTTTAACGTTATTTACTGCATTTCTACCTTATCATTTATTACAACTTGACTTCATTTAAAGTCTTTTTGTCACACTACATTCAATTCACACGCACGTGTGTTTGCACAAGTTATTTGCATAAATAGCTTTGGTGATTTTTCGAGTTAATCTCACAGACTTTCAAACTCATGATTGTTTACCAAAAACACCAGTAAACACCTGTGTGCTTGAGCAATGAAGTCTCTTTTAGGTGTGATTGAGAAGAAGTCTCTTGCAAGATTGTTTGAGCGAAAGTCTCTTTTAGGATTAATTGAACAGGAAGTCTCTTTCTGGATTGATTGAGAAAAGTTGTAATCAGGATTAATTATAGTGAAAATATCTTACATGACAAGAGATTGGACTACTCTCAGTTTATGAGAGGAACCAGGATAAACTCTGTGTGTTGATTTACTTATTGCTTCTGTTTGTTTATCTTTCTCCTGCAAACTAATTTTATGTTCAGATTCTGAAGTTGGTGGTTCAGAAGTTAAAAAGAATTAACATACACAATGCAATCCCCCTTCTTGTGTAGTTTTCTCACCTTCACGATGAACCATGAAAACCTAAATCTGCACATGATTCTCTACCAATAGAAATAAAGAACCCTTTCTGTTATGATCTTGGATAAGACTTTAGCCTCTATCCATTTCTTAAAATAATCTACCCTAATGATCAAGAACTTTAGCTGATCGACATCTAGTGGAAAAGGACTTAGAATGTCCATACCCCACTAGTAAAAGGTTTAGGGCGTTGTGACAGAGTATAGTAGTTCAACATGTATATGATGCAGATTGGCATGCCTCTAGAACTTCTCGCATTTCTTGACAAATTCCATATTGTCCTTCATTAAGGAAGGCCAATAATAGCCTCCTACAACAACTTGTTGGTGGACATGTTAGTCCTCCAATGTGACTATCACAAGTCCCTTAGTGTACTTCAGCGAAGACTAGAGTGATTTCATGCTCCCTAATATCCTTAACATGGGAAAGGCTCTTTCCATTTTATAAAGCCTTCCTAATTATGGTCGCTGTCGCACTTCGAAAAATGGGATCCCTCGCGATGGACGCGGAAAATTTAGTTCGAACAGAGTTGCCACCGAACTTTATTCATTCCAATGAAGGAATAGGAAAATATCGATAAAACCTTTAAGAAGAATAGGATAATGGCCGTCGCAACCATATTCGGGTTCGGGAGTCGATTACGCAAGGGGAAGGTATTAGCACCCCTCACGTTCGTTGTACTCAACGGGAACCTTTTAGTCCAATTTGCTATTTGAATGTTAGTTGATTGTTATTCGCTTTCTTAGAGCAATTAGAATAGATAATAGATATGGATGAAGACCTCAGAAGGGGGGAAAGGGAGATTTTTTATTAGTGTGCTCGCGAAGATACAATAATCTCCTGCCTACGTATCCTTATGGTGCAATAAGGAAATCAGAGCATTCGTAGTTCGGGGACTACGGTTTGGTTGATGTTTTTTTAATGAACGACTATGTAGATCGCGTTCTAAAGGCTAAACGCTGGCTTGTCTACTCTCGGCGGAGGCTTAAGCATTGGTTTGTTGCGCGCATTAGAAAGGATTAACAATGTTCTATTTTAAAAGAGTTTTGGTCACGCGGGGGTGACAAGTTGAATTAATATGTTTGATGTTTTGTTTAAGTGGTTTCGATCGCACGGGACCGAGAAGTTTAGGTTTGATATGTTTGGTATTTTTGAAGAACGACGAAAGATTGGGCAATGTGGTGCACACCAATCGTTTGATTCTTTCGAGGAATAATAAGGCGATCGCCTTCTACTCCATTTTTCGTTCGAATTGTTATTGAAAATTTGTTTGCGGATGTCGAATATGCTCGGTAGTGAAGGGTGCGCCTCCCACTGGCTTATTCAAGGAATAACGAGGCGTGCGCCACCTATTCCCTTATCCAAATTCATTTAATGTATTTTAATCGGAAGTTAATAGCTTGAGCAATATGGTGAGCGCCAATCATTCAATTATTAAAGAGATGGTGAGGCGAACGCCTCCCATTCTTCTTCATCCGAGGTTTAAATTATAAAAATATTTATATTGATTTGAGAAAATAATTTCGAATTTGTACGATTGCGGTTTTAATTGGAAGACAAAAATTTGAGCAATGTGGCGTGCGCCACTCGTTCAATTATTCGAGAGATGGTGAGGCGAATGCCTCCATCCTTCTATTATCTGAATTTAGATTATTAAAATAATATTCTTTAGAAATTAAGTTGTTTAGAAAAATGTCTTAAAATTGTATGATTAGGGATTTAATTAGACGATGAGAATTCGAGCAAAATGGCGAACACCAATTATTCGAATAATCGAGAGATAATAAAGTGAATGCTCATTATTCCCCTTTTCATCCAAAAGTCAATTTATAAAACAAAATCTTTAGATATTTTAATTAATTTGGGGAACGACTTTGAGTTTGTAAGTTTTTTAGGGTTTTAATTGAATGACGAAAATTCGAGCAATATGGTAAACTCCAATTATTCGAATAATCGTGAGATAATAAAGCGGATGCTCATTATTCCCCCTTTCATCCAAAAAATTAGATCCGTTAACCGTATGACCAACGATGATACCGATCTGTTGTTGACGCTGTTACTGATATTGTTGTCGTACTGAATCACCACTCTCTCGGGATTCTTGAAAATGGGCACTATGACATTCACATCGTTATCTATATGACGGGATTGAACAATTTGAATCATGCCTTCATCCATCAACCGTTGGAGGTCCCTTTTCACAACCTCACAACCTCTCGAGTTGACACTGCAGAAAGCACAACCATCATGGTCATGCTCACAATTACTCACCATACAAATGTTCTTATGCATTGCCACTAAGGACCTCCGGATGAAACGAACATCAAACACTTTAAACTCCCTAGGAAAACCGTCCACCATGTTAACAGAAGAATTCCCATGAGCGGGCAATGGATTTGCTTTCACGTTGGGTGCACGGTCCTCGAAGGACACCATTCCACTCTTTATCAGCTTCTGAACTTCGTACTTAAGCGGATAGCAGTTCTCATTGTCATGTACGGGTGCTCCTTGGTGAAAAGCACAACGGATGTTCAGGCTTGTACCACCATGGAAGTGGTTCTGGAATTTGTGGAGGGTTTATCGGTTGTAGCAGATTCTTGAGAACCAAAGATGGGTATAGTTCAGCGTATGTCATAGGAATCGGGTCAAAGGAGACCTTCTTCCTCTCAAAGCTTTGTTGTTGTTGATGATTGTTGGTATTGTTGTTGTTTTAGGCGTTTGTTCGTTGTTGTAGTTGTTGTTGTTGACGTTGTTGTAGCGGGGTTCTCGCTAAACCAAAAGTCAACATACAATTCGAGTCGCCACCGCACTTTTATTTGTCCAAAGGAAAGGCTAAAAAGCGAACAAAAGCCAAGTAAGAAGTTTTTCAAATCAAAAACTAATAAAAATGTCAGAGATCTAGGTAAGGGGGTTGGTTATGAAATTGGAAGGTTTTACGCACCCAAAACATCCTTAGTACTCTAAGGGAACCCTTTTTGCAAATATGTGTTGTAGGTTGGTATTTGTGAAAAACAATTATGTAAAAGATTGGAGGGATGAGAAGAGAATAGATTATATTTACAAATTTTGTTGTTTGAATGGATGAACCCATTGCCTACGTACCATCACAATGGAGGATCAAAACCTCGTAGTTCGGGGTGAAAATGTCAAAGCTTGGTGAATTGATTTTGATCAAAAGCCTTAAGGTCTTTTGTTATCAAAGGGAGAAAACCCAACCTAAACCAACAATCCACCATGTGAGGAAGGCTTCAACATGCTAGTGAGGGGTGTCGCTCCCCGGATTTCCCGAATCCAAGTACAAACGCGAAAAGAGTGGCGCGAAAAAGAAGTAGAGCCGCCAGCTATGTACTTTTATCCCAAGAGGAGGGAAAGGTAGTACTGCATAACCAAGAGGGAACGGATAAAACAAAGTCTCGAACCAAAGAAAACTGAGTAAGGGGGCCGTTTACGTGAAGGGAAGGTTATCGCACCCCTTCACGTCTGTGGTACTCCACAGGATCCACGCTTGCTATTTATGTCTAAAATGTGTGTATAAAAAGTCCTATATGCGATGTGAAAGAGAGAAAATCAAAGTAGGGAAAAGAAAGAGTTATTGCTCGCACAGGCCCTACCCTGCTGCATACGTATCTCAAGAAGGATTGAGAATCAGAGCACCGTAGCTCGGCTAACCTATTTTTGTTTGTTTTGTGTTTTTTAGATGAACGACGTTACTACGCAATCTACCGGATGCTCGACCTTTGGAGACTTACTCACCTGTAGTAGAAGGAGATAACGTGTTCTTAGGAGAAGAAAACTCAATGAGTTTGTTTGTGTTTTAGGAATGCTCATGCAAAAAGGAAGTCCTAAACGAAGGAACCGTGCTACCTTAATTGACATGCAAACGAGAGACTATACGAAACCTAGCAGTCCTATGGGTGAGACGGTCACACCATATAAAAACATATAGCATAAAGTAAACACACTAACAAGGGGGGTTCAAGCATACATGGGTAGGGCTTTAGTCAAGAGGGGTCATATCAACCTCGACAAACAAGCCATGGAAAGGTAATCAAACGGGCTCTTAACCACTGACATTGAACGTCAGGGTGAGCAGATCAAAAGGGTAATGAGGATAAGACCTCATAGCTCTTAACCCTGGACAGAGTGAGCTCATGACAAAGCGTGGGGGTTCAGAAAGATGGAACCCTCTCCACTGACTGACCGGACAAAAGATCTTGGGCTTTTGTTCTGAAGCATCGACACGTAGTGTGAGCATAAAGAACGACACACTGAATAACTGGGGATTGACTACTAATCCCTTTTATCCATCAATTGCCTCTTCATGGAGGTCTTTAACACTAGTGCCTCTTCTTGGAGGTCTTTAGGCACAAAAGTAAACACACAAAAACATTGCCTCATATCGAGGTCTTCCGGCTAAGAAAGCAGTAAAATGCTGAAAAGATGTAAAAGGGGTCAAGAGATCTACCACACGGATAAAGATCCGAAGTAACAGCAACTAAAGAAATAAGAAACCCAGAGATCTCTCAAGCTAGCACCATCAAAGAAAGCAAGTCAGCAAAGCAATCAGAATGAATCTCCAAACGGTATCCCACAAATAAAGTAGAATACCAAGCAAGCTATCTCTTCAAGAGTCATGTGAGCCCTCACAAAAACTCAACAAACAAGTTAGAGAAACAAGATGGGGTGCAATCAAGAGTTGCACCAAACCAGAATCAAAATATAGCCACATGAATCATGCCATTAAAATTCACAAAAAGCTCACAAAAAGCAACCAAGGACAGGAGGCCTAAACCTCTTGTCAAACAAATGCATCAAAAGGGTATCAAAACTCAAAGTCAGGGGGCAAGGATCCACACATCAAGATATGACATACATACTAAAACATGTGCCCGGATGCAATAGAAAGCATGTCATAACAAACACAAAACAGATTGGAGAGCAAACAGAAAAAAAAACAGCTATTGTCGCGATCGCTACTGCTTCGCTTAGCGAAGGCTTAACTGCAGATTCGCCTAGCAAAGGTGCTAGCGAATGCCTGCGGGTTCTGGGTTCTTCTCTGATGTCAGTCCGATTTCAGTAACCCCAAACCCTATGGTACACATTTCAGAAATTAAACGATTAAACATTCAAGGCATTGTTTTACACATTCATGCATATCTAAACCCGTGTGCAAAACCTAACGATACCCACTCTTCCAAATTCACCCATAATGCCTCATACATTTAGAAATTTCAAATTGAAAGGGTAAAGTATTAGGAATAAGGCAAACCTGATTGGCGAGATCGGTTGAAATTGAATTGCACCGTTAGGTTTGCAGAACAATCTTAGGGTTTATATGAGATGGAAGTGAAAAAGTGTGTGAGTCAGAGTGAAAAGTCTCAGAGTCCGAGTGAATTTTTCTCTTCAGTGTCTGGAGGCTGCTGCAGATTAGATTCTCTCTCTCTGGGCTTTTGTTTCAATGAAATTTTAGAATTTATAACCTGATTTTCGTGGCTTTGTGGGCTCAAATGAGAGAGGTCCAAGTCCAAGATTTTTCTGTTACATATTTTTATTTTCAAAATGCGTGGGCTTCACCTAGCGAAGGATCTGCTCGCCTAGCGAGCATGACAGTTCAGACTCGCTAGGCGAGCCACGCTGCTCGCCTAGCGAGCATGACAGCTCATGACAAACTTTTGCTCCTTCAAGATTAGCGTTTTGAATGATGAATAGACCCCATTTGAACATGTTGGAAGTAACTCAAGTCATTCCCTTGTGTTGACTGCTCACCCAGATAGAACCCACAAAGTGTCTTGGATGATATTCAAGCTTCTTGGATCTAATTCTGATTGACATGATGAAATGCAATATGAAATGTTAAATGACCTAAAAATGAATGCATGAATGAGGGGGGGGGGCAAATTTGAGGTGCTACAGCTGCCCCTATTCAATCAACTGTGAACCTGAATGGATGAAAGCAACGACTATCAGACTTTCAAGGTAAATAGGGACTGAATACCAAAAGAACCGAAGAATTTGCACTTTGTAGGTGACGTATCAAGGAAAGCGGGGCCACTTACCGATGACGGCTTCAAAACGAATTTGATATTTACCGATATCAAAGAAAGCGAGGCCATTTACCGATGGCGGCTTCAAAACAGAATTTGATATTTACCGATATCAAAGAAAGCGAGGCCATTTACCGATGGCGGCTTCAAAACAGAATTTGATATTTACCGATATCAAAGAAAGCGAGGCCATTTACTGATGGCGGCTTCAAAACAGAATTTGATATTTGCCGATATCAAAGAAAGCGAGGCCATTGGCGATGGCGGCTTCAAAACAGAATTTGATATTTACCGATATCAAAGAAAGCGAGGCCATTTACCGATGGCGGCTTCAAAACAGATTCGATATTTACCGATATCAAAGAAAGCGAGGCCATTTACCGATGGCGGCTTCAAAACAGATTCGATATTTACCGATATCAAAGAAAGCGAGGCCATTTACCGGCGGTGGCTTCAAAACAGAATTTAATATTTACCGATATCAAAGAAAGCGAGGCCATTTACCGATGGCGGCTTCACTGGGGAGGAGCAAGTGAAACAAGACCAGACATTTACCGATGACTGGGAAGGAACTCGATGTTTACCGACATCGAACAAAGATGTTTACAAGCGAAACAAGACCAGACATTTACTGATGACTGGGAAGGAACTCGATGTTTACCGACATCGAACAAAGATGTTTACAGACACCAAGGAAAGAATACATTTATGAAACGAAACCATTTACCGATGGCGAAAATGAAATACTCGATATTTACGGATAGCGAATCTGCTGGGGGATCTTAAACGACAAAACCATTTACCGATGGTTAACAAGCGACCGATGTTTACCGACATCGAATAATGATGTTTACCTACACCAAAGAAAGAAATACACTTATGAAACGAAACCATTTACCGATGGCGAAAATGAAACACTTGATATTTACGGATAGCGAAAACACACAGTTATTTAAACGACAAAACCATTTACCGATGGTTAACCAGCGGCTGATGTTTACCGACATCGAACAAAGATGTTTACCGACACCAAAAAAGGAAAGGACACACACGGGTGTTGACAAAACGATTTTTTGTAGACACCATGAGAGACATGTCATTTATTGATGGCCAACGATTGGAATTCGACGTTTACCGACATCGAAAGATGATGTTCGCCGACATCAAAGAAAAGCGCAAACCTTTACGGGGATCAACACGACACTTATCGGTATCGCAAGGACGATATTTATATATGTCAAAATAAGGCAGACACTTACTGGTGACTAACTCGGAAGAGAATCAAGCTTTCCTTTCACGGACTGGTGAGAAAATAAATCTCACTGGGATTATCGATTCTGAATGTTGCCAAGAGCAACTGCTGCAAATGTGCTATACTGAAGTTGAAAAATGATCCGTCTCTGCTGGGGATAAGATCCAATCTGGTTTAATACATGTATGCATATGTTTGAGTTTTCCATGGCGTAATGCTCCATACTGAATGGAAATGCTACGCGATTTGGGAATGCGAATGCAAATGATGATTACTACATGCAAGATGCAAAGGGAGGAAAACTCCTGCTGGGAAAGCAAATGATCACTTTACGGAGCATACAATTTCTGATTCGATCTTCCAACTCTGTGGGGACATACAACAATTCTGCTGAGGATACTTGTTGATCTGACATTCTCGGAACGGTAGAGAAACCAACTCAGATGGGGAGTCACTTGTTGGGAAAGCATCAACCTCTCGACCATGCTGGGGAAATAAATTCTGAACTCGACTTAGACGACCCAACTTCTTACACGACTGGACAGTGTTGAAACAAACAGGGTCTTCTTTCGAACAAATTTTGGCTCATCTGCTTTTAGCCATCAATCAAAGATAGTAACCTGCAAAACGGCAGGACATACATGCCCCAGGGGATCGTATGGACAAAATATGCTCAAGTGTACTCAGCATTCAAAATGATTTTCAGATGTTTTATCTTTCCGCACGTCATTGTCTAGCCTTCATGTTTTCAGATGCAATGTTTATCAAAAATTCGGACGTTTTTTGCAAACAAAACAGAAAAAATAAAAAACAAGAGAGCAATTTGACTGAATAACGACTTTTATTGATTGAGAATGGCCTATAAAGGCAAATACATCAGGAAGCAATTCCTAGGAAGAGGTAATTGCGCCAAAAGAGAAAATAAACTATCCTATTGGCAGTGTGAACACGACATTCCACTATTTTCCAATTCTGTTATGACTCATAGATCTTCAATTTCTCCCAAATTCTTTGCTTTCTGAGAAGAGTGATTGGACCGATCATATCCTTCAAGATGGTAGAAACTGAAGCGTGATGAAGTACAGATGACTCAGACTATAGTCTTCACTTTAATCCCTCTTTTGCATGGACCGCCTTTTCAGGTTTTCAATCCACCGGGATACCCATTTTTTCCTAAGCCGCCTTTGCAGGTTTTCGACTTACCGGGTGTACATATTATTTTTTATTCTTTATCCCTAACTTCTGCCCGAACCTTTTTCTTTTCTTTTTCTTTTGGTTCGCCGGGATGCCCTTTTTTGCCTGGACTCTCTTTTTTGTCCAGCGGGTCAGTTTATGCGAAGTATTTTTTGACTACATCTGAATTCACAGAGGACGAAAAATCTTCACCATCCATAGTTGTAAGCATCAAGGCTCCACCAGAAAAGACCTTTTTAACAACATATGGACCTTCATAATTCGGAGTCCACTTGCCCCTATTATTTGTACCGGGAGGAAGGATCCTCTTCAAAACTAAGTCACCTATCTGATAGCTTCGAGGACGCACTTTCTGATCAAAGGCCTTCTTCATCCTTCTCTGATATAGTTGTCCATGGCACACAACTGCTAATCGCTTTTCCTCAATTAAATTTAACTCATCAAACCTGGCTTGAACCCACTCAGCCTCGTCAAGTTTTACATCCATCATCACCCTCAAAGAAGGGATTTCAACTTCTACTGGCAAGACCGCCTCCATGCCATACACAAGTGAAAACAGAGTTGCCCCGGTTGACGTACGCACTGAGGTACGATACCCATGCAAAGTGAAAGGCAACATCTCATGCCAATCCTTGTACGTCACAACCATCTTTTGCACAATTTTCTTAATGTTCTTGTTTGCCGCCTCTACAGCACCATTCATCTTTGGTCTATAAGGAGAAGAATTGTGGTGTTCGATCTTAAAGTCTTTGCAAAGCTCTTTCATCATCTTGTTATTGAGATTTGAACCATTATCAGTGATGATTCTCTCAGGAACACCATAACGACAGATAATTTCTTTCTTAATGAATCGAGCAACCACTTGTCTGGTAACATTGGCATAAGAAGTTGCTTCCACCCACTTGGTAAAGTAATCAATCGCGACTAGGATGAAGCAATGTCCATTAGAAGCAGTAGGTTCACTCTTTCTAATCATATCGATGCCCCACATCGCGAATGGCCAAGGAGAATTCATAATATTCAGAGGGTTTGGTGGTACATGCACTTTATCTGCATAGATTTGACATTTGTGGCACTTCCGAGCGTATTTGAAACAATCAGATTCCATGGTTATCCAGTAATAACCGGCTCTTAACAACTTCTTGGCCATTGCATGACCACCAACGTGGGTACCGAAAGATCCCTCGTGTACTTCCTGCATTAACATGTCTGCTTCGTGTCTAACCACGCATCTGAGCAGAACCATGTCAAAGTTCCTCTTGTACAACACATCGTCCTTGTTCAAGTAAAAGCTTCCAGCTAGCCTCCTCAGTGTCTTCTTGTCATTCTTTGATGCTCCTTCATGATACTCTTGGCTTTTGAGGAAATTCTTAATATCATAAAACCACGGCTTCTCATCAATAACAGACTCGGCTGCAAACACATACGCAAGCCTCTCGAGTCGATTCACAGCAACGTGTGGCACATGATTCTGCCAATGAACTTTGATCATGGAAGACAATGTGGCTAACGCATCAGCCATTTCATTTTCATCTCGGGGTACATGATACAACTTCACTGTCTTGAAGAAAGTCAGGATCCTTCTGGTGTAATCTCTATAAGGAATCAAATGTGGCTGATGAGTATTCCAGTTTCCATTGACCTGGTTAATCACTAGAGCAGAATCTCCATAAATGTCTATAGTTTTGATCCTTAGATCGATGGCTTCCTCAATCCCCATGATACAGGCCTCGTACTCAGCTTCGTTGTTGGTTACTTCAAAAGTCAATCTGGCAGAAAAAGGTATGTGTGCACCTTTAGGATTAATGAGTACTGCCCCAACATCATTTCCTTTCACATTTACCGCCCCATCGAACATTAGTGTCCACTTGTCATCGGGATCCGGTCATTCCTCGACAAGAGGATCTTCACAATCTTTCATCTTTAAGTACATGATATCTTCATCGGGGAATTCAAACATCATCGGCTGATAGTCATCAATTGGTTGCTCGGCAAGGTAATCAGACAGAACACTACCCTTGATGGCCTTTTGCGACGTGTACTGGATATCATACTCCGTCAAAATCATCTGCCAACGAGCCACTCGTCCGGTAAGAGCTGGATTTTCAAAGATATACTTTACTGGGTCCATCTTAGAAATCAACAAGGTAGTATGGTTCAACATATACTGTCTTAGTCGGCGAGCAGCCCATGCCAAAGCGCAACAAGTTTTCTCGAGCAGCGAATATCTTGTTTCACAGTCGGTAAACTTTTTGCTAAGGTAGTATATTGCATGCTCTTTTCGACCAGACTCGTCATGTTGTCCCAATACACACCCCATCGAATTCTCTGTTACTGAAAGGTACATTATCAGAGGCCTCCCAGGAACTGGAGGTATAAGAATTGGAGGTTTCTGCAAATATTCTTTTATCTTATCAAAAGCTTTTTGACAATCATTGTTCCACTTGATTGCTTGATCTTTTCTTAGAAATTTAAATATCGGTTTGCACGTAGCTGTTAGGTGAGATATGAACCGCACAATGTAGTTCAGCCTCCCTAAAAACCCACGAACCTGCTTTTCCGTTCTTGGTTCAGGCATTTCTTGAATAGCTTTTACTTTCATTGGGTCAACCTCAATCCCTTTCTCACTGACAATGAAACCTAACAGCTTTCCAGATCTCACTCCAAATGTACACTTGTTTGGATTCAGCCTCAGTTTGAACTTTCTCAATCTTTCAAACAACTTTTGCAAGTTTACCAAGTGCTCATCTTCTGTCTGAGACTTCGCAATCATATCGTCCACGTACACTTTAATTTCTTTGTGCATCATGTCATGAAAGAGAGTCGTCATAGCTCTTTGGTAGGTAGCGCCGACGTTCTTCAACCCAAATGGCATTACCTTATAACAGAACGTGCCCAAGGTGTAATGAATGTCGTCTTCTCCATGTCTTCTGGCGCCATCTTGATCTGATTATAGCCAGAAAATCCATCCATGAAAGAGAAAACCGAGGACTGAGCAGTGTTATCGACCAATACATCAATGTGAGGTAAATGGAAGTCATCTTTCCGACTGGCTCGGTTTAAATCTCGGTAATCGACACACATCCTGACTTTACCATCCTTCTTCGGCACGGGTACGATGTTGGCCACCCAAGGGGGATAATTGGTAACTGCTAGAAAACCTGCATCCAACTGTTTCTGAACCTCTTCTTTGATCTTGACAGCCATATCAGGACTAGTTTTGCGAAGCTTCTGCTTTACCGAAGGACAATCTTCTCTGAGAGATAGCCTGTGCACCACAATATCTGTATCCAAACCAGGCATATCTTGATACGACCATGCGAATACATCCACATATTCTTGCAGCATTTCAATCAGCCCTCTCTTGACCTTTTCCTCTAAAGCAACTCCTATCCTGATCTCTTTCTTTGCGTCCTTAGTACCAAGGTTAATGACTTCCAAGTCTTCCTGATGAGGTTGAATGACCCTTTCCTCCTGTTTCAATAGTCTGACCAATTCTTTGGGGAGTTCACAATCTTCTTCACTCTCCTCTTCGGCTTGGTAAATGGGGTTATCGAAGTCATACTGAGCCATAACAAAACTGTTTTTAATGGAATCCGCAAGATCAATTCTACACGAACGATGTTTCATGCTTTATTTTAGAAAAGAGTTCAAGAAAGTCACGAAAAAGAAAAAACATTGCCATTTTTATTGTTTTGAAAATGAAAGTAATAAAAACAGAAAGACAGTGAACACAAATTTGATTGCAAAACATCCTTTATTGATGATAATCATTGAAAATTCAAAACATGATGTGGCCCTACAATGAACCACTACGCCTTGGGCAGAGCGTAGGGTTTTCATGCAAAATGAAAAACAGAAGAAAATTACTCTGTCTGAAGAGTAACTTGGACTATTTCTTCAGCAGTCCAGTTGTTGATCTTCTCCCCTGGAGCACACGGGCACTCCCAATTATCCATATCACAATCACTGTCACCATCTTCATTGTCTGTTGCAAAGACATCCCCGTGATTCATCAATCCAGCCCTAGTGAAAGTACACGGCCCTTTCTGATTCTGGACACCCTGCTCTGATAATTGAAAAGGCTGATAACCAATGCCAAACAAGTCTTCTTTTACGGGCACATCAATCACCTTGCCCCAGCCTTCCGCGTTACCTGAATGAATGACCTCCAGAGCTTGTTTATAGGACGTAATCGAGGTACCTGGTTTCTTTTGGTCAACGAAAGCCACCTTCTCAATACTGACGGTCTCAAAAGCTTGACATAGAGTTTCATGAATCTCGCCATCCATCTCCACATATTTGAAGGAGGATAAATGACTCACAAAGATGTCCTCTTCGCCACACACGGTCACAACTTGACCCTCCCACACATATTTTAGCTTTTGGTGGAGAGTCGAAGAAACTGCTCCGGCTCCATGTATCCATGGACGCCCCAACAGACAACTATATGCTGGTTGAATATCCATCACATAGAAGACAATATTAAACACTTCCGGGCTGATCTTCACAGGCAACGTGACTTCACCACAAACTGATCGCTTGGATCCATCGAAAGCACGGACAACAAGATCACTTGGTGTGAGAACAACCCCTTCGACCTCAAGCTTACTCAGAGCCTTCTTGGGCAGCACATTTAAAGAAGAACCGGTATCAACCAAAACATGCGACAAAACCGCGCCTTTGCATTCCATCGTGATATGCAGAGCCCTATTGTGATTGCGACCCTCAGGTGTCAAGTCTAAATCCGTGAATCCCAAACGATGTCTCGTGTTAACATTTGCAATAACACCTTCAAGCTGGTTAACAGAAATCTCTTGAGGCACATAAGCCATATTCAACATTTTCAACAGGGCGTTACGATGTGCCTCAGAACACAATAACAGAGAGAGAATAGAGATTTTTGACGGTGTCTGGTTCAAATGATCCACGATCTTATAGTCACTCTTCTTGATAATCCTCATAAATTCCTCCACGTCCTTCTCAAAAGAACTCTCGGGCACTTCCTTTCGCACGGGTTCTTCTTCAACTACAGCTTGTTTTCCTTTTGTTCTAGCAAGAGCCTCAGCATTGTTATCCTTCGGAACCTGTGGTGCAAACAGACGACCACTTCTCGTAAATCCTCCGGGTCCTCCCACATTACCCACAGCCGAACCAACTGTTACTGGAGTCTGATTTACTGATCTGGTCTGATTCTCAGGTCTTCTATTTCTGCAAGAAGCATTGTCATATTGCCACGGAATTGCTCTACTATTCTCATAAAGTCTTCCACTAGAAGCAGCAATTGTGGTAGGGGTACTGATAGTTACTGGAGTATTAACAATCACGGGAACACCAACAGTCACCGGAGCAGATATGGTCATGGGCGCAGCTACGGTCACAGGAGTACCAATAGTCACAGGCGCACTAATAGTTCTTGGAGCACGTGCAGGACCTTCTGACGGTGTAAAGTAAATGGTAACGGTCGATACCTCTTCACGGTCTTTCACTACCCGATCAAACTGTAAACAACCTTCATTCATCAATTCCTGAATACCTTCTTTCAATTTCACACAGCCGTCTTCATGATTACCACAATCTGAACAATTCTTGTCACATCCCGGGAATACTCCCCCTTTAAGCAGACGTTCCTTCACTACAAACAACAAAGTCTGAACATCATTAACATTGACTACCAAGTTCAAATTTTCCCCATCTTCCACACTATTTACTCTGGGCCCTCCATGCTGAGGCATATGATTATTCATCACATTCGGAGTAGGAGCGAAGTTAATCGTCTTGGCATCGATCAAGTCTTGGACTTTATGGTGAAAAGCCCGACAATTCTCGATGTGGTGCCCTGGCGCACCAGAATAAAAATCACAACGGACATTGGCATCATAACCAGCGGGAATCCTTGTTAATGGAGCCATAGTGCGAAGTTCGACAAACTTTAACCTGAGCAGTTCAGGGAGTAATTCAGCATAAGTCATTGGCAACAGATCAAAATGACGATCTGGCATTCTTTGTCTTGGTTGGAATTGCCGTTGCTGTTGTTGTTGTGGTTGTCCTCTTTGTGGTTGTTGAGGTTGGGTTGCTGGAATAGTCACAGCAGCAACTTGACGGTATTGTTGTCCTCTATTTCCATTTCTCTGATTATGTATGGCATTTGTATCGCCCTCTCTCCTTCTGGGTGCTCCTGAGAATGGTTTCTTAGCACTTGAAGAACTTGAAGAACCAGGGTCTTGGATCTTTCCCGCTTTGATAAGACTTTCAGTTCTTTCTCCGCAAATCACAACATCCGAGAAACTACCAAAGGGGCAACTTCCCATACGATCCATGAATACACCTTGCAGGGTTCCAATGAACATATCAGTCAATTTGCTCTCCAACATCGGAGGTTGTACTCTCGCAGCTAGTTCACGCCACCTCTGGGCGTATTCCTTGAAACTCTCACCGGTCTTTTGAAACAAACTCTGCAACTGGGTTCTGCTCGGAGCCATGTCTATGTTATGCTTGTACTGCCTCAGAAAAGCTTCACCTAACTCTATCCAGCTTCTGACAGATTCTCTTTTCAAGTCCATGTACCAATCCAAAGAGGCTCCAGACAAGCTGTCTTGGAAAAAGTACATCCACATTTTTTCATCATCAGTATAAACGGATATCTTCCGGTAGTAAGCTTGCACATGAGTTCGGGGACAAGAAGTGCCATTGTACTTGTCGAAAGATGGCGCTTTGAACTTGTACGGGATCCTCAACCCATCAACTAAACCCATGTTAGTAACATCAAAGCCCAAAGAATTCTGGCACTCCATGGCGCGAATCTTTTCAGCAAGGGCGTCAACCTTTCTATCTCCCTCTTCCGCCTTTCCAAATTCATCGTCATCACTGAGAGTGAACATATCCTCTTGCTTGTCAACCAAATGAGAAAGATGGTGAACTGGAGCACGTGCCGCTCGAGCATTAGCAGCCTCTGTAATGATGGGTTGTCCGTTGATTCTAATACCACGTAATTCGTCACCATTAGCATGGGCGTTGACAGGGCTGGTAACAGCAGCGTCATTGACAGGGGTTCCTTCTGGAAGATTCTGACCGACAGGGGGAATCACAGTTTCTTGTCTCTGGACCAAGGCTCGGAGTTCCTCTTGCCCTTGCACTACCCCTTGCATCATACTCACGAATTGGGCCATGTTGGTCCTCATCTCTGCTAGATCCGCTTGAAATTGATCCATGGTCTTCTGTTGATTCTGCCTTGTCGCGTAACGGTGCGGACGATACTCAGCAATTCTGCCTGAAACGGGAACCAGAATGAGAAATCCTCTTCTAGAACACCTGTAATGATGCAAGAATGATATGTGTATGATGCGTATGCTATGTTTTATCATTTCTCAGGTATTCAAGAGTCTCGTCCAACTTTGAAAAATGGAAACCTGCGCTCGTAAGCGGAACATAAACAACGACGAAGCAACATACACTGGACGGCAAGCAAAAGTGAAACATCAATAATCTCATCCATAGGCATAAGAAATAAGGTTCATACAAACATAGTTCAAGCAAAGATTCAGTTTATCAGTATAGAACAAGGAATCCCATCCAACAATCCTGGAGGTGATTCTCAAAATAAACAACAAGACAAACTAGGGAAGTCGTCCTTCAGAGATGAGAGTCTTCAAATACTGGCACTGATCCATCAATCAGTCACACTCTGAACACTCAGGTAGAGGGGTGAGCTTTTCTTTCAGTTGCACCCTGAGTTCAACAACTTCCTCTAGGAAATGAGATGCACGGATGTCACTTTCTCTGAGCTGGCTCTCTACTGCATGCCTCAGATCTACCTCTTTCTTCAACTGAATATCTTTGTCCTTAAGCTGTCTTTCCAAGTCTCGTATCTTCTTTTTGTAATTGGCTTTCGCTTTTTGTAATCTCAAGCGTTCATGGTGTTCTTCATCCAACATGGTTTCTATCTCATCATAAGACCTCTTTTTATTTCTTGATCTACTAGCACTTTCACTTTGCACTCCTTTGAGTTTATGAGCCAAACTCAGCCTATCAGCTTTTGCTTTGTAAAGCTCCATTTGGATCTCTTGTTCATTTTCTTTCAACTGGCGATTCTCCATTAAGGCTTGTTTGTAATACTCAGCAGACACACTCTCAGAAAGGATCAAAGGCGGTTGCTCCTGTAATGGTTCCATCCGGTCATATGGTAGCAACAAAGTCCCAACTCTTTCCTTGACCCACTCAGTGTAAGCAGGCATAGCAATTGCAAACTTCCTTCCTAAAACAGATCCATCCTTTATACCAATATTCTCCCAAGCTTTTCCCACTTGCTCCAATCTTGCTGGATCGCTCCGTTTCTCAAAGTACACGTTTTCAGCTATCTCGACATCTTGCGGCCTTTCATTCATGACAAAACCTAACTGACGGAGAGAAAGAGCCGGGTTGTAGTTGATGCAACCCCTAGTTCCTATGAGTGGAACATTGCGAAACTCTCCACAACTCATAATGACATTGCGCACATTAACCCTATAAGCTTGCCACTTGATATCATAAGATGTGAGTGACATGATCCTCTGAGTCCACTTGTGAGTATTCTGAGTATCCACAAACGGTCCACTGGTTGGTAGAAAAGACAAGAACCACTTGAGCAGCAAAGGGAGACAACATCTGATAGCTCCACACTTACCATGCCTGCTATGTATCGCATAATAGGTGTCAGCTAACAAGGTAGGCACCGGGTTTCCTCCAATGAAAATAGTGATTGCTGCCAGGTCCACGAAACTAGGCATGCTAGGGAACAACACAACTCCATAAATCATGACAGCCAACTGAGCGTTGAAAGCTACCCAATTTCCTTTTTTTGCTTCTTCCTTAGCCATCCTTACCAAGAACTTCAAGGACAAGCCCACAACATCACCGCTTGGTTTCTAATTATCGCTCACTTCCTTGATGCTCAAGTACAGAGCCTTAGTGACAACTTTGAAATCCACCTCCTTTGGCACATCCAGGAAAGGTACTCGATTTTTGATTCGGACATTCATAAGGATGGAATACTCTTCAAGAGAGGGAGCTAGCTGGTAGTCCTGAAAAGTAAAGCAAAGAAGCTCCGGATCATAGAACTGTAAGAGAGTCTGCAGAGGTATCGGATCCACCACCATCTTCAACAATGCCAAGATATCCCCATACTGATCATCAAAAACTTTCTGATTAAGGCCGGTCACGAGATTACCCATTTCTTCCAAAGATGCCAATGGTTCACGGTAAAAGCTGTAGGTGCAAGTCTTCCTCTTCAACTCTGGAATGGCATCCATCTCTCGGTGTGAACAGACTCCTGAATAAACCTAAAAAATGATATGCATATGCGGGTTAACTTTTTTTCTTTTTTTATGCATTTTTTTGAAAATAAACATGCTATGATGCAAAATGATGAAACAATGGTTGGTTGGCTGTGTATCGCAAGACACAGGATCAGAACTTCAGCATGAATTCGGAACCGGGAACCATAGAACACAGTCATCAACTTAGAACCCATACTTCAGAACCGACGGTCACCAACAAGAACCAAACAAAAGTCACCAACAGGACATGGTCACCAACAGAACAAGTCATCATCAGTACCTGTAAATGATTCATTCCCGCCCCACTCACGGGTGTAATCTAGGCCAGGGTAAGGTCAAGAGAAACGCAGGATAAACAATCCTTTCGAGAATATCATCATATGCACACCAGGTGTATGCAACGATAATACCCCATCAGAATCTGAGCTGCTCGTGATACCATGTTCCGCTAAGTGGCGCCATACCACCCGCTTCCCATGGATCACTCTATTCCTAGGTGTCCTAAAGTTCACTCATAGCCTGTGTATTGGGCCTTTTACCTCTTGTGACTCCCACCCAACAGCAAAATAAATACACAGCCAGCGCACTATGCATGAAACAGTAAAGCGCACATAGGATGCAATGCGAGCAGATAAGTATGCAAACCAATAAATAAATAACACACAATAGACAATAAACAAACAAACGCTAGGAAAGGCCCACTAGGGAAAATAAGTCCCCAGCAGAGTCGCCAGCTGTCAATCCCCGGATTTCCCGAATCCAAGTACAAACGCGAAAAGAGTGGCGCGAAAAAGAAGTAGAGTCTCCAGCTATGTACTTTTATCCCAAGAGGAGGGAAAGGTAGTACTGCATAACCAAGAGGGAACGGATAAAACAAAGTCTCGAACCAAAGAAAACTGAGTAAAGGGGCCGGTTACGTGAAGGGAAGGTTATCGCACCCCTTCACGTCTGTGGTACTCCACAGGATCCACGCTTGCTATTTATGTCTAAAATGTGTGTATAAAAAGTCCTATATGCGATGTGAAAGAGAGAAAATCAAAGTAGGGAAAAGAAAGAGTTATTGCTCGCACAGGCCCTACCCTGCTGCATACGTATCTCAAGAAGGATTGAGAATCAGAGCACCGTAGCTCGGCTAACCTATTTTTGTTTGTTTTGTGTTTTTTAGATGAACGACGTTACTACGCAATCTACCGGATGCTCGACCTTTGGAGACTTACTCACCTGTAGTAGAAGGAGATAACGTGTTCTTAGGAGAAGAAAAATCAATGAGTTTGTTTGTGTTTTAGGAATGCTCATGCAAAAAGGAAGTCCTAGACGAAGGAACCGTGCTACCTTAATTGACATGCAAACGAGAGATTATACGAAGCCTAGCAGTCCTATGGGTGATACGGTCACACCATACAAAAACATATAGCATAAAGTAAACACACCAACAAGGGGGGTTCAAGCATACATGGGTAGGGCTTTAGTCAAGAGGGGTCATATCAACCTCGACAAACAAGCCATGGAAAGGTAATCAAATGGGCTCTTAACCACTGACATTGAACGTCAGGGTGAGCAGATCAAAAGGGTAATGAGGATAAGACCTCATAGCTCTTAACCCTGGACAGAGTGAGCCCATGACAAAGCGTGAGGGTTCAGAAAGATGGAACCCTCTCCACTGACTGATCGGACAAAAGATCTTGGGCTTTTGTTCTGAAGCATCAACACGTAGTGTGAGCATAAAGAACGACACACTGAATAACGAGGGATTGACTACTAATCCTTTTTATCCGTCAATTGCCTCTTCATGGAGGTCTTTAGCACTGGTGCCTCTTCTTGGAGGTCTTTAGGCACAAAAGTAAACACACAAAAACATTGCCTCCTATCGAGGTCTTCCGGCTAAGAAAGCAGTAAAATGCTGAAAAGATGTAAAAGGGGTCAAGAGATCTACCACACGGATAAAGATCCGAAGTAACAGCAACTAAAGAAATAAGAAACCCAGAGATCTCTCAAGCTAGCACCATCAAAGAAAGCAAGTCAGCAAAGCAATCAGAATGAATCTCCAAACGGTATCCCACAAATAAAGTGGAATACCAAGCAAGCTATCTCTTCAAGAGTCATGTGAGCCCTCACAAAAACTCAACAAACAAGTTAGAGAAACAAGATGGGGTGCAATCAAGAGTTGCACCAAACCAGAATCAATATATAGCCACATGAATCATGCCATTAAAATTCACAAAAAGCTCATAAAAAGCAACCAAGGACAGGAGGCATAAACCTCTTGTCAAACAAATGCATCAAAAGGGTATCAAAACTCAAAGTCAGGGGGCAAGGATCCACACATCAAGACATGACATACATACTAAAACATGTGCCCGGATGCAATAGAAAGCATGTCATAACAAACACAAAACAGATTGGAGAGCAAACAGAAAGAAAAACAGCTACTGTAGCGAATGCCTGTGGGTTCTGGGTTCTTCTCTGATGACAGTCCGATTTCAGTAACCCCAAACCCTATGGTACACATTTCAGAAATTAAACGATTAAACATTCAAGGCATTGTTTTACACATGTATCTAAACCCGTGTGCAAAACCTAACGATACCCACTCTTCCAAATTCACCCACAATGCCTCATACATTTAGAAATTTCAAATTGAAAGGGTAAAGTATTAGGAATAAGGCAAACCTGATTGGCAAGATCGGTTGAAATTGAATTGCACCGTTGGGTTTGCAGAACAATCTTAGGGTTTATATGAGATGGAAGTGAAAAAGTGTGAGTCAGAGTGAAAAGTCTCAGAGTCCGAGTGAATTTTTCTCTTCAGTGTCTGGAGGCTGCTGCAGATTAGTTTCTCTCTCTCTGGGCTTTTGTTTCAATGAAATTTTAGAATTTATAACCTGATTTTCGTGGCTTTGTGGGCTCAAATGAGAGAGGTCCAAGTCCAAGATTTTTCTGTTATATATTTTTATTTTCAAAATGCGTGGGCTTCGCCTAGCGAAGGATCTGCTCGCCTAGCGAGCATGACAGTTCAGACTCGCTAGGCGAGCCACACTGCTCGCCTAGCGAGCATGACAGCTCATGACAAACTTTTGCTCCTTCAAGATTAGCGTTTTGAATGATGAATATACCCCATTTGAACATGTTGGAAGTAACTCAAGTCATTCCCTTGTGTTGACTGCTCACCCAGATAGAACCCACAAAGTGTCTTGGATGATATTCAAGCTTCTTGGATCTAATTCTGATTGACATGATGAAATGCAATATGAAATGTTAAATGACCTAAAAATGAATGCATGAATGAGGGGGGGGGGGGGGGAAATTTGAGGTGCTACAAGGGGTTAACCCTATAATAAGCATGGAAGGCTTATAATCTAACCCTAAGGATGAGGTGAGATTTACATTAACCACTACGATAACTTAAATCTATGACTAATGTTTTTGAAAAGGTTTTAACAAGTGGCCATTGGAACCACAAAACAACTTGAAGGGAATGGACAAAGAATAAGTTTGGAGGAGAAGTCCTTTGAGATCAACTTTGAATTTTAGCATTCTAAAGGCATGAGACCTAGTTTCTCTTCAACAAATTTAGCATTCTAAAGGCATGAGGCCTAGTTGCTCTTGAACTCCTTTAAGCATGGCTAAGTCCTAATTCTAAGTCCTTTCTCCTTTTGCATTTGGGTTCACATCAAAACAAACACAAACAACACAAAATAGCAATATATTTATATACAATAATGAGCTCAAATGAGCAAAAGAAAAATGGCATAAACATAAAATATGTGCTCAAATGAGCAAAGAGAAAATCAATATGAATAATGAGAAATAAATAAATGACATTTAAAGTAAATGGCAAGAAATTAAAAGCTCAAATTAAAGTTATTAGTTAGTAGGGTTATGTTAGCTTGTCATATGACAATGTAGCGCTATGTTAAGCAATCGTAAGTGGACTAATGTAGTAGTCACACCTATCTGAGGTCGGTCAATAAGAATATAGGCAAATAACACAAGTTAGAGATCATGACTAGTAAGTTAAGCTCCATAAACTTGCCATGCCAAACAAAAGGGGAAGGGCCTTGTATTGACTTTTGATTATTTGCTTGACCAAGAAGCAACTTATCTTGGACACAAAACAACTCACTCGATTATGGATCAAGTTGAGTTTGGTTTGGATCAAAGAAGGTTAAGTTTCTCATTTGTCAAGACCAACCTCAAGACTTTAACTCATTGGCCATTGATGGAAAGGAGACAACAATCAAACCCAATTGATCAAATGTGAACCAAATCAACATCATTCAACACCAAACAGAAGAAAAATGAAGATGACAAGTCAAGAAGTTAACAATATTTTTTTTTGTATTTTTTGAATTAAAATAAAATGAAAATAAAAAATAAACAAACAAGGTTGAACCTCAAATTAAATTCAAATCAACTTCAAAAAGTCCAATTAAAGTCTCATAAGTTCAACATAGTCAAACAAGCTTTGACTAATTTTCTCACAAAATTTTGAAATTAGAAAATATTTAAAATCAATTAAAAAACAATTGAAAATAGCATAATATGAATTAAAATCTCAAATAATCTCAAAACAATCAAGAAATTGTTGAGACTATTTTTCATTGACTTATTATGATCCATAAATGCTATGAAAATATTTTTGGATTTTTTAAAAGTCAAAAAGTATTTAAAAATGAATTAAAACCATTAAAAACCAAATAATTCAGAAATAAATTCACAAAAATAATTAAAAATCAAAATATGAAACTAGATTTTTCAAGAAATTTTTTAGAGTTGGTCTCATATTTTTATGACGTCAAATGAATTTTTAATGAATTTTTGAAAATAAAAGGAATTAACAGAAAATAAATGGAAAATGAAAATAAGTGAAAAAACCACAGCCATCAGATACGCATTCATTAATTGACGTGGCGCTTAGCACGGTCCAAATCCGAGGGAACACAATGCACTTGAGTCAAACGCGCCACATCCAACATTAAATGAAGTATTTAAAATGAACGTGTGAGATTAGATCGTGGCAAGGTGATCCAATGGCTACAAGTGACACACGTGGTGGTGGTGGTGGAAACCACCATCTTCTTTGGCGAGACAACAACTTCCGGCCACCAGTTGCAGAGAAATAAATTTTAATGAAAATGGAAAACAAGGACATGGAAATGAAGCTCGTGTGATGGAGATCATCATTGTACCAATGGATCTCTGTAAGACCCCAATTTTTGACCCTAAGATCCCTCATGGCATCATAACTTTGCATTTACATTGCCTCAAGGATCATAAGCATCTTGGCTCCTTACCTTTAGGTGAGATCTCTTGAGAGTTGGTTTGAGATCACAAAGCATACTTGAATTGTATATTGTTGCTTTTCTCATTTTTATTTTACTAACCAAAAGCACCAAAATATGTCACTAACATCTTTTGTTTGTAGCTTGAGCAGTCACAAGGTCTAAAGCTTATAGGAGACTCTATGTGCATTGATATGGCCAAGAGAAGATGAAAGCAAGCATGGTAATGGTTCCCAAGGCTCTCATCCATCAAATATGCCTCCCAAGTATCTCAATTCATCATTTTGATCAAAGCAAATCAAAGGGTTTGAGGTTTGTTTCCCAAGGAAACCCTAATTCATCTGTTCATCAACTGTGCCTTGCTCATAAAGAAACCTCAACCTATGGTCAAATACAATCAAGGGAAGTTCTTTAATTCATCATTATATGCATATTTGAACTTATTTGAGTTTCCTCAATCATCAATTCATCAAGATAAGAGGTTTGGACTTGAGAAGTTGATCAGTCAATTCATCTAACTATTTTGTCAAATGGAGATGACCCCAAGAGAAAACATGTTCTTAAGGACTATATGAACAACTTTCATGTTCATCAAAAACTTATTTGAAGCTTGGAAGGTCATCATCCATTCCAAGACATTATAGGTCATTTTGACTGAAACCCTACTTTTGGGTCAACTTCTCAAGGAAATAACTCCTTCATTTTTCATTATTTTGAGGTGAGACCAAATGCATTGGAAAGCTTAAGATGTCTGATTCAAATGTTATGTTGAGCAAAATGTCAAAATCTCAAAAGAAATACATGTGATAATGCAAAACATTATAGGTCACTTTGGACCAAATGCATTGAAATGTGAAAAGTCCAACTTCAAGTGCCCATAACGTCTTCATCAAAAATCCAAATAATGCAAAATTTAAGTCCAAATTGATTTCCTTGAAAAGATCTACAACTTTCATGTTTAATATTTTGTCATTTGGAGCTTGCATTATTGAGACAAAAGGGCTTGAACTTTGGCCAATTTTGAGAATCTCACATATGCATGTTTTGCACCCTACACTTCAAGTCCAATTTTCATTAATTTCCAAGGCCCAAATGGAGTTTTGATCAACATGACAAATGATCCTTATGCAATAAGATGTCCAACCATTACTCATGAGGTGGTGTTCCTATTTTTAGCATGGCATTTTCGAACACTTGAACCTAATAGTGCATTTTTGGAAAATCATTTCAATTGCCTTGCATGAGCCAATACATTCCAATCTGCACGTCCATTCTGCTTTCATCATGTATTAGCTTCCAATTCCAAGTGGAATTGGGCCCTCCATGCGCCTGTACAGGCCCATGCATGGAGTCCCTTTCCATCCATGCACATGATTTGTTCATGCAACTCAGCCTTGCTCATCTATAAATACAATGCCTTGGCTTCATAATTTCTCAACCTTAAGGTGCCCCAATTGCTGCTGAACTGAAATCCTAGCCATCACTAAAGGAACTAATCCATTTTTCTTCAAATTTTTCAGATCTGAATTTTGATTTCATTGATCAATTTTCAGATCTCAAAGTTCCTAAACCTTGTCTTCTTGATCCATAATGCCTACTGTAAGCAAAAGCATCCAAGGATTGTGACTCATAGCCTTGCAAATCAAAGATTTACTTCAACTGTTAATTGCTTCGAATCAGCTTGTATAGTTGTAGCACCTCAAATTTTCACCTATCATTGTACATACATTTTCATATTAGGTCATAGCATATCATGGTCCATTGCATAGCATTGCATTGTCCCAGTTGCCTCAAGTGCAAGCAAATCAAGAAATTAGGTCAAACTGATCAGGAGATCAGTCAACCAAGCAAGCAAGTGTGTTTCTCAAGGAGCCAAGGCCCTAGGGTTGGTTCAACATGTTCACATGACTTGGAGGTCCATTTGAAGTGTTTAAGTCAAAGATTGGATGTTCAGAAGCCATCAGTTCATGCACAGTCAGTCAGAAACCCTAGAAAGTCAAAATTGGTCAACTGTGGTTGATTTTGTGGTTTTGATGGATGGATTTGGTTTGAGAGAGCTTATTCATGTCCCAATAGGCCTCATATATCATGACAATCAACATCATTGAAGAATTTGAAGCCAATCAAAAAATTTCCCAAAATAGAAACTGGACCTGTAATTTTAACTGCCAAAAATGGAAACTTCTTGATCCTCAACTTGCATCATGATACAAGATTCAAATGAATTTTTGCCCAACATGAAAGTTGAAGATCTTGTTCTCCCATTTTCAAAAAGTCCAAGAACTCCCAAATCCCATGTATGGTTGTCAAGATATGATCAAATCATTTTCACAAAATCTTGAACTTCAAAAGGCCATATCTCCCAAACCATTTGGCCAATTTTGGTGGGGGTTTTTTCCTACAAACCACATTTAATCTCGTCTTTCCAAAAATGTAAATTTCATGTGCTAAAACCTCATCATGCAAAATGGCATTTTTGGACTTGTCTTATTTAAATTCAAGTGTGGTCCAAAGTTGACTTTTTGATTTAGACCTTTTTAACATATTTGGCCATTTGGGATTTGTTTGGAGTGATATTTGAGACAGGTTCAAGGCCCAAACTCGGCCAGAACTTACACCTCCATGTGCCTTTGGTTGGAAATTAGCAAATTTGCAAATGGCTTCATTTAAGTTAATCTGGTTTAGCACTTCATTAACCAAGTTAAAACAGAAGTATTTAAGGATATTTTCTGCATTTTGAACCCTAGCTGCAGCCCCTAACACAGAAAAACTCTCATTCTCTCTCAATTTGCATTTTCACGATTTGCAATTTCTGAGCAAAAACTCCAAAGAACCACGAGCAACCTTGTTTGTTTCATCATCTGGACATCATTTGGATACCATTTCAAGCTCCATTCTCCTACTGTAAAGCGCTTTCGAGCTCTGTTTTCTCCAAAGCATAACAATGGTGAAAATCGATTTGAAAGATTCCAAGCCTTGCTGAGCCAAATAGCTTCAAGTATTCATCATTTCAAAGCATAAGGGGGACCTGTTTCAAGCTTGCATCATCAATCCATCACTGTTTTGCCATTTGCTTCAAATCCAAGTAAGATTTCGACCCTCTTTTTTTCCAAAATCATGAGATGTTTCTGGTAGGTCTTTTGATGCTGAATCCATTGCAACTTGTCTCACTTAAAATGATTGTGTCATGCATGAGAAATCTGGATTTCCATTTGTATGCTCAAATATGCTTTTAGTCGATTTGCTTTGATGATGATGATTTCATGAAAACCATGTTTGGATTATGCTTGTGCTTGGTTTGCTGAATCGATTGATATGCTTGCTGTCGATTTCTGGGCATGTTTGTATTCCACGATTGTTGGAGTTGATGAAGAATGCTGTTACTGTTCAAAACCCTAGATATTTTCCAGAACTTGTTGTTTTCACGTGTATTGCTTGCTCATGTTACTGTTTCATTGGTGATGGCCAATCAGAACATTTCGTTCTGCCTCCCCTGTACGCTGCGTTTTGCCTAATGAGTGTGGTATTCACAAAAATGCCACTCGGTCAACACTTTGACCATTGAATCATGTTCTTTTGCTCATTTTATTCCAAATTGTTACTCAACTTCTAAAAATCACATTTCACTCATTTCAATTCCAAAAGTCATGAAATTTTTTCCATCATATTCACATGAATGTCTACTTTTTTATCATGATTTTTATTGATTTTTTGGTTGGCTGGATTTTAAATGGTATTAGGTTTCTTGACATGTATGCACATTTTGTACCTTTTGCCATTTCTTTTGTGAAATTGTGATGATGTATCCAATGCCCCTGAAATTTTTTGTGGTTAATCTACACTCATTCATGTTTGTTTTGATGTAGAGTTCTTGAATTTATCATATGTGGTTGTTGAGATATGAATTTTTGAAGTAGGGTGTGACAATTTGTGTCACACCAATGATATGCAATTTCTTGATTTTTGTTGACATGCTTACTGGCTTCCAATTAATGTGAAATTTTGCATGAACCTTCTCTCATATGTCTAGTTTATGTTTGAATTTTCCTGGATTTAATTATGCCATTTCCTATTTGTTTGAGGTTTTTCTTCCCTGCCTAGTCAGATGTTGACTTTATGTGACACATCTTGCCATTTCATTTGGGAAATTCTCATATCTTATTGTATGATCATGAAATTTTACATGTGCATACTAGACATCTTGAGCTTTGCATTGGTGTTGATCCCATTCATTTCTCATCTGTTTTCATTTAGTTATGATTTTTTGAAGTTGATACATGTTTGTTTGACTTCTTTGTGCTTGCTTGAATTGGTTTTGACTTTCTGATTTTAATTGACCATCTTCCCATGATCCAATTGAGCTGAAATTTTATATGCATGTCATGTTATGGATTTTGATTGAGCATGAATTATTTGGTGATTTTTGGAATTGATTATGTTTGGTTTTGAGCTAAGTCTTGCTGTTGACTTCATTGAGCATGTTCAAATTTGCTTTGACTTTATGATTTTCATTGACTGCCTTCCACTTGTCCAAATGTGATGAAATTTTACATGCTTACCATGCTAGGTGTTAGGATTGATCATGATTTATCTGTTGATTTTTGAAAATGTTTGAGTTGATTTTTGATGCAAGTCATTCTGTTGACTTCTTTGAGCCCTCCCTTGCCATGTTTTGACTTCTTTTGCTTGTGAATTGATGATGATGCATGATATAAACTTGAGACCAATTGAGCTTGCTTCTTAAATGTTTGAACTTGATTTTGGTTGACTTTCATTTGCTGTTTTGACTTTCTCATTCCTTTTTGACCCTAGGCTTGTCCTAGTGGTCCTGATACTCACTTTTGAGCTTATGTTTTCAGGTTGAACACCAAATGACCAATGAGATCAATTTCTTTTGATTAAGCTTGTTTGAATATTATTGTCTAACCTCTTGGTTTTGTAGGTGGCTTGACTCATTTGATTTGAGCCTTGTGCTTGGCACAGTTGATTATCTGTTTTGACTGTTGTTTCCCAATTCCTTTTGCTTTGACTGTTGAACTGTGTACTGATCTGTTTGACCATTTCAGGTACCATTAGTTGCTTAAGTTCTTTGAACTTGCTTTGCTTTGCTATTTAGCAATTTGCTTGAGGTATAATTTCTTTTTCCTCATGTAGTCTGGAAGACCTGGCCTGTTACTTGGCCAGGCAACTGTCTGAAGTCCTCCTTAAGAGGCAATGTTTGTGTATGTTTAATTTGTCCTTGTACATAGTCAAAGACCTCCTAAGTGAAGAGGCAATTGGCAGAATCAAGGGATAAGCAACCTATCCCCTGCTATTCTGTGTGTCTTCTGCTTTGCTCACACCACTGTGTTGATGCATTGCAGATACAAACCCAAGATCTTGTACAATCGTACAGTTGAGTCAATTTTAAATGTGTAGAAGGGTTCCCACTTTCTGAACCCACACATTCTTGTCAAATGCTCTCCCTGGCCAGGGATAAGAGCAATGAGGCACACCCCTCATCTCCTTTCATCTGCTTCACCTTAGCCTCTCAATGGCAAGGTTAAGAGCACCATCACCCATTTCCAGAGGTTTGTTTGTTGAGGTTGATATGACCCCTCGACTAAAACCTAACCCTTGTGTGAGCCCCTTGTGTGTATATAGTGTGTGCTACCTGTGCTTGTATGTTTGTTTGACTTGCTTCCTGTGCAAGTTAGGTTTAGTTTAGACTAATCCTTGTTTGCTTTCGCCCTCGTTGCGATCCTTTCTCTCGCCCTCGTTGCGATCGAGCCTTTTCCTTTCTCTCGCCCTCGTTGCGATCGAGCCTTTTCCTTTCTCTCGCCCTCGTTGCGATCGAGCCTTTTCCTTTCTCTCTCCCTCGTTGCGATCGAGCCTTTTCCTTTCTCTCGCCCTCGTTGCGATCGAGCCTTTTCCTTTCTCTCGCCCTCGTTGCGATCGAGACTTTCCCTTTCTCTTGCCCTAGTTGCAATCGAGACCTTTGTCCCTCCGTAGCCGAACTACGGCAACTCTGATTCTCATGTCCAGATGAGATACGTAGGCACGAGATGCGATGTCTTGTCGAGTTTGACTAACAACTAACACTAATTCTTTTCTCTCGCCCTCGTTGCGATTGAGACCTCCCCTTTCTCTTGCCCTAGTTGCAATCGAGACCCTTGCTTCCTGTGCAAGTTTGGTGTGTGTGTGGCTTGCTTCCTGTGCAAGTCATGACTAAGATAGGTTGGCCCTCATGCCAGTTAGCTAGAAACCTTAACTTAGGGACGACTTTGCATGACAACATCTAGGCTCGAGTCGTAGTCTCCCTAGTGTTGTGTCTCCCTCTGTTATCTGGTTAGGCTAGTCCTTTTTCCCTGCGTAGGGGAACTACATCGCCCTGATCTTCATACCAGATGAAGTATGTAGGCAGGAGATTGAGCTGATCTCTCCGGGCGCCCTTTTTCTTTTTCAACCTTTTGTGTCTTAACCACCCTTGCGTGTGTTTTGGTTCGGATGCTGATGTAAGTCCAGTGATTGGCAGTCGGGCTCCACGTTTGCCTCTTTGTGTGTGTTTTGGTTCGGATGCTGATGTAAGTCCAGCGATTGGCATTCAGACTCCACGTTTGCCTTTGTCTTGTTTTGTTTGTGTGCGTGTCAGCCGAGCTACGAATGCTCTGATTCTTCTCTCGTCCGAGAAGATACGTATGCATAGGATGCGATATCCTAGCGAGCATGTGTCGTTTCCCCAGTCCGAACTACTTCGACTCTGATGTCTATGCCTGATAGACTAAGTAGGCCCAGGATGCGACATCCTGCCGAGTCAGTTTCAGTCAGTTTCTTTTGTCTCTTTCAGCCAGTGTGTGTGAGTTTGAGCAGTGTTTAGCAACCAATATTCTTTCCTTTTGTGCGTGGATCCCGTCGAGTACGACGGATGCGTAGGGGTGCTAATACCTTCCCTTCGCATAACCGACTCCCGAACCCATTCTCTTTGGTCGCGAGACCATGTTCTTTTCCAGGTTTACTCTGAGCGTTTCCTTTCCCTCTTTTGGGATAAATAACGCACGGTGGCGGCTCTGTTGTTTCTTTAGTTTCCCGCCGGTTTTTCGCGTAATGCGACAGCTGGCGACTCTGCTGGGGAAGTAAGAGAAGTTGACCTCTTGCTGGTCCATCTTCCCTGAGCGAGTCTCTCCTAGCGCTCTCTAGGATTAGGGTTTTGGTTGCTTTGTGCTGTGTGTATTTATTGCATTCATTATTTGTTCATTTCATTTATTGTTTGCATTAATTGTGTGCATTAATGTTTGCATTCATATTCATTATTCATTCTGCCTGGCTGGTTGTCTGTTTTCCTTTGTGGGGTGGGAGTCACTTGAGGTAAAAGGCCCAATACCCAGGCTATGAGTGAAATCTAGGAAACCTAGGAATAGAGTGATTCATGGGAAGCGGGTGGTGTACGCCACTTAGCGGAACATTGATATCACGAGCAGTTCAGACCCTGGTGGGATATTATCGGTGCATACATCGGGTGTGCACAGGATGATATTCCGCGAAAGGTTATTTATGCTGCGTTTCTCTCGACCTTACCCTGGCCTAGATGACACCCGTGAGTGGGGGGGATTGATCATTTTAACAGGTACAGTTGGTGACTCCTGGTACTGATCGTGACTACGAGTTATGTTTCTGGACGCCGGAGGTTTGACTCTGGTATTGATCAGAGGGTTCCGTTTATTTCGGATCCCTGGGCTGAATTTGAGGGTACTCGCTCACATGGTGACTCAGTTCTCCAGACTCGGGTTCAGAGGCCAGCTCCTCAGATGACTTTGGGGTTTCAGATGTTTCCTCAGATGCCAGTTCCTGCCAGTCTTGGCTCCATCATTTGCATCATAGCATCTTTATTTTCCAAAAAATAATAATGCATGAAAAAAGAAAAAGTTAACTCGCATACGCATATCCTTTATCAGGATCATTCATATTAAAATAGCATCCGCATCCGCATCATGCATACCATGCACATATCATTCTTGCATTGCAGACATGTTTGGAGGGACTTCTCACCTTGGTTCCTGACTGAGACAGGATTGCTGATCGTCGTCTGCATCGGTACTCAACCAGACTCAATCATCAGAGGAGTATGGACCAGGTTCAAGCTGAGCTAGCTGAGATGAGGGCGAACATGGCCCAGTTCATGAACATGATGCAAGGGGTCGTTCAGGGGCAAGAGGAGCTGCGTGTCTTAGCCCAGAGACAGGAAGTTGTGATTCCAACTGCCAACCGTGCTTCACCAGTGGGTGTTCCTGTGGATGATAATGTTGCTGCTGCCGCTCCCGCCAGTAACTTTGATGGGGTTGATGAGTTGGGGGGCATCAGAATCAATGGACAGCCTCTTGCTGCAGAGGTCAATGTCAGAGCTACCCGGGCTCCGATTCGTCATCCAGCTCCGTTTGTCGACCAACAAGAGGACATGTTCACATTGCTGAGTGAGGAAGATGAAGTGGTCAGAATGGAGGATAGGGATCGTAAAGTGGATGCTCTTGCTGAGAAAATCCGAGCCATGGAGTGTCAGAACTCACTTGGGTTTGATGTGACCGACATGGGTCTGGTGGAAGGGTTGAAGATCCCCTACAAGTTCAAGGCACCCTCATTCGAAAAGTACAACGGTACCTCCTGTCCTCGCACCCATGTGCAGGCTTACTTCAGGAAGATCTCTGCTTACACTGACGATGAGAAGATGTGGATGTACTTTTTCCAAGATAGTCTATCTGGGGCATCTTTGGACTGGTACATGGATCTGAAGCGAGAATCAGTCAGAAGCTGGAGAGATTTGGGTGAGGCCTTTCTGAGGCAATACAAACACAACATGGACATGGCGCCGAGCCGAACCCAATTGCAGAGTTTGTATCAGAAATCCAAGGAAAGTTTCAAAGAGTATGCCCAGAGGTGGCGTGAGCTAGCCGCTAGAGTGCAACCTCCTATGCTGGAGAGAGAGCTGACGGACATGTTCATTGGAACCTTGCAAGGAGTGTTCATGGATCGCATGGGAAGCTGCCCGTTCAGTAGTTTTTCAGATGTTGTTGTCTGTGGGGAGAGAACTGAAAGCCTTATCAAAGCAGGAAGGATACAAGATCCTGGCTCTTCAAACTCTTCAAATTCCAAGAAGCTATACTCTGGGGCACCCAGAAGGGGAGAGGATGAAACAAATGCTGTGCACCGTCGAAGGAGTGCGAACAGAGGACAGTATCGGCAAGTTGCCGCTGTGACTATTCCAGCAACTCAAACTCAACAACAACAGAGAAGACCAGCTCAGCAGCATCAGCGTCAACAACATCGTCCTCAGCAGCAGGCTTACCAGCTTCCCATTGATAATCAAGCTGGTACAAGTAATGAGAGGAAGAAGATCATTTTTGATCCAATCCCTATGTCCTACGCCGAACTGTATCCCTCTCTGTTAGAGCGGAACTTGATTACTCCCAGGGACCCGCCGCCCATACCTGTCAACCCTCGGTGGTGGTATAGGCCTGAACAACATTGTGTGTATCATTCGGGTGCTCCTGGTCATGACGTGGATAGTTGTTTCCAGCTGAAGATGAAGGTTCAAGACCTTGTGAGGTCAGGTATTCTGATCTTGGAGGATTTAGGTCCCAATGCTAATCAAGCTTGAAGATAACAAGTCCTGGGCTGGCGCCGACTTTTTCTTCAGAAGGGTTGTTCAGAAAATAGAAGTTGCTAATGCAAGAGATACTGACGGTTGTCATCCCCGGTGGGATCTATCACAATTGGGTCACGGTGGGCGTTCCTACAGTTGTTCATTAAGTCTCTGTAATAATCACTTTGTTTAAAAACCCTTCTCCCCTGCCAAAAGGAGAAGTGATGGCATTGTTGGCAACATTTTGTGCAATGATATTTTCATTCAAATAAATTCATGTTAAACATTTGTTTTTCCATTTGTTTTCCCTTTTCGCTTTTGCATGAAATTGGTGATCACAAAAAACCTTAAAAAACAAGAATAAAAGCAATCTTTTCATCTGCATAACGATTGTCTTGTTTGATTTTCAAAAAGCTTTTCATATCAAAATCATTATGCAGGTTGTTTCTCAAACCCATTGAACATAATGATCGGACGTCATCTCCCAATTTTGAATTCCCTGTATTCGAAGCGGAAGAAGATGATGTTGAAGGGATTCCTGACGAGATTTCCCGACTCCTTGAGCAAGAAAAGAAGATCACACTCAGCTGCATCTCGAGAATCAGCAGAACAGCCAACTGGGGCATTTATCAAAAAAGAGAAAAAGAAAAAAAAAGAGGAGGGTGCAAAATCAAAAAAAAAAAAGAAATCAATCAAAATCAAAAGAAATCAAAAGAAATCAAATCAGAAGAAAGAAAAAAAAGAAAGAAGAAAAAAAAAGAGAAATAGCACCCTCAAAGTCCCAAGTTGACTGATGCTGAATTCGATCGAAAAGAAGAGATCGACTGCCATGTGTCGTGGTCAGTCATATTAGCAGAGAGTGGAAAAAGCATTCGATAAGAAGGTCAAGCCTCATGTGTTCCGAGGGACCTTGTGCTCAAGAAAGTCTTGTCTTTCGTGCCCGATTCCAGGGGCAAGTGAACCCCCAAGCTATGAACGTCCGTACATTGTCAAGAGAGCCTTTTCAGGCGGTGTTCTGACACTTACTACAATGGATGAAGAAGTTCACTCGTCCTGTGAATTCTGATGCAGTCAAGAAATACTTCGCCTAAAAGCAAAAAAGCAAAACAGCTCGCTAAGTCGAACACCCCAAAGGGCGACTTAGGCAAAAAGGAGCGTCTCGGTGGATTGAAAACCCGAAAGGGCGATCCAGGCAAAAGTTAGAGACATTGAAAAAAGAATTTGCATCCCGCTAGATTGAGCACCTCACACTGGGGCAATCTAGCCAAAAATTAGGGATTTGGCAAGTAACTGCATCTTGACAAGACTGTGCTCTATATCTGTCATCCGTTAGGGATTCTCGATTTGTCGTCGACTGAAGCTTTGAATACATCGAAAATTCAGAATGGTAGAGGAAAGGTCATTATGTTCAATGTAGCCCTCTCCAATATATATCATCGATTTCAAACTTGTACAGATCTATGGAGTCTCGCCCTTTGCAGACTACCATTCCATTACATCTATTTGAGCTTTTACCCAATTATTTGCACTCTTATTTGTTTCAACTCAACAAACGTTTTGCATGTTTTAATTGATAAAGTATCATTGTTTTCAAAATAAACAAATTTTTCACAAAATTGTTCTTAAACAAAGTGAACATTCACAATGATGGAAGGATACTTAGGAGACCCGCAAGTGCTCTCCCGAGGGTGGTATGATTACCAACAGGTAAGACATTTGTTCGTATCTCGAGCATAACTTTATCTTTCTCCTGTCGAACCTCTTTTGGTCTCTCCTCAGTGAAGTTGCCCGATGCAGTGTCGTTTGAAGTTATTCATCTTCATGTTCCCGGCAGTACAGATTCTTCCTCCAAATCCCTGTTAGCTCTATTATGGGGCATCCCCAGTAGAGTGCTGTTTGAGCCCTATCGTGGGGCATCCCCAGCAAGTTTGCTGTTTCGGACATTATTGTGGGGCAGCTCCCCTAGCAGAGTGTTTACTGAAGACTTCAACTTTCGCCTCTCCAGCAGAGCAGTCTTCATCTCCCCCCAGCATGGGTGCTTTTCTTGGAAGATTCAGTATTTGGAGGATCGACATCCCCGTAATCCGGCATTCCCTCAGATAGATCCCCCAGTGGAGTTGTTCGCGTAAGGAGCTTTATCAATGCTTTTGTATCCTCATCAGAGATCTGGTTGCTTCTTGGTATCCCTGATTTCCAGCACAAGTTGTTGTGGCGCATCCGCCTGTATGTTGAACTCTTTTCTCCGGTTGTGACCGACGATCCCTCCGGAAACCTCTGGTGGTCTTTCTCCCCTGCAGGATGATGATTGTTCCCTATTGTCCCAGTCCCCAGTGGATTTTCTTTGCTCTCTGGTGGCTTTGGTTTTCTCTCCGGGTGGTTGATTCCTGGACCTGCATGTTGAACATGTCTGTTTGTCAGCATTCATCATACATTTTAGATATACTGCATACATGCATAATCATAGCATTTGGATACTCATGATGCAGCTGTTGCCGTGTATCTGTTGATGGTTGTCTCCTGCTATTTGTTGATACAGATCTCTCCAGTAGATCTTCCCTTAGCAGGTATGGGTGTGTCTGATCTCTCCATATAGAGTCTACCCCTTAAGCAGAAAGTGTCAATCTTTCCTGCCATTTCCCCACTGAGATACATCCTCGTGGATGACGGTTGTTTCCGTTCCCTCCCTAACGGGATGGGTTTTCCCTATTGAGTTATTTCCTCATTAGGATGAGTCATGTTTCAGTCTGCCTTTTTGGATCGATCCTAAATTGGCTTCCTGTTGGCTGTCTCCTGTGCTTCCCTGGGGCATAAATGAATAGTCGCTCACTAATCGGCACTCATTCATCTTATCCTCAGCGGAATTTGTTGGCCTCTACCTACAAACCGGTAGCTGTAAGTCCTATCTTCGTGGTTTTCTACCCACTAGCTGGTAGTTGTAAAATCCCACTTTCATCCCCTTGTTGGAATTAACCCTTTGTGCTCATCCCGATGATGACTGGTTACTTTTCCGTGGTTTTCTGCCTACAAACCGGTAGATGTAATCCCCTCTTTGCAGTTATCAGTATCCGGTTTGCGGTATTGATATTCTTTCCCCTTTGGATACTTGCCTTGATCAAGCAGTATTGTCCCCATTGGGTCTGCCCTTTCTTTTTGGATATTTGCTCCGAGTTAGCAACTTTATCCTCTTTTGGTTGGTCATCTTTTGCATACCTAGTCCTGGTACCCTGATGCCTTTCTTTTCGGTCGATTATTCATTTAACAACCTACAACCCGGTTATGGATAATCTTCCATGCGAGGTTATTATCTACGTTCTGAGGGCTATAGATAATATATCTCATGCACTCTTTGGTCAATCTTTCGATTGTTATCTCCAGTCGAGTAAGATTCGTATTTCTTGTGGAATCGAATGTCCATCCTTTAACAAGACTGCTTTTCTAGCCCTCTTCAGGATGTTGAGTGTTTTGGAACACAAACCAATTCACGCTTTGGCACTCAGGCCAATTTTTCCGGTATTCAGGCCGAAGAAGTTTCCGACGATCAGGTCGATGTACTTATGTTTTTTTCCGGTATTCAGGCCGAAGAAGTTTCCGACGATCAGGTCGATGTACTTCTGTTTTTCCGGTATTCAGACCGAAGAAGTTTCCGACGATCAGGTCGAGGTACTTATGGCACTCAGGCCAATTTTCCGGTATTCAGACCGAAGTGGCATCCAGGCCAATTTCCGATGTTTCAGATCAACATCAAATCTCTCATACACCGATGCTCAGTATTCAGACTGACGAGCGGCGCTCAGGCCGTGGTTATCCCTGTGTTACCATTTATTTTGGTATCCAGGTCGACGTTTCTGTTTCGGTATTCAGGCCGATTTCTTTTTCTGTTCCAGACGGATTTTTCTTTCAAGACTGTTTCTTTGCCGATCCTGACAGGCATTCTTGTATTATATCCAGTCGGTGCAAATTTCTACGGTTCTTTAGTATTCAATCCCTGTTTACCCTGAAAGTCTGACAGCCATTGCTATCATCCGTTCGGGTTCCCAGCTGATTGAATAGGGGCAGCTGTAGCACCTCAAATTTTCACCTATCATTGTACATACATTTTCATATTAGGTCATAGCATATCATGGTCCATTGCATAGCATTGCATTGTCCCAGTTGCCTCAAGTGCAAGCAAATCAAGAAATTAGGTCAAACTGATCAGGAGATCAGTCAACCAAGCAAGCAAGTGTGTTTCTCAAGGAGCCAAGGCCCTAGGGTTGGTTCAACATGTTCACATGACTTGGAGGTCCATTTGAAGTGTTTAAGTCAAAGATTGGATGTTCAGAAGCCATCAGTTCATGCACAGTCAGTCAGAAACCCTAGAAAGTCAAAGTTGGTCAACTGTGGTTGATTTTGTGGTTTTGATGGATGGATTTGGTTTGAGAGAGCTTATTCATGTCCCAAAAGGCCTCATATATCATGACAATCAACATCATTGAAGAATTTGAAGCCAATCAAAAAATTTCCCAAAATAGAAACTGGACCTGTAATTTTAACTGCCAAAAATGGAAACTTCTTGATCCTCAACTTGCATCATGATACAAGCTTCAAATGAATTTTTGCCCAACATGAAAGTTGAAGATCTTGTTCTCCCATTTTCAAAAAGTCCAAGAACTCCCAAATCCCATGTATGGTTGTCAAGATATGATCAAATCATTTTCACAAAATCTTGAACTTCAAAAGGCCATATCTCCCAAACCATTTGGCCAATTTTGGTGGGGGTTTTTTCCTACAAACCACATTTAATCTCCTCTTTCCAAAAATGTAAATTTCATGTGCTAAAACCTCATCATGCAAAATGGCATTTTTGGACTTGTCTTATTTAAATTCAAGTGTGGTCCAAAGTTGACTTTTTGATTTAGACCTTTTTAACACATTTGGCCATTTGGGATTTGTTTGCAGTGATATTTGAGACAGGTTCAAGGCCCAAACTCGGCCAGAACTTACACCTCCATGTGCCTTTGGTTGGAAATTAGCAAATTTGCAAATGGCTTCATTTAAGTTAATCTGGTTTAGCACTTCATTAACCAAGTTAAAACAGAAGTATTTAAGGATATTTTCTGCATTTTGAACCCTAGCTGCAGCCCCTAACACAGAAAAACTCTCATTCTCTCTCAATTTGCATTTTCACGATTTGCAATTTCTGAGCAAAAACTCCAAAGAACCACGAGCAACCTTGTTTGTTTCATCATCTGGACATCATTTGGATACCATTTCAAGCTCCATTCTCCTACTGTAAAGCGCTTTCGAGCTCTGTTTTCTCCAAAGCATAACAATGGTGAAAATCGATTTGAAAGATTCCAAGCCTTGCTGAGCCAAATAGCTTCAAGTATTCATCATTTCAAAGCATAAGGGGGACCTGTTTCAAGCTTGCATCATCAATCCATCACTGTTTTGCCATTTGCTTCAAATCCAAGTAAGATTTCGACCCTCTTTTTTTCCAAAATCATGAGATGTTTCTGGTAGGTCTTTTGATGCTGAATCCATTGCAACTTGTCTCACTTAAAATGATTGTGTCATGCATGAGAAATCTGGATTTCCATTTGTATGCTCAAATATGCTTTTAGTCGATTTGCTTTGATGATGATGATTTCATGAAAACCATGTTTGGATTATGCTTGTGCTTGGTTTGCTGAATCGATTGATATGCTTGCTGTCGATTTCTGGGCATGTTTGTATTCCACGATTGTTGGAGTTGATGAAGAATGCTGTTACTGTTCAAAACCCTAGATATTTTCCAGAACTTGTTGTTTTCACGTGTATTGCTTGCTCATGTTACTGTTTCATTGGTGATGGCCAATCAGAACATTTCGTTCTGCCTCCCCTGTACGCTGCGTTTTGCCTAATGAGTGTGGTATTCACAAAAATGCCACTCGGTCAACACTTTGACCATTGAATCATGTTCTTTTGCTCATTTTATTCCAAATTGTTACTCAACTTCTAAAAATCACATTTCACTCATTTCAATTCCAAAAGTCATGAAATTTTTTCCATCATATTCACATGAATGTCTACTTTTTTATCATGATTTTTATTGATTTTTTGGTTGGCTGGATTTTAAATGGTATTAGGTTTCTTGACATGTATGCACATTTTGTACCTTTTGCCATTTCTTTTGTGAAATTGTGATGATGTATCCAATGCCCCTGAAATTTTTTGTGGTTAATCTACACTCATTCATGTTTGTTTTGATGTAGAGTTCTTGAATTTATCATATGTGGTTGTTGAGATATGAATTTTTGAAGTAGGGTGTGACAATTTGTGTCACACCAATGATATGCAATTTCTTGATTTTTGTTGACATGCTTACTGGCTTCCAATTAATGTGAAATTTTGCATGAACCTTCTCTCATATGTCTAGTTTATGTTTGAATTTTCCTGGATTTAATTATGCCATTTCCTATTTGTTTGAGGTTTTTCTTCCCTGCCTAGTCAGATGTTGACTTTATGTGACACATCTTGCCATTTCATTTGGGAAATTCTCATATCTTATTGTATGATCATGAAATTTTACATGTGCATACTAGACATCTTGAGCTTTGCATTGGTGTTGATCCCATTCATTTCTCATCTGTTTTCATTTAGTTATGATTTTTTGAAGTTGATACATGTTTGTTTGACTTCTTTGTGCTTGCTTGAATTGGTTTTGACTTTCTGATTTTAATTGACCATCTTCCCATGATCCAATTGAGCTGAAATTTTATATGCATGTCATGTTATGGATTTTGATTGAGCATGAATTATTTGGTGATTTTTGGAATTGATTATGTTTGGTTTTGAGCTAAGTCTTGCTGTTGACTTCATTGAGCATGTTCAAATTTGCTTTGACTTTATGATTTTCATTGACTACCTTCCACTTGTCCAAATGTGATGAAATTTTACATGCTTACCATGCTAGGTGTTAGGATTGATCATGATTTATCTGTTGATTTTTGAAAATGTTTGAGTTGATTTTTGATGCAAGTCATTCTGTTGACTTCTTTGAGCCCTCCCTTGCCATGTTTTGACTTCTTTTGCTTGTGAATTGATGATGATGCATGATATAAACTTGAGACCAATTGAGCTTGCTTCTTAAATGTTTGAACTTGATTTTGGTTGACTTTCATTTGCTGTTTTGACTTTCTCATTCCTTTTTGACCCTAGGCTTGTCCTAGTGGTCCTGATACTCACTTTTGAGCTTATGTTTTCAGGTTGAACACCAAATGACCAATGAGATCAATTTCTTTTGATTAAGCTTGTTTGAATATTATTGTCTAACCTCTTGGTTTTGTAGGTGGCTTGACTCATTTGATTTGAGCCTTGTGCTTGGCACAGTTGATTATCTGTTTTGACTGTTGTTTCCCAATTCCTTTTGCTTTGACTGTTGAACTGTGTACTGATCTGTTTGACCATTTCAGGTACCATTAGTTGCTTAAGTTCTTTGAACTTGCTTTGCTTTGCTATTTAGCAATTTGCTTGAGGTATAATTTCTTTTTCCTCATGTAGTCTGGAAGACCTGGCCTGTTACTTGGCCAGGCAACTGTCTGAAGTCCTCCTTAAGAGGCAATGTTTGTGTATGTTTAATTTGTCCTTGTACATAGTCAAAGACCTCCTAAGTGAAGAGGCAATTGGCAGAATCAAGGGATAAGCAACCTATCCCCTGCTATTCTGTGTGTCTTCTGCTTTGCTCACACCACTGTGTTGATGCATTGCAGATACAAACCCAAGATCTTGTACAATCGTACAGTTGAGTCAATTTTAAATGTGTAGAAGGGTTCCCACTTTCTGAACCCACACATTCTTGTCAAATGCTCTCCCTGGCCAGGGATAAGAGCAATGAGGCACACCCCTCATCTCCTTTCATCTGCTTCACCTTAGCCTCTCAATGGCAAGGTTAAGAGCACCATCACCCATTTCCAGAGGTTTGTTTGTTGAGGTTGATATGACCCCTCGACTAAAACCTAACCCTTGTGTGAGCCCCTTGTGTGTATATAGTGTGTGCTACCTGTGCTTGTATGTTTGTTTGACTTGCTTCCTGTGCAAGTTAGGTTTAGTTTAGACTAATCCTTGTTTGCTTTCGCCCTCGTTGCGATCCTTTCTCTCGCCCTCGTTGCGATCGAGCCTTTTCCTTTCTCTCGCCCTCGTTGCGATCGAGCCTTTTCCTTTCTCTCGCCCTCGTTGCGATCGAGCCTTTTCCTTTCTCTCGCCCTCGTTGCGATCGAGCCTTTTCCTTTCTCTCGCCCTCGTTGCGATCGAGCCTTTTCCTTTCTCTCGCCCTCGTTGCGATCGAGACTTTCCCTTTCTCTTGCCCTAGTTGCAATCGAGACCTTTGTCCCTCCGTAGCCGAACTACGGCAACTCTGATTCTCATGTCCAGATGAGATACGTAGGCACGAGATGCGATGTCTTGTCGAGTTTGACTAACAACTAACACTAATTCTTTTCTCTCGCCCTCGTTGCGATTGAGACCTCCCCTTTCTCTTGCCCTAGTTGCAATCGAGACCCTTGCTTCCTGTGCAAGTTTGGTGTGTGTGTGGCTTGCTTCCTGTGCAAGTCATGACTAGGATAGGTTGGCCCTCGTGCCAGTTAGCTAGAAACCTTAACTTAGGGACGACTTTGCATGACAACATCTAGGCTCGAGTCGTAGTCTCCCTAGTGTTGTGTCTCCCTCTGTTATCTGGTTAGGCTAGTCCTTTTTCCCTGCGTAGGGGAACTACATCGCCCTGATCTTCATACCAGATGAAGTATGTAGGCAGGAGATTGAGCTGATCTCTCCGGGCGCCCTTTTTCTTTTTCAACCTTTTGTGTCTTAACCACCCTTGCGTGTGTTTTGGTTCGGATGCTGATGTAAGTCCAGTGATTGGCAGTCGGGCTCCACGTTTGCCTCTTTGTGTGTGTTTTGGTTCGGATGCTGATGTAAGTCCAGCGATTGGCATTCAGGCTCCACGTTTGCCTTTGTCTTGTTTTGTTTGTGTGCGTGTCAGCCGAGCTACGAATGCTCTGATTCTTCTCTCGTCCGGGAAGATACGTATGCATAGGATGCGATATCCTAGCGAGCATGTGTCGTTTCCCCAGTCCGAACTACTTCGACTCTGATGTCTATGCCTGATAGACTAAGTAGGCCCAGGATGCGACATCCTGCCGAGTCAGTTTCAGTCAGTTTCTTTTGTCTCTTTCAGCCAGTGTGTGTGAGTTTGAGCAGTGTTTAGCAACCAATATTCTTTCCTTTTGTGCGTGGATCCCGTCGAGTACGACGGATGTGTAGGGGTGCTAATACCTTCCCTTCGCATAACCGACTCCCGAACCCATTCTCTTTGGTCGCGAGACCATGTTCTTTTCCAGGTTTACTCTGAGCGTTTCCTTTCCCTCTTTTGGGATAAATAACGCACGGTGGCGGCTCTGTTGTTTCTTTAGTTTTCCGCCGGTTTTTCGCGTAATGTGACAATAGTGCTCTATTTTCATTGTTGTTGTGTGATCTGAAGTCCTCTGCATAGAGGCAACCTTGCTATGCTTTTAATTTTTGAAAATCATGAAGTTCATATGAACACCACAAAATTTCCACTTCTGATTTCTCTCAATATAGAGATCTAGAATGGAATTGAGTGGTATAGGGGTGATGTACATCACCCCAGCTCTCGAATGATGTCTGGATCGTGCCATTTGGTTACCATTTTTATTTCTGCAACTTTGAACATGGTCGGAAGTTGGCCGGAGAAGACGGTGGCGTTGGTCACCGTCTGGTCTCTAGATCCAATCAGATCCGTCCATTGCCTTTTCCAGATTGAATCATACACGTCCATTGTTATGACTTATTTAAAGGTTTGGTGTGTTTCAGTTGACCAAGGTGTATGGTGAACGCGCGCTTCTAGGCCGTGTGATGATCCACGTCAATTAATGAATCTTCATCCAACGCTCCACGTTTTTTCCTTATTTCTATTTTCTGATTTTATTTTCATTTTATTATTTTAATTCAATTTCACTTTAAAAATTCATATCTCTCTCATTATTGGTCCAAAAATTATGGGACCAATTTCATTCTTCTCCTTTTAATTTCTACTTTCTAAAAATGATTTTTAATATTTTTTATTTTATCATTTGATATTTTTTAGTAATTTTCTCTTTTCTGCTTATTTTTAATTCATTTAAAACAGTTTTTGATGTCCAAAAAATACAAAAATATTTTTCCAATCTCTTTGAATGATGATAGATCTATGAAAAATATGCTCATCAATTTATTAATTGATTTGAGATTTATTTGAGATTTTAGTTCAATTAGGTTATTTTTTATGCATTTTTAATTGATTTAAAATAGTTTCTGACTTCTAAAAATGCTGAATTTTTTTGTCAAACTTTGTTTGACCTTGTTGAACTTAGGATAATTCACTTGGACTTTTCAAAGTTGATTTGAAGTGAATTTGAAGTTTGACCTTTCTTTATTATTTTAATTCATGTTTTATTTTAATATTAAAAAATGCCAAAAATATTTTATTTGTTTCTTGACTTCTACTTTTCATTTTGCTTCTGTTTTCTATTGTTTGACCTTGATCTTCTCTATCTTTGGTCAATACTTGTTGATGAGTACATACCATTTCCATTAATGCACTTTAATTCTTCATCTTCTTCTTCTTTCTTTTTTTCTTTTTGATCAATGAGTTAAAGTTTGGTGGTTAGCATTGATACATGGAGGTTTAATCTTCCTTAATTCAAATCTAATTCATCTTGATCATGGATCAAGTGAATGGATTTGCATTAAGGATAGGTTGCTTCCTAAATCATGCAAATAACCTAAATCAATACAAGATCATTTCTCATTTTCTTTTTGGCATGGCAAGTTGTTGGAGTTTGATTCACTAATCAAGACCTCTAACTTGTGTTGTTGCCTACATTATTATTGACCGACCTCAGATAGTTGTGACTTCTACATAAGTCCAATTACGATTGCTTAACATAGCGCTAAATTTTCCTTATGGCACACTAACTATTAACACTAACCATTAACCATTAACATTTACTTCTTGTACTTTACATTTATGCAATTTACTATCCTTGTACATATTATTCATTTGCTTTTTCCTTTGCTCATTTGAGCACATGTTTATGTTAATGTAATTTGCCTTTTGCTCACTTGAGCACATAATTGTGTATATATTATTGTGCTTGTGTTTTGTTTTGATTGTTGTGGACCAAATGCAAAAAATGGACAAATGGACTTAGTTTCTAGGACATTCCCTATGCAAAGTTGGAGTAAAAGGACCTTAATGTTGAAGATGGATTAGAAAGACCAAATCTCTAAACTCATTCTTGTTCATTCTTGATTTACCTCATGGAACCTTTTGATGTGTGTGCTTTTATGCTAGGGAATCCTATTTGAGCCAAATTGAAGAACCATTGTCATGTTCATCCAAAGTGAAAGATACAAAGAGACATTGGAGATCTTCTAAGAGCTTGTTTGATTATGTTGATTGCTTGAGCTTACACTTATTTTGCTTGCATATTCCAAAGGATGGGAGCTACTTGGATCATCAATATGATCTCAAGAGAGGAACTCCATTTGTGGTCTTGTTTCTTATCCCTCATCTCTTGTATGATTAGGACTTTAGCCATTCTTCTTCTCCCCTCCACTCTAACCCAAGCCAAAACTTTTGTGCAAACATTTAACATTTGTTTTCAACATTAGAAACCTAAGCCTTATGCTTTTGATTTTCAAACTTCCTTTTCATAACACTTATTTTGAATTGAATCCTTAAGTCAACTTTGACCATACTTTGTAAATACTTTTCATTGGTAAATAGAACTCATTCAAATACTTTTGTGGTTTCAATGGCCATTTTCTTAATCAAAACTTTTTCATAACCTTTAGCTATTAGGTTTGAGTTATCCTTGAGGTAGATGTAATACTCACCTATATCCTTAGTGATGGACAATGAGTATTCCATGCTTATTATAGGGTTAACCCCTGACTAGCATGTTGAAGCTATCCTCACATGGTGGATTTGTGGTTTTAGGTTGAGTTTTCTCCCTTGGATAACAAAAGACCTTAAGGCTTTTGGACCAATTAATTCACCAACTCATTTTGAGTTTTTTACCCCGAACTACGAGGTTTTGATCCTAATCTTTTAAGATGGTACGTAGGCAATGGGTTTATCCATCCAAACACAAAATTGTAAATAACTTGTATATTCTCTTCTCATCTCTTCAATCATGTTTGCACAAACAAATTTTCACAAAATGTCAACTTTACAACAAATGTGAAAAGGGCTCCCTAGGAGTACCTAGGATGTTTTGGGTGCTTAAAACCTTCCCATTGCATAACCAACCCCCTTACCCCGATCTCTGACATTTTTACTAGTTTTTGATTCGATAAAACTTTTAGGTTTTTGTTCGCTTTCTAACCATTCCTTTGGATAAATAGAAGTGCGGTGGCGACTCGACTTGTATGGTTTACCTTATATTTAGTCAATATCTCTAATGGTAACGAATACCCCGCTAATGAAAAGTGGCGACTCTGCTGGGGACATTTGCCTAGTGGGTTTTGCCTACTTTTCATATTTGTTGTATTGTTGTGTATATTATTTTGGTGACATACTTTTTGTGCAATTTGGGGATTACTGTATTGAATGTAATGATTGAATCGCTTGAATATTAATTCCTTGTATGCTTGGTGATCCTTGTGAGATGAGTTCTATACCCGAACTCGAGTGCACTTAGGATAGGAGAATGGCATAGTCTTGTTGACTTGTGTGGAGTTATTCCTTAGCAAGTTGACTTGCAAGCCCATTCACTTGGTGGAGGTCATGTTGGGATCAATAATGTCACACAAGTAGTTGTGGTTAGACATTACTCTTCACAATATAGACCTTAGAAGCCAAGAACCTTAGTTTACCAAGCCCATCTTGGCCTATTCTTAGGATGTAGTGCGAAAGTCGTTCAAGTGTAAGATTTGATACGATTGTTACACGATACTACACTCATAAGAGTCTCTCTTAAGAATATTTTTGGAATACGAGTAGTCGTTTATCCGATAATATCTGAAAGATGGGATGATGACTATGGGAACCTCTTGTAGTACATGCTTGGCAGGTTTAAACCCTAGTACACTCCCTTTGGGTGGTTCTTAACCGAGACTCCATGCTCGTGACTTGCAACAAACCCTTGATTCATGGTTGATCCGTTCTTGTATCCTTAATATCAATGGAACTTGGGTGTTGATAAGGTGTAAACTAGAATCCAACAAAATGGATGATTGATATTAAGGATAACATGATCCATCCCATGACCTTTGTTTGGTGTGCTTTGCTTGATCCTTGAGTGTGATTGTTGCATTCATGCATTCATGCACCCATTTGCATCCATATCATCAACAATGAGAAAATTTTCAAGGACCTTAAGAGGTCTATTTGCAAATTTTCAGACATGGAAATACAAAGAAGGAATATAGAGAAGTACAGTTTCAGACTGTCGCAACCGAAAATGCGAAACGAAACAACCGGCGAAAAAAGAAGAAGACAGAAGAGTCTCCACCGTTCGTTATTTATCCCAAAGGAGAGAAAGGAAACGATCGAAGAAAACCTAAAGAGAAGGAAAAGACAAGGTCTCGCAACCAAATCTTGGGTTCGGGAGTCGATTATGCGAAGGGAAGGTATTAGCACCCCTACGCATCCGTAGTACTCTACGGGATCCACTCTTGTTGTTATAGTCTAAAGGGTGTGTGTATATCTAATGTACTATCTGCTAAAAGAAGGGTTAAAAGAAAATGAAAATGACTCGCACGGATGTCGCATCCACTGCATACGTATCTCATCTGAGTATGAGAATCAAAGTCTTCATAGCTCGGCTACCTATGGGTTAAAGAGAAGTGTGCTTGGTAAGACATCGCGTCTTATGACTACGTATCTCATCGGGAATGAGAATCAGAGCAAAACATAGTTCAACTAACTACGGGAACAAGGGTCTCGATTGCAACTAGGGCAAGAGAAAGGGAAAGGTCTCGATCGCAACGAGGGCGAGAGAAAAGAATCGCAACAAGGGAGAAAGCAAACAAGGGTTAGTTGTAAGTCGTCAGTCAAACTCGGAAAGACATCGCATCTCGTGCCTACGTATCTCATCTGAACATGAGAATCAAAGTTGTCGTAGTTCGCCTAACTAGGGGTTAAGGATTGCCATCTGAACATGGACTTACAAAAGAGGACACCAACTGTGTCAAAGGAAAGTGGGCAATGTGTTCAACATCCTAGCAGTAGGTGTCGCAGCTCGCTGAATCGAGTCTTAAGCAGTTACCTCTTTGCAATAGAACGGATTGACATGCCACAAGATCGGGGACGCACGGAAGGTCTAAAAGTGGGGAAGCTCTGCCCTAGAGTTGTCATGCAATGTTGACCTATGTGTTAGGATTTACAAATGGGAACATCTACCTAATGTTAGCATACAAAGAATAAGGGAATTCTACCTATGTTATCATATAAAAGCTTCTACCTAATGGGTGCTACCTAAACGGAACAAGAGTCGACGGATGGAGCAAGGAGAGGAGTCACAGATAAGGGTAGATGGCGATGCATGAGGCAACCGACTTACAAGAGGTAGATGGCGATGCATGAAGCAATCGACTTACAAGAGAAATGGCGATGCATGAAGCAATCGACTTACAAAAGGATGGATGAATACGTGCTGGTTTTGTTAAGTTTTGAAAATGATTACTCGACGTTGGATCGAGCTTTTGATCTTATTTTGAAATGATTATCGAATGTTCGTTTTAATTCTTGTATTAACAGATGAATAAAGAATGAAAGAATAAACATTATACACTTCATGGGAGATGGGTACATTTGTTATGAATGGGGATGGTTCATGGCAATTAAACAATAAGAATATATGCCTCATACATCATACAAGTAGGCAACAGTTATCAATTAGATCAGATAAATAAACAAGTATATAATCAAATCAAATAATCAAAGAATGAAATGAAGGAGCATTAAACAATGCATGGGAGTATGAACATGTTAAACAATCAAACAATATTAAGCATGGATGAAAGAAACAATTATCACAAATGACAGATGAATCAAACAGATGCAATGATGCACGCAAAGGGTCCACTGAATAACTTAATTGGGAAATAAAGTAAGGATCAAATAAAATCAATATGAAAGGCCTCTAATACATGGCATATGAGATGAACAAGGGAGGATCAAAAGACCTCTTCAATTGCCAAAAGCAATCCCTAAGTCAAACATCAATCATAGAAAAGTCAATTGAAAAGTCAAGTCAACTTAAAAAATATCAAATAAATAGCAAATTAATCAAGAAAATTATGAAAAATTAAACTAAGTAAGGTGGGGTCAAGACATCATCATCCCCCTAAAAGGTTTCAAAAATAATGAAGATTAGTGTATGAATTAATTAAAATAAGGTAGAAGTCAAACTAAAGGTCAACCAACCAAAACAATTATCAAATAAATAGAAAATGGTGAAATAAAAATCCAAGAAAAGGTCAGGTTGACCATGGGACAGTGGTCAACCCTCATCCCAAAAATCAGAACCTAAAAATAATTTGAAGTCATGAAAATAAAAATCAATAAAAAGTGTATGTTAATATGAACCATTTAGAATTAATAATTAAAATAAAGTATTAACATTAAATAAATTCGAAAATAAAAATTAAAATAAATTAAATAAGACATCAAAAATGTGGAAAATATTTTTTTAGATTTTTATGAATAAAGAAAATATTTTAAAATAATTAAAATCTAAACAGAAAATAAAATGGAAATAAAAAAAAGAAAATGAAAAGAGAATGTGTTAATGGTAATGGGCCCTGAAATGTGGGGGTGTCAAAAGTACTAGCGCTGAGGCCCAGTCCAATCAGAATTATTCAGCGCGTGACAAAAATTGAAATGTACATTTTAATAAAATAAATCATGTAACCTTGTCAATTGGTCACATTCCAATAAGTGACTACAAGACAAAAGTGAATGGGCGGCCAGGATTAGAAGAAAAGCGCCTGATCCAGCGGTCCTGAAGACGACACGTGGTCGTCTTCCTCATGGGACCTGAAACCCTAGCCATGCAATGCAGAAACACGCGAAACAACAATGGATTTTCTCCAACTTCAATTCAAAAATGCAACCAATGTAGTGCATCAAATGTCATGACATAAAAACCAAAGTTCAAGTGTGAAATGTGAGGTTCATCATGGTAACTTGTTTTAGTAAAAGTAACGGCTTTAACATGGAGAAATATGGACAGTAAGATGATACCATGGCCACAAGCATGAACATAAAATCACAGCAACAACTCAAAATCAATGACAATGCCTCATGTTGAGGGCTTCAGAAACAGGCATAAGCATATGGTTAATCATGAAAATCAGCATGAAGCAAGCATGGCAATGGAATGAAGCAAGCATAATGGTGAACATGATAAGCTATACATGGCTATGGAAAAAGGAGCAATATGATTACCTAGTGGAAGTTAGTCCACTGCTTCTTGGTAATGGAGGAATGGAAGAAGAATGATGCTGCTTTGATGGTGCTTCAATGCTTCAACTTTGAGAAATGCTATGAAATGCAAGCTGACTCTAATGACCTCTTTTCCTTGCCTAGCTCGAAAATCCACAACCCCTCTTTAGATTAGGGTTTTAATGCTTAAATATGTGGGTCAATAAATCCTTAATGGGCTCAGAAATGTTTGGTTTTGATTATGTGCATTTGAAGCAAAAGTGAGGTGGTGTGAGCAAGTTTCTCATTTTGCTAAAAATTGAGTGAGTGGACATAAAAGTGCATGGACAAAAGAGGTAAAAAACGTGGGTTGGTTAGTTTTGCAGCATGGTATAGTTGTTTTGGTCTGGCAAGGAAACAATCCAAGATAGTGACTTTGTGGCCATATATCTTAATGAGAACATGACCAATTGGTAAGACAATGCAAACAGTAGAAAGATTTCATGGAGCTTAACATATTTCATGTTGAGCACAAATGGAAATGATGAATGGAAGAAGGTGAAAAATGGGCTTAAAGTTCAGGTTTCATCATGCCAAAAAGGTTGGGCCAGTTTGGCCTAACATGCTGCCTAGAAATTCAAATCATGATGCCAACTTTAGATGAATGCATCTCTCAAACCATGGATCCAAATGAGATGATTCCAAAAGGATGTGAAAGAGGACATGTCAAGGTACAATTGTTATGAAGAAAGTATTTTCAAAAGATGCCTTGAAATGCAAGAAAACTGGCCAAGAAGTCTTGACAAACTTTGAAGATTTTGAGACTTAGAAAATTTTCTAAGTGTCCTAAAAATATGTCTCACTTTGACTAAGCCTAACTTTCTAAATCTTGATCCAAATGGAGCAAACTTTATATCTCTAGAAAGCTTGGAACAAGAGGAACAACTTTCATGTTGGAGAAATTTTCAAATGGATCTTTCATCTTAATGGAAAATGGGCTTAAAGTGGGTGCAACAATCATGAAAACTTGCCCTAAATCGAAAGTCAACCATTTCCAAATTAGGTAACTTCTTCAATTCCTGATTAAATGATGAACCCATGATCCAACCTTGATAAAATTTCCCATGTAGGCTCCCTCAGGCATGGATTTTGAGATTCAACTCTCAAAATGTCAGGAGTTGACTTTTCTGGCCCCACAGTTGACTTTTCCCAAACTGTCTGATTCCCGATTCCAGTGATCAATTGAAGCACCTCTGGCTCAAATAAAGAGCTGATTTTTTGTATGTAGACCCTTGTGGACATATGGAAGGCCATGGAAAAGAGTTTCACCCAAAGAATCAGAAATAAACTGATTTTATACCAAACCCTAATTTTAGGGCAAAATGATCAAGAACTGATTACACTGTTTGCCAATGGATCTTTCTGAGATAATTGTGAATCTTCCTAGGCCAAGATGCCCCTCCAATCATGACATGGATGAGCTCCTCTACTTCCAACCAAACATTTCCTGTTGCAGGTAGCCATGAAACCCTAATTTCTTGATTAAATCCAGATGGGCACTCTGATAGCTCTGAATCTTTCACTGATGAACTGAGGACCATAAAGAGATCCCTGGACCCCCTTGAGACCCTTGAGACTTGTATACTTGGAGAATGAAGTCCATTCTAAGTCTTTCTTTGTGTGGGCCCCTTCTGTTAAGGAGTGATCAACCAAAACCTGATTTTCAAGTCATTAATGCAGTATGCAATGAGTATGACTTAGTATGATGCTAATGAGATGTGAAACATAATCCCATGCTTCCAGGAAAAATGAAGGGTAAATTTTGGGGTATTACAGCTGCCCCTATTCAATCAATTGGAGACCCGAATGGAAGATAGCAACGACTTTCGCACTTTCGAGGTATCAAGGGATTGAATACAATAAAAGCCCAAAAATTTACACTGAAATGAAAAATGAAGTAATAATGCCTGTCAGAATCGACAAAGAAGTGGTCTTGAAAAAAGAATCCGTCTGGTACGGTGAGAATCGGTCTGATCACCGAAAAAGAAAATGTTAGCCTGAATACCAAAATAAATGGTAACACAGAAATAACCATGACCTGAATGCCGCTCATCAATCTGAATACTGGAAATGACTTCGATCTGAGCATCAGAAGATACAAGATTATCAACAATCGGTTTGAACACCGGGAAACTGGCCTGAACGCCACTTCGGTCTGAATACCGGAAAACTGGCCTGAATGCCACAAGTTGCGTTGACCTGAACGTCGGAAACTTCTTCGATCTGAACATCGGAATATTATCCTGAATGCCACTTCGGTCTGGATACCGAAAATTGGCCTGACCTGAACGTCAAAAACTTCTTCGATCTGAACATCGGAAAATTGGCCTGAATGCCACTTCGGTCTGAATGCCGGAAAACTGGCCTGAATGCCACAAGTTGCGTCAACCTGATCGTCGGAAACTTCTTCGATCTGAATATCGGAAAATTGGTCTGAATGCCACTTCGGTATGAATGCCGGAAAACTGGCCTGAATGCCACAAGTTGCGTCGACCTGATCGTCGGAAACTTCTTCGATCTGAATATCGGAAAATTGGCCTGAATGCCACTTCGGTCTGAATATCGGGAAATTGGCCTGAATGCCACAAGTTGTGTCGATCTGAACGTCGGAAACTTCTTCGATCTGAACATTGGAAAACTGGCCTGAATGCCTCTTCGGTCTGAATACCGGAAAACTGGCCTGAATGCCACTTCGGTCTGAATACCGGAAATTGGCCTGAATGCCACAAGTTGCGTCGACCTGATCTTCAGAAACTTCTTCGATCTGAACATCGGAAAACTGGCCTGAATGCCACTTCGGTCTGAACACCGGGAATTGGCCTGAATGCCACAAGTTGCGTCGACCTGAACGTCGGAAACTTCTTCGATCTGAACATCGGAAAATTGTCCTGAATGCCACTTCGGTCTGAATACCAAAAACTGGCCTGAATGCCACTTCGGTCTGAATACCGGAAACTGGCCTGAATGCCACTTCGGTCTGAATATCGGAAAACTGGCCTGAATGCCACTTCGGTCTGAATACCGGAAAATTGGCCTGAATGCCACTTCGGTCTGAATACCGGAAACTTTTCATACCTGTCAGCATCGGTAGAAATAGGGAAAATGATGATTGAGGCGGCACGCGGGCCAACGACCCCTGCTGGGAATAATAGAGGAAAAGTCATGAACGACCTTCAGTCTGATTATTGGAAACAAACTTCTGGCTTATCACTTTGGATACCGAGAATGTCTTATGCTTTACATGCGTATGTTTGAATTTTTCAATGGCGTAATTCTCCATGAAAATGGAAATGCTACGCGATTTGGGAGGATGCAATGTGGCATGATTCTACATGCAGGGATGCAAAATGCTAGGTTAGAGAGAACGTCAAGCCGAGGCAAGGAATTCTGCTGGGAAAATGATCGCAATCTTCTGGACCCATGCAATGCTGTTGGAGATACACATCACAATGAACTCTGTGGGGAAATGACCAGCCACGCGGTGTTTTGGCAATAATAATAATACCGAGACTCTGACTGGGGAGAGAATGGCGCTGAAAGCTTGCTGCTGAGGAAAACGACAGTGGTTCTGGCAACCAAAATCTGCGAGAGAGAGACGACTCAATAGGGGAAGCAAACACTGATACGGTACCGAGATCCTGCTTCAAGGAAAGAAACCAAGGATCTAGCATCGAGATCGTCAATCTGGCATCTAACTCTGAGGAGCAACCGCTTCTTCTGGGAAGATACAGTCTGACACTATCAACTCCGCTGGGGAGTGTATAGTAGTGAGAACCTGCTGGGGATTGCAGAATCCAACGCTTGGACCAACTTTGCAGGGATAGGATACCAAATACCAACTATTGAGGAAAAACAATCCGCATTCATATGCTGGGAACCTCAAGGGAATTCCCTGAGTGTACCTGTTCTGAATAGACGATCCAAAGCACTTAAAATTTATAGTAATTTTAAATGTTTATTAAGCATGTACCTGTAAAGCTTCTATGTTTCATGATGCAATGTTTTATAAAAAATTCGGACGTCATTTTTGCAAACAAAAGAGTAAAATGAAAATGAACACAGAGATATACTGAATAACATGATTTTATTGATTGACTGGCCTCTGAATAGGCATTTACATCTGGAAGCAATCCCTGGAAAGAGGTAATTGCACAGAAATTAATCTAATGGCAATGTGAAATGGATTTCTATCGGGTTCCAATCCTGCTATGACTCGCTCGTCTTCAAGATCCTCCAGATGATCATCTTTCTGAAAAAGGTGATTGGATTGTTTCCTATCCTTCGGAAGTTTCCAGTTATCGACACGAGATGAGATTCAGAACTACTCAGAACGCAGTCATTCGCTTAATCCCTAACTTTTGCCTGGATCGCCCTTTCGGGTTTTCAATCCATCGGGATACCCATTTTTGCCTAAGTTGCCTTTTCAGGTTTTCAACTTATCGGGTGTACAATCTTTTCATTTTTAATCCCTAACTTTTGCCTGAACCTTTTTCATTTTCTTGGTTCGCTGGGATGCCCATTTGTTTGCCTGGACTACTCTTTTTATTGTCTAGCGGGTCTATTTTATGCGAAGTATTTTTTAACTACGTCTGAGTTCACAGGGGAAGTGAAGTCTTCACCATCCATAGTTGCAAGCATTAAGGCTCCACCATCAAAAATCTTGGTGACAATATATGGTCCATCATAGTTAGGAGGCCACTTGCCCCTATGATCTGTCTGAGGAGGAAGGATCCTTTTCAACACTAAATCTCCGACTTGGAAGCATCGAGGACGTACTTTCTGATCAAAGGCTCTCTTCATCCGACTTTGATACAACTGCCCATGACAAATGGCTGCCATTCGCTTCTTGTCTGAATCCATTCAGCTTCGTCTAACTTGACATCCAACAGGACTCTTAGAGAAGGAATCTCCACTTCAATAGGTAGGACTGCTTCCATACCATACACAAGGGAGTAAGGGGTTGCCCTGGTCGATGTACGTACTGAAGTACGGTACCCATGCAAGGCGAAGGGTAGCATCTCATGCCAATCTCTGTACGTAACGACCATCTTCTGCACAATCTTCTTTATGTTCTTATTTGCTGCCTCGACAACACCGTTCATCTTAGGATGATAAGGGGAAGAATTGTAATGTTGAATGTTGAAGTTCTTGCACAACTCCTTCATCATTTTGTTATTGAGATTAGAACCATTATCACTAATGATTCTTTCAGGAATCCCATAACGACAAATGATTTCTCTCTTAATGAATCGGGCAACCACATGTCTGGTGACCTTCGCAAATGACGCTGCTTCGACCCACTTGGTGAAATAGTCGATGGTGACAAGGATGAAGCGATGCCCATTGGAAGCAGTCGGCTCAATCTTTCCAATCATATCAATGCCCCACATAGCAAACGGCCACGGCGAAGACATCACATTCAGAGGATTTGGCGGCACATGCACCTTATCAGCATAAATCTAGCATTTATGACACTTCCGAGCATATTTGAAACAATCAGATTCCATGGTCATCCAGTAATAACCCGCTCTCAACAATTTCTTAGTCATTGCATGTCCGCCGACGTGAGTACCGAAGGAGCCTTCATGGACTTTCTGCATTAACATGTCCGCTTCGTGTCTATCCACGCATCTGAGTAAAACCATGTCGAAGTTCCTCTTATATAACACATCGTCTTTGTTCAAAAAGAAACTGCCTGCCAATCTTCTCAAAGTATTTCTATCATTGTTGGATGCCCCTGTAGGGTACTCTTGATTCTTCAGAAAGCACTTGATGTCGTGATACCAGGGCTTGTCATCAACTACCAGTTCAGCAGCAAACACATACGCATCCCTATCGAGGCGCATAACATCAATCCTGGGAACATGGTTCCACCGAATCACCTTGATCATGGAGGATAGAGTGGCAAGAGCATCTGCCATCTGGTTCTCATCACGAGGTATATAATACATCTTTACTGTTGTGAAGAAAGTCAATAGTCTTCTCGTATAATCTCTATAAGGGACCAGATTAGGCTGGAGAGTATTCCAATCACCATTCACTTGATTGATCACTAGAGCTGAATCTCCGAAAATGTCTAGAGTCTTGATTCTCAAATCAATGGCTTGCTCTATACCCAAGATACAAGCCTCATACTCAACTTCATTATTGGTGCACTCGAAAGTCAGACGAGCGGTGAAAGGCATATGGGCACCTATCGGAGTGGTAAGGACAACACCAATTCCACTTCCTCTGGCATTGACGGCCCCATCAAACGTTAAAGTCCACTTTTCATCTGGATCAAGTCTCTCCTCAACAATTGGCTCTTCATAGTCTTTCATCTTGAGGAACATGATGTCTTCATCTAGAAAATCAAACGTCATTGGCTCATAATCATAAATCGGCTGCTGAGCAAGATAGTCTGACAGAATACTCCCTTTGATGGCTTTCTGGGACGTATATTGGATGTCGTACTCTGTCAGTACCATTTGCCAACGAGCAACCCTTCCGGTGAGAGCTGGCTTCTCAAATATATACTTGACTGGATCCATTTTGGAGATCAATAAGGTTGTGTGAGTATCTCGACTTGCAATCTGTGAATTTTTTACTCAGGTAGTAGATGGCATGCTCTTTCCTACCTGTCTCGTCGTGTTGACCGAGAACACAACCCATGGAATTGTCAAGTACTGTCAAGTACATAATCAACGGTCTTCCTGGGACTGGAGGCATAAGGATTGGAGGATTATACGAATACTCTTTTATTTTCTCGAAAGCCCTTTGGAAATCATCATTCCACCTGATAGCCTGATCTTTCCTTAACAATTTGAATATTTGCTCACACGTGGCTGTTAGGTGAGAGATGAATCTTGCAATGTAGTTCAACCTCCCTAAGAAACCACAGACTTGTTTTTCTGTTCTTGGCTCAGGCATTTCTTGTATTGCTTTTACTTTGGCAGGATCCACCTAAATCCCTTTTTCACTAACAATAAAACCCAGCAGTTTCCCAGATCTCACCCCGAAAGTGCACTTGTTCGGATTAAGCCTCAACTTGAATTTCCTCAAACGCTCAAACCGTTTCTGAAAATTCACTAAATGTTATTCTTCTGTCTGAGATTTGGCAATCATATCATCAACATAAACCTCGATTTCATGATGAATCATATCATGGAAAAGAGTTACCATAGCTCGTTGATATGTTGCCCCAACATTTTTCAGACCAAATGGCATCACCTTGTAGCAGAAGGTGCCCCATGGGGTTATGAAAGTTGTCTTCTCCATGTCTTCTGGTGCCATCTTAATTTGATTATAGCTAGAAAAGCCATCCATGAAGGAGAATACCGAGAACTGGGCCGTGTTATCCACCAAAACGCGATTTGAGGTAATGGGAAGTCATCTTTGGGACTAACTCTATTCAGATCCCGGTAGTCGACACACATCCGTACCTTTCCATCCTTCTTAGGTACTGGAACGATATTAGCAACCCATGGCGGATAATTGGTAACCACTAAAAACCCTGCATCCAGCTGTTTTTGCACTTCTTCCTTTATCTTGACAGCCATCTCTGGTCTTGTTCTTCTGAGCTTCTGTTTGACCGGAGGACAATCCTCTTTGAGAGGCAAACGGTGTACCACAATGTCTGTGTCAAGCCCTGACATGTTCTGATAAGACCAAGCAAAGATGTCAACGTACTCTTGCAGCAATTTAATCAGCCCCTTCTTCACATCATCTTCCAAAGCAGCCCCTATCTTGATTTCTCTCTTGACGTCCTCGGTGCCAAGATTAATCACCTCAATAGACTCTTGATGCGGTTGAATGACCCTTTCCTCCTGTTTTAACAACCTGGCAAGTTCTTCAGGGAGTTCACAGGCTTCATCACCCTCTTCTTCAGTTTGAAATATTGGATTTTCAAAGTCGAAGCGAGCCATAGCAGAACTGTTATCAATAGGATCCGGTGACGTGCATCTGCATGAGTGATGATATGTGTTTATGAGTGTGAACAAGAAGTGAAAATTAAACAAAACATTGCCAAAATGTATTTTTTTTTTTTGAAAACTGCAAAAATAGAAAGACAGTGAACAAAATATTTGAATGCAAAAAGACGTCCTTTATTTATGATAAAAAAATGCGGGTATTCACATAGATGAGCCCTACAATGAGTCGTTACGCCCTGGGCGGAACGTAAGACTTGGATATGCATGAATAAACAAAGAAAATTACTCTTCAAGAAGAGTGACTTGGATAATCTCTTCAGAAGACCAATTGTTGATGACTTCACCCGGGACCCTTGGACGCACCCAGTTGTCAATGTCGCAATCACTATCCCCATCTTCTTCGTTGATTGCAGAGATCTGGCCAAACTGAATGACGCCAGCACTGGAGAAAGTAATCGGCCCCTGACGAGTATGAGGCGCTGAAGTTGTAGAAGTCAGAGCTGGATGATACCCAATCCCGAACTTGTCTTCTTTTATCGGTAACTCCAATAGACGTCCCCAACCGGGAGCAACACTTGAATTTACCATAGCCTATGCCTGCTTGAAGGACAAAATAGAGGCACCTGCCTTAACCTCTTCCACTGGAGCTGCATCCTTGACCTGAACTGTCTCAAAGGCCTGACAAAGGGTCTCATGAATTTCACCTTCTACCTCTACATACTTGAATGTAGACAGGTTATTGACCAGAATGTCCTCCTCACCACAGACAGTGATAATTCTTCCATTGACCGGGAACTTGATCTTCTGATGCAAGGTTGAGGAGACTGCCCCAGCATTGTGGATCCAAGGACGACCCAGCAGGCAACTATACGAGGGACTGATATCCATCACATAGAAGATGGTGTTGAAGGTTTGCGATCCAATCTGAATTGTCAATTCTACCTCTCCGAACACCGACCTCTTAGAACCATCGAAGGCTATCACAACAAGATCGGAAGGTTTCAAGACCAAACCTTCCACTTCTAACCTTGACAGGGCTCTCTTGGGTAGCACATTGAGAGAGGAACCTGTATCCACCAGAACATGTGATAACACAGTGTCTTTGCATTCCATCGAGATGTGCAAAGCCTTGTTATGATTGCGTCCAACTGGTGTTAAGTCAGAATCAGTAAAGCCCAACCCATTGCTTGCATGAACATTTGCAACGATCCCTTCTAGTTGGTTCACTGAGATCTCCTGAGGCACATATGCAGCATTAAGGACCTTCAGCAGTGCCTTCCCGTGTGCCTCTAAACACAGCAGGAGTGAGAGAATGGATATCTTGGACGGCGTCTGAATCAACTGATCGACTACCTTGTAGTCGCTTTTCTTTATAATTCTCAAAATCTCCTCCACATCCTTCGCAAAAGTAGGCTCAGAGCCTGCCTGTGGTGCAGAGATACCCTCATTCACAACTTGCTTGCCTTTCGTCTTTGCCGCGGCATCAGCACTATCAGGTTGGGTAACCGGTGAGAACAGTCTACCACTTCTGGTGAATCGCCCGATTCCACCAACATTGTCCACTGCGGGATCTTTTAACTCAACTCCAGACTCAGACTTCTGATCCTGCACCTCTTCTATTTTCAGTGGCTGCTCCACTCCATGATCATGCGTGTACACACTCCCCCCATAATGCCAAGGAATGGCCCTTTCGCTGGTGAAAGGTAAAGGACCAGGGGTCGTGATGGTCATAGTGGATGGTCGCACTGGTGGCACTGGTTGCGCTTCTGGCACACTGATCTGAGCAGTTGGGTAGAAAATTGTGATAGTGGCAACATCACAGTCATACTCAAAAATCTTATTCATTGAAGCATAAACATTCGAAACATCGGAATCAAGTTCAACAGATACATCAGAATTAAACACATTGTTTGGGATATCAGCAACAGCATCAGAAAAATTAAATACATCATTGGGAATTACAAAATCAACAAGATCAACATTTGTAAATTCTTCAACAACATCTTCAAACACCTCTTCAGCAAACCCTTCAACAAACTCTTGGGCAGATAGGTCTTCAGCCTGGAGGATACCGTTGTCAAGCAAGGCCTAGATACCCTGATGCAACCTCACACAACCCTTGCTCTATGCAGTACAACCCAAACAGTCGCTCCCACAACCGGGGAAAACATCGCCCTTCAGCAAGTATTCTTAAATCTCCAACAGCGGAGTCTTCAACTTCAACACATCCTTGACGGACTTGACTTCTTCTTCCACCACGTTGACGTTTGCACCACCATGCTGCGGCATGGGATTGTTGACAACATTAGGAGCCGGCGCAAAGTTAATGGCCTTTGAATCTATGAGGTCCTGAACTATGTGCTTAAAAGCTTTGCAGTTCTCAATATTATGGCCAGGTGCCCCAGAGTGGAAATTACACCTAGCATTGGCGTCATAACCCACCGGAAGCCTGCCAACGGGAGGAGCCAGAGTGCGTAACTGCACGAGTTGTAATTGTTGAAGGCTAGGAAGCAACTGAGCGTACGACATTGGAAGAGTGTCGAAACGCCTGTCCATCATCTTTTGTCTCTGTTGATAGGCGGGTTTGTTACTCGATTGATGTTGGTATTGAGTTTGTTGACGTTGTGGTTGTTGTTATTGCACTGGTGCTGCAGCCGGAATAGTCATAGCTGCAACATAGGGTTGCTGATGGTAATTCTGAAAGTTACTCCTTCGGTTACCCCTGTTCTGATAAGACGATATGGCATTTGTATCCCCTTCTCTCCTCTTCTGCCCTCCAATCAACGACTTCTTTGTCCCTGATGATGATCCAACTCCACTTTGGATCTTGCACGTCTTCAAGTAGTTCTCCACCCTCTCACCGGTAGAGACTACATCAGCAAAATTGGAGGCGTTGCAACCCACCAGACGCTCTAAGTAAGACCCAGGCAGTGTGTTCATGAACATGTTGGCCATCTCCTTCTCCAACATCGGAGGCTGAACACGGGAAGCTGTCTCTCTCCAACGTTGAGCATATTCCCTGAAGCACTCATTGCTCTTGAGAGACAGATTTTGGAGTTGAGTTCTGTCAGGTGCCATATCCGCGTTGTACTGATACTGCTTTACAAAGGCCTCAACCAAATCTCTCCAACAGCGAATATGGGCTCTGTCCAGCCTACCATTCTAGGGACGCCCCAGATAGACTGTCCAAGAAGAATTACATGAGCAACTTCTCATCATCGGAGTATGCAACCATCTTGCGGAAGTAGGCTTACACATGAGTCTTCGGCCAAGAGTTGCCATTGTATTTGTCAAACACTGGAACTCTGAACTTTGGCGGAACTCTCACGCCTGGGACCATCCCCAAGTTAACAACATCTACCCCCAGAGCATTTTGTCCTTCCACCGCCTTTAACCTCTCCTTCAATCTCCTGAACATAGGGTCCATGCCATGGCCCATGCCAAAATCTTCCTGCAGCAGGGTGAACTGAGCCTCCTAATCATCATGGATGGGTTGTTGATCAGGGTTGGCACATGGGATCGGGATAGGCCCCGGTCCATTGGGTCCTTTAACCTCTCCAACTAGAGGAACAATTACCGTCTCTGGTTGAGTAGTGGCGGGATTCCTCTGTATCATCTGTCTAAGCTCTTGCTATCCTTGAGCCACTCCCTGGACCACATCCATGAACTGATTCATGCGTATCCTCATCTCGTCGAGTTCTGCTTGTAGGTGTAGCAGTGTATTCGTCGCTATATGATTTATTGATTAAACCATAAGCAAAGCATACAATGAATCGAGTCGCCACCGCACTTTTATTTATCCTAAGGATTGGTTAAAAAGCGAACAAAAACCTAAGAAGTTTTACACGTAGAAAACCAATAAAAGATCAGAGAGTCTGGGTAAGGGGTAAATTACGCAATGGGAAGGTGTTAGGCACCCATCACGTCCTAGGTACTCCTAGGGAGCCCTTTTCACACTTGTTGTATAAAAATGCTATATTTGTTTTTGACATATTGTGCAAACATGAATGGGATGATGAGAAAAGAATGTACAAGTTAGTTATTTTTGTGTTTGAACGGATGAACCCGTTGCCTACGTACCTTCCATCAAAGGTAAGGATCAAAACGCCGTAGTTCGGCTAAAAGATTTCCAAAAATTAGTGAGTTCAATTTTAAAACACAAGCATTAAGGCCTTTCATTACCCATGGGAGAAAACTCAACCTGAATTCAACAATCCACCATGCGAGGACGACTTCGACGTACTAGAGGGGTTAACCCTATTTTCAGTACGGAAGTCTTACAATCGACTCACTAAGGACAAGGTAAGCTTTACATCAACCGCTATGGTAATTGAAACCTATGGCTAATGTATGAAAACATATTAACAATAGACAAAGCCAAAACAATTGAATGGGTGAAGTTAATTGATTACGAGTATTCACAAAATATGGTCAAAGTATGATTAAGATTGATTCAAAGAAGTGTTATGAAATGGAGTTTGAAAAGTCAAGGACTTAGGGTCCAGGTTTCTAATTTGAAAAGAGATGAGAACGTTTGCACAACAAGTCAAAGTTTTTGAATTAACAATGTGAAAGGGTTTAGGACAAAGAGGGTATGGATGATGGAATGTAAAACTTCTTAGAAAGGTTCACCTCTTGAGATCATATAGAAGATGATTCAAGTGTGTCCTTAGGAATGAGACAACAAAGCAAGTAAGCAAATAAAAGCAAGGTGATACCGGATGCCATCAATGGACTTATACCAATCTCACAAACAAAAGCGGATACCGGATACCAATAAATGGGTTTACACCAATCTCCTAAACAAAACAATGATACCGGATGCCATCAATGGTCTTATACCAATCTCACAAACAAAAGCGGATATCGGATACCAATAAATGGATTTACACCAATCTCCTAAAGTAAAACAAAACATGGATATCAGATGCCAATCTATCTGGGCTTACTCTAATCTCCAACAGATGATCATAGCAATACAAGAGCCAACAACATGGTCTTACACTTGTATCCTCACATACAACAAACAAGCAAAGGCAATGGACATAAGTAGCCAGATGAAATGGTCTTACACTTTATCCCTTCCAAATCATAGGAACAATGGCCAATGAGTGGACTTATAGTTGTCCTCAATGGGTAAACCAAAGATGGATCACGAAGATGTGAAATGATGATCATGCAACAATGAACAATTAATGATGATAAATGCACAAAGGTATGCAGGCAACCATGTACAAATGCAACAAGCAATCAATCAGACAAAGTCATTTAGCACACACTATAACCAAGCAATTAGGCTCAAGCAAAGGGTTAGACTATGAAGTCAACTGGAACAGGGTAAATGGTGCTCTTAACCTTGACATTGCGAGCCAAGGTGAAGCAGATGAAAGGATATGAGGGGTGTGCCTCATCACTCTTATCTCTGGTCAGAGAGAGCATTGAATATCAGAAGGTGTGGGAGTTCAGAAAGATGGAACTCTCTCCACAAGTTAAAGACTCGATAGATCTTGGGTTTTTACTCACTATGCATCAACACATGTGGTGTGAGCAAGGTGAGTGACTCACAGAATAGTAGGAGATAGGCTACTTATCTCTTCTATCTACCAATTGCCTCATATGAGGTCTTTTCCTGCTTGGGGACAAAGTTAAACAATCACAAACATTGCCTCTTAAGGAGGACTTCAGACAGGTGCCTGGCCAAGTAACAGGCCAGGTCTTCCAGACTACATGGAGACAAGATATTCTACCTCAATGCTTAAGCAAAGCAAAGTGTAACACCCCAAAATTTGCCCTCCTCATTCATGCATTCATTTAGCATTTCATATTGCATTTCATCATGTCAATCAGAATTAGATAAAAAATAAATAAAAAAATAATAATAATAAAAAAATTTAATTAATTAATTAATTAAATAAATAATTAAATAAATAATTAAATAAATAAAATATAATAAAATTTTTTGGACTTGGACCTTTCTCAAAAGCCCACTAAGCTACCAATATTAGCCTATAAATACTAGAGTTTCATTGAAACAAAAGCCAGACAGAAGAGGAGAAGAAAGAAGAGAAGCAAAATACTCTGAGGTTTCCTTGGAACAAAACCCTGAGGAAAAAGATAGTGAGAGAAGACCTAACGGAGTTCAGAGCAGCCTCCAAACCCCGAAGGGAACTCAGCTACACAGAATTGCCTCTGCCTCACATAAACCCTGAAGATTGTTTTGTAAACCTCACGGGTGCAACTCAATTTCAATCAAGCTCTCCAATCAGGTTTGCCTTTATTCCCATTACCTTTTGCCTTGAAGTTGAATACTCTGAATGTATGAGGTATGATGGATGAATTTCATTAGGTTTTTCGCCCATGGGTTTAATATGTATATGAATGTATAAACAATGCCTTGAATGTTTAACCGTTTAATTTTTGAGTGTATGCCACAGGGTTTGAGGTTTCTGAAACCATACTGTTATTCATGAAAAAAATGCTTATGGTGTTTCACTAACCCTTTTGTTGAATTTTTGTGAGGGCTCACATGACTTTTGCAGGGATAGCTTGCGTGGTTTTCCACTTTATTTGTGGGATAACCCCTGGAGGTTCATTCCGATTACCTGTACTGACCCACTTTCTTTGATGATGTTAGCTTGGAAGGATCTCAGGGTTTCCTATTCCTCTAATTGCTGTTACTTCGGATCTTTATCCGCGTGGTACTTTTACATTTTTCCCGCATTTTACTGCTTTCCTAGCTGGAAGACCTCGATAGGAGGCAACGTTTGAGCCCCTTGGTGGCATTTTACTTTGAGATACATGTTTTGTGTTTTGTATTCATATCCCTGCAGGTAGCGCGGTTCCTTCATCAAGGACTGCCTTTTGCCCTCGAGCATCCCAAACCCTAAAACCCAAAGCAACACGTTAACTCCTTCTACTACAGGCGAGTAAGTCTCCAAAGGTCGAGCATCCGGTAGATTGCGTAGTGACGTCGTTCGCCCAAAACCCAATCCATAACCCCGTAGTTAGCCGAACTACGTTTTGCTCTGATTCTCAGGCCAGATGAGATACGTAGGCATAAGACGCGATGTCTTAGCGAGCACACATCCCCCAACCCATAGGTCAGCCGAGCTACGAAGACTCTGATTCTCATATTCAGATGAGATACGTATGCAGTGTATGCGACATCCGCGCGAGTCATTTTCATTTAACCCTTTTTTTTTTGGCAAACAGCACAAGATAAACCCACACCCTTTAGACGAAAACTACAGAAGTGGATCCCGTAGAGTACTACGGATGCGTAGGGGTGCTAATACCTTCCCTTCGCATAACCGACTCCCGAACCCAAGATTTGGTTGCGAGACCCCGTCTTGTCCTTTCCTTTTTCAGGTTTACTTCGAGCGTTTCCTTTCCCTTCTTTGGGATGAATAACGCACGGTGGCGACTCTTCTGTCATTTTCTTTCGCCGGTTTTTTTTTCGCACACTGTATTTTTCAGGTTGCGACAGCTGGCGGCTCTGCTGGGGACATATAGAAGTTGACCTCTTGCTGGTCCATCTTCCCTAAGCGAGTCCCTCCTAGCTTTTGTAGTTTGTTTGTTTATTGGGTGTTCATGCTTTTGTGCAGTTATTTATTTACCTGCTTTACCTTATTGCATTGTGTATATATCATTGCTGTTTCTGTTGGATGGCTGCTTGGTGATCTTTGTGAGATGAGTTCTATACCCGAACTCGAGTGCACTTAGGATAGGAGAATGGCATAGTCCTGTCGACTTGTGTGGAGTTATTCCTTAGCGAGTCGACTTGCAAGCCCATTCACTTGGTGGAGGTCATGTTGAGATCAATGATGTCACACAAGTAAGTTGTGGTTAGACATTACTTGTTCCAATATAGACCTAAGAAGCCGAGGACCTTAGTTTACCAAACCCATCTTGGCCTATTCGTAGGACGTAGTGCGAAAGTCGTTCAAGTGTGAGATTTGATACGATTGTTACGCGATACTACACTCATAAGAGTCTCTCTTGAGAATATTGTTGGAATACGAGTAGTCGTTCCTCTGATAATATCCGAAAGATGGGATTATGACTATGGGAACCTTTTGTAGAACATGTTTGGCAGGTTTAAACCTTAGTACACTCCTTTTGGGTGGTTCTTAACCTAAACTCCATGCTCGTGACTTGCAACAAACCCTTGATTCATGGTTAATCTGATTAGGTATCCTTAATATCAATGGAACTCGGGTGTTGATAAGATGTAAACCATAATCCACCAAAATGGGTGGTTGATATTAAGGATAACATGATCCATCCCATGACCTTTGTTTGGTGTGCTCTTAATTTCTCTCCAGACAGTGCAACCTGACAGATGTTCAAGTGGATCCATCAATTCTGATTGACAGGCCTTTGCATTGCATAACATCATCTGCATATTTGCATCCAACATCTCATGCTTATTCATTTGCAGGGTATTCCCTTTCAAAACGGGGGTGCCTTAAAACTGAACAAGCAGTGCATCGCATACCATGTATATTAACCCTTGTCTGTTTTGCAGGTGTCACCGCAGTGTCTAATGTTTGTTCCCTGTATCAGGCAGTTATTGGTCCCAAGCGAGTTCACAGATACCCGACAAAGGAAAACCGTCCACGACTAGCGATGGACCAAGTACAGAAAGAGCTGGCTGATATGCGTGAAAGGATGGATCAGTTCATGACATTGATGACTGGTATGGCAGAAGGCCAAGCGAAGCTGAGGGAATTGGTTGAGCAACCGAGACCCGATCCGGAGGTGGAGATACCAAATGCTGAGGGAAACCCTGGTAACCCTGGGAACCCTGGTAACCCTGGGAACGCTGATAACCCTGTGAACACTGGAAACGCGGATAACGCAAATGTTGATGGAAACCCGGGTAATGTTGGCAACACGGGGAATGTTGGGAATGGTATTGGTGGAAGATACAATGTGAATCAAGGAATTCGGATTAACGGGCACCCCGTTACTGAAGATTATCAGTGTGATCAATTTTCTTTGCACGACGAGGCCCTCGAGACCACTCTCTGTATGGATGAGCTTGCTGAGAAGCTCAAATCTTTGGAGTCTCAAAATTCCTTAGGCTTTGATGTCACAAATCTTGGTCTGGTTCAGGGAGTAAGGATTCCTCACAAGTTCAAACCCCCTACTTTTGAGAAATACAAGGGGGCTTCTTGCCCACGCACTCATCTCCAATCTTATCTGGGAAGGTTGGGAGCTCACACGGAAGATGAAAAGCTGTGGATGTACTATTTTGAAGACAGTCTAACTGGAGCTTCTCGTGAATGGTATTCTCATTTGTCCCGTACTACCATCAAGAGCTGGAAAGACTTGGCAGAGGCTTTTGTCAAGCAATATCAATACAACTTGGACATGGCTCCAAATCGGACCTTGTTGCAAGGTATGTCTCAGACTGCCAAGGAAACCTTTAGAGAGTATGCTCAGCGTTGGAGACAGATTGCTGCGTCCGTCCAACCCCCTATGTCCGAAAGGGAGATGGCGGACATGTTCATGAACACTCTTCAAGGCAATTATATTGAGAGATTGGCTGCTTGCCCGTCAATCAGCTTTGCAGAGATAGTAATTGCTGGAGAAAGAATCGAGAGTCTGTTGAAGATGGGCCGAATTCAAGACAATAGTGGTCCCAAGAGACCGTTTGCTGGTAACGGTCAGCGAAGAAAAGAAGGCGAGACAAGCGTTGTGTATGCCAGCAAAGGCAGGAGTAAAGGACGCCCTAATTATTACCAAGATCAAGTGACCGCAGTCACTATTCCAACACCTGTTCCTCAACCGCAATTTCATCCGCAATAACAACCCAGGTACAACAATCAACAACAAGGAGGTAATCCGGGTCAGCAGAGACATTATCAACAACGTCCAAGGCAGACGGACCGGGTCATCGAGCCAATCCCAATGCCTTATTCAGTATTACTTCCCAAGCTGATTGACATGAATCTGGTTACGTTGAGAACTCTGGCCCCACCAATCGATCCCAATAATTTGCCTAGAGGTTATGATGTCAACGCCAGATGTGCTTTTCACTCCAACGCACCTGGCCATACTACAGATAATTGCAAGGCTCTCCAGTTAAAGGTACAAGATTTGAGAGATGCCCAGGCTATCAATTTTGCTCCGGTGCCTAATGTTATCCAGAACCCGATGCCGGCTCACGGCGGGCAGAGGATTAATGCTGTCGAAGTGGTTGAAGCTAGTAATGCCCAAGGCTGGGGCAAATTTGTGGAGCCAGTCATCAAAGAAGACAAGTTTGGATTGGGGTATGCTCCGGGATCTCAGAAGAATGAAACCGGTACTCTCTCCAGCGGGGGTTTGGTTTCTCCCCACATCGTCAATGTTGCAGATGAAGACAAGGCTGACAGCGACTGTGACTTAGATAGCTGGATTCGCCCGTGTGTCCCGGGAGAAAAGCTCGACAATTGGTCGTCTGAAAAAACCGTTCGGGTTACTCTACTGAAAGAGTGATTTTTATTGTTTTCCTTTATTACATGCATAATAAATTCTTACACTTTGCCCAAGGTGTAATGGCTCATTTGTAGGGCCATCCATTTAGTTACGTTTCACAATTATTTTTATCATCAATAAAGGACCGCTTTTGCAAACAATTTTGTGTTCTCTTTCTTTCAGCTTTTTTACTTTTTACAAAAAAAATGGCAATGTTTCATTTTTCGTTTTTCCTTTCTTTCAAAAAAAATCTCTCTCATTCTAAGGTAAAGCATGATCCTCCATCATGCAGAGCTGACCACTCGGATCTCACTGCTAACGACACTGCTATGGCCAAGTATGACTTCGACAATCCTATCTATCAAGCCGAAGAAGGGGCTGAGGAAGATTGTGAATCGCCTGAAGGGTTAGCCAGATTGTTGAAACAGGAGGACCGAGCTATTACACCTTATCAGGAGGTGATTGAGACCGTCAACATCGGTACCGCAGACGACAAGAAAGAAATCAAGATCAAGGCCAGTCTACAGGCCGAGAGAAAAAAACCGTTGATCATGTACTTGACTGTGTTAGAAAGGTCAATGGGTTGTGTGCTCGGTCAGCATGACGAGTCAGGTCGAAAAGAGCATGCAATATACTACCTTAGCAAAAGTTTATCGACTGTGAGCAAAGATACTCATTGCTCGAGAAAAACTTGCCGCGCTTTGGCATGGGCTGCTCGCCGACTAAGACAGTATATGTTGACTCACACGACTCTATTGATATCAAAAATGGATCCAGTCAAGTATATTTTTGAAAAGCCATCACTTACCGGAAAGGTTACTAGGTGACAAATGATACTGACAGAGTATGACATCCAATACACTTCACAAAAAGCCATCAAGGGAAGTGTCTTGTCAGGCTATCTTGCAGAGCAACCGATTGATGATTACCAACCTATGAGGGTTGACTTTCCTGATGAGGACATCATGTTTCTCAAATCGAAAGATTGAGAGGAACCACGCCCGGAGGAGGGGCCTGAACCTGAATCCAAATGGGTTATGATGTTTGATGGGGCGGTCCACGTCAATGGTCGCGAAGTTGGTATAGTGTTGATCACACCGGAAGGGGGTTCATATGCCATTTGGTGCCAGAATAATTTTTCCCTGCACCAACAATGAAGCCGAATACGAAGCCTGTATCCTAAGACTTGAGGAAGTCGTCAAAATACAGATTAAAACCCTGGATGTATACGGGGATTCAGCTTTGGTCATCAATCAAACCAACGGGAAATAGTGCTATGCTGGAACTACGTACCCAGAATTGACGTATCTCGGTCAGAGACGAATGAAGAAAGCATTTGGTCAGAAAGTGCGCCCTCGGGAGTATCGAGTCAGTGAATTGGTACTCAAAAGATTTCTTCCTCCCAACACAGATCACAGGGGCAAATGGACACCGAACTATGAGGGTCCGTACGTGGTTAAAAGGATTTTCTATGGCGGAGCTTTGACGCTAACAACCATGGTTGGCGAAGGATTCCCGTCCCCTATTAACTCAGACGCAGTTAAAAAAATACTTCGCATAAAATAGACCCGTTGGACAGTAAAAAGAATAGTCCAGACAAAAAAGGGGCATCCCGACGAACCAAAAAAAAAAAGAGAATAAAGAGGTTCGGGCAAAAATTAGGGATATAAAAAAAGAGTACACCCGGTGAGTCGAAAACCCAAAAGGGAGGCTCAGGCAAAAATGGGTACCCCGGTGGATTGAAAACCCGAAAAAGGGGGCGATCCAGGCAAAAGTTAGGGAATAAGCGAATGACTGTGATCTGAGTTCATCAGTGTTATATCACCGTTTCATTCAATCCGGCAATCTTCGAAGGTTAAAGATCGACTAATCATCCACTTCAGAAAGCAAGATGAGCAGAGTGTCTTGAGGACATACGAGCCATAGCAGAGTCGAAACTCGGTGGGACCCCGTTTCCACATTTGCCATTAGGATAGTTCTCTTTTTATAGCGATCACCTCTTTTCAGGGATCAGCTTCCTGATACCCTCGCCTATTCCTGGCACAAATTTTCTCCCCAGTAAGAGTCGAATAATTCAGTTAAAGAGCCTCTTTATTTTTCATTTATCAGTTTGTTTGCAAAAATGTCCGAATTTTTGATAAAACATATTGCATATGAACATAATGGTGGCTTTTGCAGATGATTTGCACAGGAAAACATTTAAAATTGCTTTGAATGTGCTTAATCCCGAACGGTGAATTCAAACTGAGTAATTCCCCCGAGGCATACGTGTATTTTCGGTTGCAGGTCACAGGAACCGGATGCCAAGTCATGAATCCTCATCCCCAAGCGGTTGACAAAGTCTCTCCTCAGCAAAGCATGTTCCCCAACAGAGTTGACAGTATCCAGACTGTCTATCCCCAGCAGAGTTGACAGTATCCAGACTATATATCCCCAGCGGAGTTGACAATGTCAGACTATATCTTCCTAGCAACAGCGGAGTGGTTGCATAACCAACGGACAAGAGGGTGGTGTTCCCAGTGTTCATCTCATCCCCAACAGATTAGTTTTAACAGATTTATTAATCCCCAGATTGAGGGCGATTAGCAAGTTCATATCCCCAGCAAAGGTCGTTTCCTACGACATTTCCCCAGGAAGTGTTTTCCCCACAGACTCTCCTCACAGAGCCTCGCCGAACAAAGTTTCCATAGTTGATACTCCCCCCGCAAGGTCAACTTTTCAAGCAGCCAATTTATTTTTGGTGGCTCATTGGTCCCGGCAGACGGATCATTCCCCACAGAGCATTCAAGGATTGATACAGCGATCTGTTCCCTACCGGAGTTTGCTTCCCCAAGCAGATTTCTTTTTACACCATGCATAACATTTGCATTTGCATGCATATCATATCAAGCATACACATAAGCTGATAAACAGGTTCTTCCAAGCAGACTGAAGAATTACTTTACAACCAAGGTCATGAGATCCGGCCAGAGGATCAAGCGTGAGTGATCCAGCCTGAGGGTCATTTTGAAGATTCAGCCTGAGAATCGTTTTCCCGTGATCCAGCATGAGGGTCACTTTTTGAAGATTCAGCCTGAGAATCGTTTTCTTGTGATCCAGCATGAGGGTCATTTTTGAAGATTCAGCCTAAGAATCGTTTTCCCAAGAGTCAGCCTGAGGCTCAATTTGAAGATTCCCCAGTGAAGTCGCCTACAAGCTTTATTTCCCCAGCAAGTCTAATTGAGGAGTCGTTACAACATGTTCTAGCCCGAAGAATATGTACGAAGCCCAAAAGTGGAATATGCTCGAAGTTGCATATCTAATATGAAGGTTGGGTGTAGATTTCAAAAGAGGGTCAACCAGCGCATGCCTCAGATGCGGGATCCTAATGACGGGAATTTATCATCAAAACAATCCAGATCTAGCCAGAAGATCGAAATAGATTCGGCCAGAGAATCGAAACAATTCAGATCTAGCCAGAAGATCGAAGTAGATTCAACCAGAGAATCAAATTAAGTTCAGATTCAGCCAGAGGATCGACACTCCAGATCTAGCCAGAAGATCAAAGTCAGGTCTAGCCCAAAGACCGAAAATGGATTCAGCCAGAGAATCAAAGGAAATAGATTCAGCCAGAGAATCGAAACAAAGGAGATCTAGCCAGAAGATCGAAGAAGATCTAGCCAGAAGATCAAATTCGTATCCAGCCCGAGGATCAAAATTAATATCCAACCAGAGGACTAAATTGAGTATAGGTTCAGCCAGAGGATCGACACTCCAGATTAAGCCAGAAGACTGATTCAGATCCAGCCAGAGGATCGGAAGAAAAATAAACAGCGCGGTGTATTTCCGCGTTTTTTGTGGTGTTCTCGGAGCGCAAATTTTCGGTCTATCTTTGGTATTCAATCACAGCTCACCCCGTTTGTCTGATAAGCTGTTCGCTTTCATCCTACTCGGGTTAGCTGATGTTTGAATAGGGGCAGCTGTAACACCCCAAAATTTGCCCTCCTCATTCATGCATTCATTTAGCATTTCATATTGCATTTCATCATGTCAATCAGAATTAAATCAAAATAATAATAATAATAATAATAAAAAATTTTAATTAATTAATTAAATAATTAAATAAATAAAATATAATAAATTTTTTTGGACTTGGACCTTTCTCAAAAGCCCACTAAGCTACCAATATTAGCCTATAAATACTAGAGTTTCATTGAAACAAAAGCCAGACAGAAGAGGAGAAGAAAGAAGAGAAGCAAAATACTCTAAGGTTTCCTTGGAACAAAACCCTGAGGAAAAAGATAGTGAGAGAAGACCTAACGGAGTTCAGAGAAGCCTCCAAACCCCGAAGGGAACTCAGCTACACAGAATCGCCTCTGCCTCACATAAACCCTGAAGATTGTTTTGTAAACCTCACGGGTGCAACTCAATTTCAATCAAGCTCTCCAATCAGGTTTGCCTTTATTCCCATTACCTTTTGCCTTAAAGTTGAATACTCTGAATGTATGAGGTATGATGGATGAATTTCAGTAGGTTTTTCGCCCATGGGTTTAATATGTATATGAATGTATAAACAATGCCTTGAATGTTTAACCGTTTAATTTTTGAGTGTATGCCACAGGGTTTGAGGTTTCTGAAACCATACTGTTATTCATGAAAAAAATGCTTATGGTGTTTCACTAACCCTTTTGTTGAATTTTTGTGAGGGCTCACATGACTTTTGCAGGGATAGCTTGCATGGTTTTCCACTTTATTTGTGGGATAACCCCTGGAGGTTCATTCCGATTACCTGTACTAACCCACTTTCTTTGATGATGTTAGCTTGGAAGGATCTCAGGGTTTCCTATTCCTCTAATTGCTGTTACTTCGGATCTTTATCCGCGTGGTACTTTTACATTTTTCCCGCATTTTACTGCTTTCCTAGCTGGAAGACCTCGATAGGAGGCAACGTTTGAGCCCCTTGGTGGCATTTTACTTTGAGATACATGTTTTGTGTTTTGTATTCATATCCCTGCAGGTAGCGCGGTTCCTTCATCAAGGACTGCCTTTTGCCCTCGAGCATCCCAAACCCTAAAACCCAAAGCAACACGTTAACTCCTTCTATTACAGGCGAGTAAGTCTCCAAAGGTCGAGCATCCGGTAGATTGCGTAGTGACGTCGTTCGCCCAAAACCCAATCCATAACCCCGTAGTTAGCCGAACTACGTTTTGCTCTGATTCTCAAGCCAGATGAGATACGTAGGCATAAGACGCGATGTCTTACCGAGCACACATCCCCCAACCCATAGGTCAGCAGAGCTACAAAGACTCTGATTCTCATATTCAGATGAGATACGTATGCAGTGGATGCGACATCCGCACGAGTCATTTTCATTTAACCCTTTTTTTTGGCAAACAGCACAAGATAAACCCACACCCTTTAGACGAAAACTATAGAAGTGGATCCCGTAGAGTACTACGGATGCGTAGGGGTGCTAATACCTTCCATTCGCATAACCGACTCCCGAACCCAAGATTTGGTTGCGAGACCCCGTCTTGTCCTTTCCTTTTTCAGGTTTACTTCGAGCGTTTCCTTTCCCTCCTTTGGGATGAATAACGCACGGTGGCGACTCTTCTGTCATTTTCTTTCGTCGGTTGTTTTTTTTTTCGCACACTGTATTTTTCAGGTTGCGACACAAAGCAATAGCAAGTTCACAAAGGAACTAAAGCAACTATGGTACCTGAAATCAATCAAATATAATCAGTATTCAAGTCACAAAGTCAAAACAGACAGGATAAGAGCCAACAATCAACACAATCAATCATGTGTGCAAAGCACAAAACTCAAGTCAAATGAGTTAGCATCCTACAAAACAAACCAAGTTAGTTCATCACAATCAAGTAAACCAAACTCAATCCACTTGAATTAATCTCCTTAAAGCAATTGCTTCTTAAACCTGAAAATCAAACTCAAGTGTGAGAAGTAAACCCTTAGGCCAAAGCCTAGGGTCAAAGGAGGAGAAAATATTTAAAACAGAACATGAAACTTGATCAAAATCAAGATTTATCAAATAAGAACAAATTCCAGTTGGTCTCATATCAAAACTATTCATCAATTGCATTTCATAAGCAAATCATGTCAAACTAGGCAAGTTGAGAACTCAATGATGTAAACAGAATGAACACAAGCATATCAATACCAAAATGGCTCAATAAATTCCAGGAAAAATCATGCTTAAACAGAACACATTGAATGAGCTACATACCAAATTTCATGGCATTCTGATAAAGGGAAGCCAGTCAATTAAAATCAACAAATCAAAGCATGTTCAAACAAGCTCATACAAGACCACAAATCATGTATCAAATTCAAGCAATCATAAAACAGTGACCAAACAAGATAAATGAATGAAATCAAAGCCATGGCAAACTTCAAGATGTCTATAATACACATGCCAAATTTCAAGTTCATCCAACGAGCCACAAGAATTTCACAAAACATATAAAACCATGACTCACAAAATGTTCACAATTGACCAAACAGAGGGAAAGTTCTCAAACAAATAGAAAATGCATTCAAAAATCCCAGGAAAAATCACAAGCAAACTAGACATTCATAAGTATTAACATGCAAAAATCCAGATCATTTGGTATAGCATAAGCATGGAAAATAAAATCAAGAATATGAACAAGACATGGTGTGACATACATTGTCACACCTTCAAAGATCACATCATATCTCACAATCCAGGAACTCAAAAATCACAAACCATATACAAAAATAACCAGGAATGAGTCTAGATCATGCATGTAAAATTTCAAGAATTTCTAATGAAGCATCAAGATTTCATGAACAAAATGGTGAAACATAGGCAAAAAGCATACATGAACAAAACCAATAGACCAAAATAAAACCAGCCGTGCACAACTTTTGTTATCATACCTATAAAAACTAGAGGAAAAATGGAGATCAATGCAAAAATTCCCACTCAATTTGGATCACCCATGAAGTTTTTATGATTTTTTGAAGATTGAAATCAAAAATGAAATAACATTTGGAATTAAAAATGAAATAAATGGACTGAATGGCATTTTTGTAATTCAGACGCTCACTTAATGAAACGCTGCGTTTCATTAAGTGAGGTGGCAGCGCGTAATTGGTAGCATGGCGAATAAACACGAAACAACATGCAAAAACGCCTGGCAAAGATCTACACACAATCTGGAAACGAAAATCAAGTGTTCTTCATCACATTCATCATGTTCATCATCACAAAAATTCAAACTCCACAGAAATCAATAAAACGTATATCACCAGAACCAGCGTTCAACCTAGATCATGAATCTAACATTTATTTCGATTAATTTTACTCATAGCATAAGAACCGATCCAAAGAAGTTTCACAATCCAAAATATAAATCCAGATATCTTGATCAATACTTAATGGAATGACACGATTCAAGTTGCAGTGTGTTCTACGTTACAAGATCTACCAAAGCCATATCATAATTTCAAGAATTGAAGTGGTTGAATTCTTACCTCTTGGAGATGCAGCTTTTGATTTCGCGCGAATTTGGATTGGATAGGTTGAAACAGATGTCCAGTGATGATGAGGAAGATGAATGGAAGTGGAACTTTAGCTCAACACAGCTCGATGATGAAGAAATCTCAAAATGCCATGTGAATGCAAGGTTCCAACAAGAACAACAGAGCCGCCACCGTGCGTTATTTATCCCAAAAGAGGGAAAGGAAACGCTCAGAGTAAACCTGGAAAAAGCAAGGTCTCGCGACCAAAGAGAATGGGATCGGGAGTCGGTTATGCGAAGGGAAGGTATTAGCACCCCTACGCATCCGTCGTACTCGACGGGATCCACGCACAAAAGGAAGGGAAAATGGTTGCTAAAACACTGCTCAAACACACACACACTGGCTGAAAGAGACACAAGAAAACACACAAGACTGACTCGGCAGGACATCGTATCCTGGGCCTACTTAGTCTATCAGGCATAGACATCAGAGTCAAAGTAGTTCGGACTAGGGAAACGACACATGCTCGCTAGGATGTCGCATCCTATGCATACGTATCTCCTTTGGACGAAGGAGAATCAGAGCATTCGTAGCTCGGCTAACACGCACACAAAACAGACACAGGCAAAGGCAAACGTGGAGCCTGAATGCCAATCACTGGACTTACATCAGCATCCGAACCAAACAAACCCACACTGGAACCCGAACGCCACTCGATGGACTTACATCAGCTTCCAAGCACACAACAAGACACAGGATGTGGAATGCCAATCGCTGGGCTTACATCCACCTCCTAACACCCACACAGGAAGAAGAAGGGTCTCGATTGCAACTAGGGCAAGAGAAGGGGAAGGTCTCAATCGCAACGAGGGCGAGAGAAAAGAATTAGTGTTAGTTGTTAGTCAAACTCGACAAGACATCGCATCTCGTGCCTACGTATCTCATCTGGACATGAGAATCAGAGTTGCCGTAGTTCGGCTAAACTATTCCTGTTGGTTTGTGTTTTTTAAATGGATGACGTCACTATGCAATCTACCGGATGCTCGACCTTTGGAGACTTACTCGCCTGTAGTAGAAGGAGTGGACGTATCCTTACGAGGGGATAATGTTTGTTTGTGTTTTAGGAAGGCTCAAGCAAGAAAGGAAGTCCTATACGAAGGAACCGTGCTACCTTAATTGACATGCAAACGAGACTACGCGGAGTCTAGCAAACCTAGGGGATACAATCACACCACACAAACATATACAGCATGAAATAAACACACCAACAAGGGGCTCAAACATCAGGGCTAGGCTTTAGTCGAGGGGTCATATCAACCTCAACAAACAAGTCTCTGTATCGGGGTAAGGTTAGCTCTTAACCTTGCCATTGAGGGGCTAAGGTGAAGCTGATGAAAGGTGAGTGAAGATGAGACTTCACAGCTTTTATCCCTGGTCAGGGAGAGCTTCAGACAAAGGAGCGTGGGTCCAGAATGGAGGGACCCTTCTACGCTCAAGACTCTGACTCGATTGTGCAACAGCACAAGATCTTGGGTTAATGTCCCAATGCATCAACACACAGCCGTGTGAGCAGAGGGACGACTCAACAGAATAATGGGGGATAGATTGCATATCCATTTGATCCACCAATTGCCTCATAGAGGTATTTACCTGCTTGGCACGAAAAGTAAACAACCACAAACATCGCCTCTTAAGGAGGACTTCAGACAGTTGCCTGGCCAAGTAACAGGCCAGGTCTTCCAGACTACATGAAGAATAGAAGTCCTACCTCAATTGGTTTAAAAACCAAGCAGTAGCAAGCCAGTTCTTAAAGAACTGTAAGCAACTTAATGTACCTGAAATCAATCAAGTATCATCAGTACTCAGACAAACCAACAGTAAACAGCAAATTGTTAATCAGTTAATCTGTACAAAGCAACACAAGTTAGTGCACACAAGTGCAAGCTATAAGCCCAAGCTCAAGCATCAATCCCTACAACACAAAGTCAAGTTAGTTCATAAACATCAACCAAACTCAATTCAAATTGCCTTGAAGCAATCTCTTTAAGCATTATGCATTTCATCCTGAAAATCCAAACCAAATGTGAGAAACAAGACCACTAGGCCAAGCCTAGGGTCCAAAGGGGATAAAAAATCCTAAACAGCAAATGCAAACCAACCAAAATCACATTCAAACAAATCAAAAGCAAATGCAATTGGTCCCATGCTCCTACCATTCACCATTATCATTTCATGCACAATTTAACATCAATCATGCAATTATGAGTCATATAGGAGCAAACAGAAAGATCACACTCAAACAAATACCTAAACAGCTCAATAAATTCCACAAAAATTCCAGCCTAAACAGGACACATTTAATGGACTACATATCAATTTTCATGCCATTTGGACAAAAGGAACTAGGTCAATGAAAATCAAAAAGTCAGCAGACATCCAAACAAGTCAACACATGGTAACAAAATGAGCATTAACTTCAATCACATGCCAAACAGTGAAAACAATTAAGAAATTAATGGGACCAAAGCCAAACCAACAATTAACATGTCATGAATCACTCCATCAAATTTCACATTCATATGATATGGTATGAGCATTCAACAACACATGTAAAGTTTGTTACACAAGAAACAACCCAAAGATGCTAAACAGAAATCAAAAATCCAAATCAATTAGAAAATGGACCAATTATATCTACAAAAAATCATGTTGAAATTTAACATGTACATTGTATCTCATGCAAAAAATCAGAGCCATAGGCCTAATGGAAGCATGGTAAATTAATTCATGAACTCAGCATATCATAATGTGACACATATTGTCACACTCAAAAAGAAAAAATCATATCTACAACTCCAGAGATCCAAAAATCACAAATGATATACCAAAATCTCCAGAAATGTGTCAAGAATCACCATATGAAATTTCATTAATTTTGGATAATGTATGAGTATTTGGTGATTAAAATGGCAAAACATACAATTATGTCACACATGTCAAATATCAATATACCATTCAAAAATTTTACCAGGCACAACTTACACTACTATGCCTAAAAAAAAGTAGATAAAATTTGGAAACTAACAAAAAAAATCCCACCTAATTTGGACTAATATTGAATTTTTTATGAATTTTTTAAGTTTTGTAATATTTATTGAGATGTTTGTTTAAGTGTTATACGAATTAATTTACAGCAGTGGCGTTTTCGTAATTACTGCAAAACGTGGTACAGCCTTCATTAATGCCGTGGCGGCTCACCATTGGCCAGATTTGGTGGGAAACACACTTTGAAAAGTGCCAGGCAGCGTGACGGATCTGCACGGGATTTTTCCAGAAATCTGAACGTGTTCTTCCGCGTTCTTCAAGCTCGTCATCGCCGGCTTCGGTTACGAGCATTTCTTCACCAAATCGCGCAAACTCTATACCGTTTTCTTCGTCTCTTCACGTAGATCGCAGTTATGGCCATGGTTAAGTCTAAAGATCAATGTACAAAGAGATCCATGCGAGAATTGTTTTGATGCACAATCTTTAAATCCGAATATCTCCATGAATACTCAATGAAATCGCATGGTTCAAACATCAAAATGATCTACGTTCTACGCACTACATAAGCCATATCTTGATTTCACGAATTAAGGATTTCGAAAATTTACCGTGTGATTATGCAGCTCGTGTTCTTGGCGTTTTTTGGCTTTAATTATGTGAAACAGTTCGCGTATGTTGCTTATGAAAGTGATTGGTGAAGAATTCTTAGCTCAACCGTGCATGAATCAATGAAAATTTTCAGCTGCCATGGGAGAACTCAAGCTTCCAACAATGGAGTTCTTGTGCGAATCTTGCTTTAATTCTTTCAAACAGAACTTCAACAGTACCTACACATGAAGATTCAAACAAAAACTTGCAAGAACAATGGAGAATTTTGATGAAATGATGAAAAATGCTTATGTGAAAAGTGGAGAAAAAGTGAGAGAATTTGGAGATTTTTTGTGATGAATCTGTTTGGATCTTGAAAAATGATTAGTGCTTCATGATTACAGTTACAATTAGCTATTTATACCAAGGCTTAATCCAAAATTAATTAAGATTAGCAAAATTGGAGGTTTAGTGTTAATGTGCAATTTTCAAGTGTGTGGCCAAAATGCCCTTCCTTAATGCAGCTCATTTTCTGTCCAAATTTTGTTCAAACAAGTCACAAATGATATATGTGATGTGTAGAAAAAAGTCCCATTTCAAAATTCCAAATATTTCTCAAATTGGACCATTTTGCCCTTGGATTTTAATTAGTGCACTTGAAAAATGGCCTTTTTGTGTGAAGGCTTTTGGAAAAATGTGATGATGGATTATGAAAGTACACATTAAATGTGATTTGCTCAAAGAAAAAACCATCCAATTTGGCCACTCCAGGTGAAAGTTATGGCACTTTGATTTCGGGCATTTTTGGAAAATGAATGGACCATATCTTGCCAACCACACATGGGAATTTCAAGTTCTTGGACTTTTTGGAATGGTGAGATCAAGATCTTCAACTTTCATGTTGGACAAAATTCCATTTGAAGCTTGTATGATGAAGTAATTTTGAGGAGAAAAAGTTTCCATTTTGGGCAGCTGAAATCACAGGTCACCTGCTATTTTTGGAAACTTTCTGTCTGACCTCCAAATCTTCAACCTTGGTCTTTGGTATGTCAAATGAGACTTATATGGACATGAATGAGGCCTTTCAAACCATCTCACACCTTCCAATCCATAAAATCAGGCACAGTTGACCACAGTTGACTTTCTATGGTTCCAGCTGAAATTCAGCTTGACTGTTGAGCTTTGATCATTCAACCTTTGGCCAATCCACTTCAAAATGATCCTTAGACCATATGAACTTGATAAATCAACCATAGGGCTTTATTCCAATGAAAATAGCACATGTTTGCTTGTTTGACTGATTCTCCTGATCAGTTTGACCTAGTTTGTCAGTTGATCTTGCACTTGGGCCAATGGCTATGCAATGCTATGCAATGGCCTATGTTATGTTATGACCTATTATGAAAATGAATGTACAAAAGGTAGGGTGCAAATTTGAGGTGCTACAGCTGCCCCTATTCAATCAGCTGGGAACCCGAATGGATGAGAGCAACGGCTGTCAGACTTTCAGGGTAAACAGGGATTGAATACCAAGAACCGTAGAAATTTGCACACTGCTGGGATTTGTCTTTCTTGTTTTTGTTGTTTTTTTTTTCAGAGGTACAAGCACATCCAAACATCGACACACGATGAATGGGAACAGAAATCATCTCAACTAGATGCCAACGGACAACTAGGAAAAACTCAACGTTTACCAAGACCAACGGAGAGGTAAATCAACTCTACTGGGGATAACCAGGAAAGGATACAACCATACGTCAGCGGACACAATGGGAAAAACTCAACGTTTACCAAGACCAACGGAGAGGTAACCAATCATTAATGAATGACTGGAAGGATAGTGATACAACCATACGTCAGCGGACGAAATGGGGAAAAACTCAACGTTTACCAAGACCAACGGAGAGGTAACCAGACATCATAGGATGAATGGGAAGACTCGACCAGACGTCATAGGACGAAAGGGAGAAGCTCGACGTTTATCGACACCAACGGAGAAGGAGGAAACTCAACCAGACGCCAACGGACGAAAGGGAGACTCAACGTTTATCGACACCAACGGAGAAGGAGGAAACTCAACCAGACGTCATAGGACGAAAGGGAGACTCAACGTTTATCGACACCAACGGAGAAGGAGAAAACTCAACCAGACGTCATAGGACGAAAGGGAGACTCAACGTTTATCGACACCAACGGAGAAGGAGAAAACTCAACCAGACGTCATAGGACGAAAGGGAGACCACAACCGGACACCAAATAGGACGTCTACTGGGGATTCTGGCTGGGAAATCAACCAGACATTAATGAATGACTGGGAATAGGGTATACAATCAGACGTCATCGGACGAATGAGAAAAACTCAACGTTTATCGAAACCAACGGGGAGGTAAATCCGCATGGGGAAAGGTACAACTAGACGTCATAGGACGAATAGGAAAAACTCGACGTTTATCGACACCAACGGAGAGGAGGAATATTCTGAGGGGAATCATCTGGTATTACCAAATGATCTGCGGGGAATAAGCAACCATACGTCATCGGACGCACAGGAAAAACTCGACGTTAATCGACATCAACGGAGAGGAGGAAACTCTTCTAGGGAGAGTGAGAACACAACCAAATTATCAGCGGATAATTGGGAAAAACTCGACGTTTATCGACACCAACGAAGAGGAGGGAACTTCACTAGGGAAGAAGGACGACGTTACGAACATCGAAAGATGATGTTTACCGACATCAAAGAAGACCAGACACTACGCATGACTGGGAAAGCACCGAAAGATGGTGTTTACCGACACCAAAGAATACCAGACACTACGCATGACTGGAAATCACCGAAAGATGGTGTTTACCGACACCAAAGAAGCAACACACGCGGGTGCTGACGGGATACTGACATCTACAAGATGACAGGGCAAGGCTGAACACTTGCAGGGGATCTCACCGGGGAACAAGGTCACGACAGCGAGCAAACAGGAAGGAACACCAAGGATACCGGGTTGTAGGTATGAAACAGGTGACCGACCAAAGCGTGAATTGGTTTGTGTTCCAAAACACTCAACATCCTGAAGAGGGCTAGAAAAGCGGTCTTGTTAAAGGATGGACATTCGATTCCACGGGGAATACGAACCTTACTCGACTGGGGAGGACGACTTCGACCCAAGAGCGCATGAGACATATTATCTATAGCCGTCAAAACGTAGATAATAGACTCGCATGGAAGATTATCCATAACCGGGTTGCAGGTTGTTAAATGGATAAACCGACCGACATCATCCTGAAGAGAGCAAAGGCAAACTTGTTAAAGGATGGACATTCGATTCCACGAGGAATACGAATCTTACTCTGCTGGAGAAAGCAATCAAAAGACTGACCAGAGAGTGCATGAGATATATTATCTATAGCCGTCAGAATGTAGATAATACACTCGCATGGAAGATTATCCATAACCGGGTGGGTTGTTAAATGGATAAACGACCGAAAAGAAAGGCCTCGGGGTACCAGGACTAGGTATGCAAAAGATGACCAATCAAAAAGGGATAAAGTTGCTAACTCGGAGCAAATATCCGAAAGGAAGGAGAAGACCCACCGGGGACAATACTGCTTGATCAAGGCAAGTATCCAGAGGGGACAAGACTATCAATACCGCCAACTGGGTACTGATAACTGCAAAGAGGGGATTACATCTACCGGTTTGTAGGTAGAAAACCACGGGAAAGTAACCAGTCATCGATAGGATGAGCACACAGGGTTAACTCCACCAAGGGGATGAAAGTGGGATTTACAACTACCAGCTAGTAGGTAGAAAACCACAAAGATAGGACTTACAACTACCGGCTTGCAGGTAGAGGCCAACAAACAGAATGAACCACAAAGGTTACCTCTGCTAGGGGATGAAAGTGGGATTTTACAACTACCAGCTTGTAGGTAGAAAACCACAAAGATAGGACTTACAACTACCGGTTTGCAGGTAGAAGCCCAAAATTCCGCTGAGGATAAGATGAATGAGTGTCGGTTAGTGAGCAACTATTCATTTATGCCCTAGGGAGGCACAAGAAACAGCCGACAGGGAGCCAATTTATGATCAATCCCAAAAGGCAGACTGAAACAAGACTCATCCTAATGAGGAAAGAACTCAATAGGGAAACCCGCCCTGTGAGGGAGGGAACGGAAACAACCGTCATCCACGAGGATCTAACTCAGTGGGGGAACACAAAAGGAAATGGTAGACACTTTCTGCTTAAGGGGTAGACTCTACATGGAGAGATCAGACACACCCACATCTTCTAGGGGAATTGTACTGCTGGGGATACCCGCTCGACTAAGGAGTCGCTTGCTGAGAAAACACCAACCTCTCAACCATGCTGGGGAACCCAGCTCTGAAGCCGATCCAATGGCGCGATGCTAAACTCTTTCTAACAACCCAATCTCGGCTGGTCACCACTACCTAGGGCTAATGGACATGTTTGCAATGTTGATGCATGAGTTTTTTTTTTGTTTTACACAATGTCCCATGATCACGGAAATGCTATGCACTAATGATGCAATATGCTATGCTTGTCTAAATGATGGATGCATAAAAATACGTCCCCTCCAGAGACAACACCGGGGAACTCCAGGAACTGCGCTGAGGATCTCATTACCACGTCAATTTCCACCCTGCTGGGGAAAGACAATCCCCGCTGGGGATGAACTCCATCGAACCCGAACTGCTTGGCGATTACCCTGCTAGGGGAGGCAACTCATGCTTGTCTCTACTGGGAAGGCAGTAACCTTCAGGCTTGCTGAGGAGACACTGATCTCAAATCTGTTAGGGAGATAACCTTCTCACACCCACTGGGGAGATACAGCCTATTGGGCACGGAACACCTGTCGAGTCGTCGAACAACGGCATTCATCGTCCACCCACAGTGTCAGCTTTCCACTTCTGAGAACTCCCAGACTTGCCTGGACTTTTCTGATTCATCCCTCGAAGATCGAATTCCTGGGATTCATACAAACTTTCCAGTCCGTAGACTTTGAAGAGTCTTCTTGATTAACTTTCCAGGATCGTCGTCGTAATCCTTCACCGTCCTTTCATTGTTCGTCTATCCCTTGCCCCTGGTTGGACTCTGTGGGGATCTTTTGTCAAAAGGCTTCATATCACTACTTGCCAGCGAATGAAGATATCTAACAGCACCTGCACAAGAGATTGTTAGATAAAAGCGTGCCCCAGGCGTGCCAACACTTCAACATCTTGGTCACTCAAACTTCCGAATAAGATTTCCAGATTTCAATCTTATAAGCATGCATCGGAAGGGACCTCTATGTTTCAAAATGCAAATATTCTTATCAAAATAAACGGATGTTTTCGTAATCAAAACGGTAATGAAAACAAAAACAAAACTATTTGACTGATTACACATTTATTGGCTGAAACAAAAAGGATGGCTCAGAACTGAGCAACACACCGGAAGCAAACCCTGGAAAGAGGTGATTGCGTACAAAGGAAAAAATCTATCCTATTGGCAATGCGGAACCGTGATCTCATCGGGTTCCAACTCGGTTACACCTCACATGTCCTCAAGACTTTCCGCACTTTCGGCCTTCTGAACAAGACGCTTCCAATCGACCTCCGTCGGAGACTAGCTGTGATGTCTTAACCAAAGCACAAACGATCATGCTGGACGCAGTTGTTCGTTTCAATTCCTCTCTTGGCTGGACCGCCCTTTCAGGTTTCAGTCCACCGGGATACCCTTTTTTGCCCAAGTCGCCCTTGTGGGGTTTTCGACTTGCCGGGTGTACAGTTTTTTCATTATCCCTAACTTTTGCCCGAACCTTTTCTCTTTTTCCTTGGTTCGTCGGGATGCCCTTTTTTGCCTGGACTCTTTATTCTTTTTGTCCAGCGGGTCTCTTTCACGAAGTATTTTCTAACTGCGTCCGCATTCACAGGGAATGGAAAATCTTCATCATTCGTGGTCATCAATAACAAAGCTCTGTCAGAGGAGACTTTTTTTGACCACGAACGAACCTTCATAATTTGTTTATCCACTTGCCCCACGATCGTTGAGGAGGAAGGATCCTTTTCAACACCACATCTCTTCCATGCTACCCACGAGGTCGCACTTCTCGGTTAACAACACGCTTCATTTACTGGGTACAACTGCCCCATGACAAGTAACTGTCGAACTCTTTCTCTCAATCAGGCTCCATGCGTCGTACCGAGTCCTCATCCACTCGCCCTTTTCTAACTTCTCATCCATCTGGACTCCCCACAATGAGATCTAGCCTCCAGCAGGCAATATCACTTCCATCCCATACTGAATGAGGAAGGCGTTGCCCCAGTAGATACACGTACCGAAGTACGACACTCAGGATACCAACTTCGTACTCAGCCACTATCACTGGCACGTTCAAACGTTATCGGGGAAGCACTAGCTCATTCACTTTAAACTCTCCCCATCAGACATCAGAATCCGTTCGGATTCAGGGTCAGGCCCCTCCTCCGGGATCGGTCACTCTTAATCTTTCGATTTGAGTACCTCGAGATGTCCTCATCAGGGACTTCAAACTTCCTTGGTTGAGAATCATCGATGGGTTGTTGGGCGAGATAACCATACAATACCCTCTTCTCGATTGCTTTCTGGGAGGTATACCGAATATCGTATTCAGTCGACACCATTTGCCCTCTCGCAACCCGTCCGTTCACTGCTAGCTTCCCAAGCAATCTTGACCAGGTCCAGTTTGGACATCCACAAAGTGGCATGAATCAGCACACTGTCTCAGTCGGCGAACAGCCTATGCCAAAGTACATCAAGTTTTCTCGAGCAGTGAGTGTATTGTTTCACAGTCGATAAACTTTTTGCTTAGGTAAATTGCATGCTCTTTTCGACAAGACTAGTCATGCTGACCCACCACACACCTCCTAGACCCCTTGAGGGCTGTCAAGTACCAGATTAACAATTGTTTCTTCCCTGGAAGGTATCAGAATCAGAGGTTCCTGCTACTCATTTTTTCTTTCCATGCCCCTGGGCAGTCATCATTTCACCTGACCATTCGATTTCTTTCCTTTCTTTTTCTGGTTCAGGCGTTTCTTGTACTGTTTTTTTTCCCTTTTTTTTTTGCAGGATCGACCTCGATTCCTCTTTCATTCGTAACATGCCTCGGCAGCTTACCGGACAACACTCCATAAGTGCACTGATTCGAACTCAACGGTATGAGTTATCTCTACCTGTCAAACCACTGGATCAAGTCCACCGGATGCCCCTTTTCTACTTGGGACTTTGTCATCATGTCATCAACATGGCATTCGCTTTCACGATGAGTCATATCATGAAACAAAGTCACTGTAGCCCTTTGATCCGTGGCGCCGGTTTTCTTCTTCACTAGAGGATAGTCTTCTCTCGATGGTAGCTCGTGCCCCACAACATGGGTATTCCACCCTGGTGTAGCTTGATGCCACCAGGTGAAGATATCAACCTGTTCTTTCAACAGGGCTACCATTCTGTTCTTGACTTGCCTCTGAAGCGGCCTCAATTTTCATTCCCTTCTGACCTCGGCGGGGATTACCATCTTGACTCGTTCCTCGTGCGGTTGAATCATTTTCTCCTCTTGTTTCAACAACCTGGCTAATTCCAGCGGATCACAATCTTCTTCGCCTTCTTCTTCGGCATGATAACTTGGATTGTCGAAGTCATATAGAGGTGTAACCAAATTGTTATCGATGAGCTCAGGAGAATAATCACTTTTATGGTCGGAACCAAATGAATCAAAAGGAAAGAGAATAAAAACATTGCCATTTTTATTTTTATTTTTTTTAAAACTGCAAAAAATGAAAAACAGGGAACACCGCTTTAATCACAAAAACATCCATTTATTACTGATGCAGAATGTTGCATAATGAAACACATGAGATGGCCCTTACAATGGACCAGTACGTTTCGGGCAAAACGTATGGCTTTCATGCAAACAAATTAATGCAGAAAAACTACTCTTCCGGATGAGCGACAGTGATGCTTTTGGAGGCTTTCCAGTTGCCTGGTACGCACGACTTTATCCACAGCTCGAGCTTGCGGTCGCGGTCGATCTCTTCACTCACTGAACAAGCATGATCAGAATTCAGCATTCCTGCACTGACAAAGATGTACGATGGACGACGTCCTCTGTTTGGTCTAGACGACTTTTGATCTGGATAACCAATCCCGAACATGTTTGCCTTTACCACTATATCAATGATCCTTCCCCAACCTCGGGCCTCTTTGTTCTTCACCACCTCTAGAGCTTGTTTATAGGAAGAAATGGACAACTTTTTCTCTTTCCCAATAACAACAGCACTCTCTACCTTGATGGTTTCAATTGCTTGACTGGGTGTTTCAAATTTTTCACTGTCCATTTCCACCATCTTCGTCTTCTGGGTTGTATCTCTCATCAATGCACACCCCTCTGTGGCAACGGCCGCACAACAATTATCAACAACAGGGAAAGCTCCATCCTGCATCAGAGGTTTTGGGACCACCGACATTGGAACTTTTAACCGATCTTCCTCAGTCACCCCCATTCCTCTTGGTCTTTTTCACCATCTTCATCTTTACAGGACCCTTCCTGGGTACAGGGTTGACATCCCCATCCATGATCTGTGCCAAGCTGATGATCTTTGAGTCCACCATGTCCTGGACGACATGCTTGAAAGCCCTACAACCGTCAACACTGTGCCCGGGTGCCTCAGAATGGAACTCACACCTGGCATTCTCGTCATAGTGGGCAGGCCTCTTCTGTTGTGCTACGGGAATCAAAATCCTTGGCCGGACTATCCCCAAATCCCTCAATCTCCTGAACAAAAGGGCGTAGGTCACAGGTGGTTCCTCGAACTGACGCTCCTCCTTTTTCTTCTTCACCTGGCTCCTAGCTCTCGGTGCATTCTGTTGAGGTGGTGGATGTTGCGGTGGTACAAGTGGATTACCAACAGGAGTGGTTACAGTGGCAGCATAAGGATGATAACGATCCTTACTGCGTTCTTTCTTTGCTGGCACACCAACTGGTTCAACCTCCTTCTTGAAAGGACCACTGTCAGAGAGTTTCTTTACTACAGAGTCAGAGGGGTTTGTCACTTCGGATGATGGAGCTTTTCCCTGAACTTTCTCCTTGATCATCCAGCCCTCAATCCTTTCCAATCTCTCGGCCATGGCTTTCTGCCCCAAGGCAAGCCCTTGCACAACACTGAACAAATCTCTCACCATCTCTTTCAGTTCGAGGATGTCGGCGTTGGGAGGATCCATCGGTTCGGATTTGTGGCCCCTAGCAGGATATCTGAACAGACGAGCTATGCGCACCGGCTGACACCTACAAAACAGCAAATGAGTTAGTATGACTCACACATGCAATGTCTATCCGTACCAGGAATATTCCGTCCTTTGATTCCGGTTTCATCGAGACAAATAAAATTTTATCAACAACATTCTGACATCTGGTGTCTCTCAACCTGAGTCTCTGTTAAAAATAATGGACCCTGAGTACGGACAGACATGAGTTGAATGCAGATGAATGCGAAATGGGACGATGCAAATGCATGAATGCAGGTCACTGTGCCACCAAGTCATCTGAAGACCCAATATTTCTCTGAACCAGTCCCATCTGTGGGACCAAGTCACCATAAATCCAACTTGGGGAGTTCCGAAATAAACGGAACTGGAGATTACATCATTACCATCACAGGAACATCCACTGAACGGATGACAATCAGATCCTCTGAACAAGTACTCTCAACTCAACCCGGGGATCCGAAATAAACGGAACCCGCTGATAAACCACGGACAGAACTCCGGCGTCCCAGAAATAAATGTCCATAATTCACAGTCATCATCAGTACCAAGAGTCACCAACCAGTCACCAACAAGTCAGCAACAATACCTGTAATAATCAACCCCTCCCACTCACGGGTGTCATCTAGGCCAGAGTAAAGTCGAGAGAAACGCAGGATAAACAACCCTTTCAAGAATATCATCCTGTGCACACCCGATGTATGCACCGATAATACCCCATCAGAGTCTGAACTGCTCGTGATATCAATGTTCCGCTAAGTGGCGTACACCACCCGCTTCCCATGAATCACTCTATTCCTAGGTTTCCTAGATTTCGCTCATAGCCTGGGTATTGGGCCTTTTACCTCGAGTAACTCCCACCCCAAACAGAGAAGCACAGCCAGCACAGCAGATGAAATAAATGAATGCAAACATTAATGTACACATTGAATGCAAACAATAAATAATGGATGCAATAAATAAAGCAGATAGCAACCAAAGCCCTAACCTAGAGAGCGCTAGGAGAGACTCGCTTAGGGAAGATGGACCAGCACAGGTCAACTTCTCTCTAGTCCCCAGCAGAGTCGCCAGCTGTCGCATTACGCGAAAAACCGGCGGGAAAACAAGAACAACAGAGCCGCCACCGTGCGTTATTTATCCCAAAAGAGGGAAAGGAAACGCTCAGAGTAAACCTGGAAAAAGCAAGGTCTCGCGACCAAAGAGAATGGGATCGGGAGTCGGTTATGCGAAGGAAAGGTATTAGCACCCCTACGCATCCGTCGTACTCGACGGGATCCACGCACAAAAGGAAGGGAAAATGGTTGCTAAAACACTGCTCAAACACACACACACTGGCTGAAAGAGACACAAGAAAACACACAAGACTGACTCGGCAGGACATCGTATCCTGAGCCTACTTAGTCTATCAGGCATAGACATCAGAGTCAAAGTAGTTCGGACTGGGGAAACGACACATGCTCGCTAGGATGTCGCATCCTATGCATACGTATCTCCTTTGGACGAAGGAGAATCAGAGCATTCGTAGCTCGGCTAACACGCACACAAAACAGACACAGGCAAAGGCAAACGTGGAGCCTGAATGCCAATCACTGGACTTACATCAGCATCCGAACCAAACAAACCCACACTGGAACCCGAACGCCACTCGATGGACTTACATCAGCTTCCAAGCACACAACAAGACACAGGATGTGGAATGCCAATCGCTGGGCTTACATCCACCTCCTAACACCCACACAGGAAGAAGAAGGGTCTCGATTGCAACTAGGGCAAGAGAAGGGGAAGGTCTCAATCGCAACGAGGGCGAGAGAAAAGAATTAGTGTTAGTTGTTAGTCAAACTCGACAAGACATCGCATCTTGTGCCTACGTATCTCATCTGGACATGAGAATCAGAGTTGCCGTAGTTCGGCTAAACTATTCCTGTTGGTTTGTGTTTTTTAAATGGATAACGTCACTATACAATCTACCGGATGCTCGACCTTTGGAGACTTACTCGCCTGTAGTAGAAGGAGTGGACGTATCCTTACGAGGGGATAATGTTTGTTTGTGTTTTAGGAAGGCTCAAGCAAGAAAGGAAGTCCTATACGAAGGAACCGTGCTACCTTAATTGACATGCAAACGAGACTACGCGGAGTCTAGCAAACCTAGGGGATACAATCACACCACACAAACATATACAGCATGAAATAAACACACCAACAAGGGGCTCAAACATCAGGGATAGGCTTTAGTCGAGGGGTCATATCAACCTCAACAAACAAGCCTCTGTATCGGGGTAAGGTTAGCTCTTAACCTTGCCATTGAGGGGCTAAGGTGAAGCTGATGAAAGGTGAGTGAAGATGAGACTTCACAGCTCTTATCCCTGGTCAGGGAGAGCTTCAGACAAAGGAGCGTGGGTCCAGAATGGAGGGACCCTTCTACGCTCAAGACTCTGACTCGATTGTGCAACAGCACAAGATCTTGGGTTAATGTCCCAATGCATCAACACACAGCCGTGTGAGCAGAGGGACGACTCAACAGAATAATGGGGGATAGATTGCATATCCCTTTGATCCACCAATTGCCTCATAGAGGTCTTTACCTGCTTGGCACGAAAAGTAAACAACCACAAACATCGCCTCTTAAGGAGGACTTCAGACAGTTGCCTGGCCAAGTAACAGGCCAGGTCTTCCAGACTACATGAAGAATAGAAGTCCTACCTCAATTGGTTTAAAAACCAAGCAGCAACAAGCCAGTTCTTAAAGAAATGTAAGCAACTTAATGTACCTGAAATCAATCAAGTATCATCAGTACTCAGACAAACCAACAGTAAACAGCAAATTGTTAATCAGTTAATCTGTACAAAGCAACACAAGTTAGTGCACACAAGTGCAAGCTATAAGCCCAAGCTCAAGCATCAATCCCTACAACACAAAGTCAAGTTAGTTCATAAACATCAACCAAACTCAATTCAAATTGCCTTGAAGCAATCTCTTTAAGCATTATGCATTTCATCCTGAAAATCCAAACCAAATGTGAGAAACAAGACCACTAGGCCAAGCCTAGGGTCCAAAGGGGATAAAAAATCCTAAACAGCAAATGCAAACCAACCAAAATCACATTCAAACAAATCAAAAGCAAATGCAATTGGTCCCATGCTCCTACCATTCACCATTATCATTTCATGCACAATTTAACATCAATCATGCAATTATGAGTCATATAGGAGCAAACAGAAAGATCACACTCAAACAAATACCTAAACAGCTCAATAAATTCCACAAAAATTCCAGCCTAAACAGGACAAATTTAATGGACTACATATCAATTTTCATGCCATTTGGACAAAAGGAACTAGGTCAATGAAAATCAAAAAGTCAGCAGACATCCAAACAAGTCAACACATGGTAACAAAATAAGCATTAACTTCAATCACATGCCAAACAGTGAAAACAATTAAGAAATTAATGGGACCAAAGCCAAACCAACAATTAACATGTCATGAATCACTCCATCAAATTTCACATTCATATGATATGGTATGAGCATTCAACAACACATGTAAAGTTTGTTACACAAGAAACAACCCAAAGATGCTAAACAGAAATCAAAAATCCAAATCAATTAGAAAATGGACCAATTATATCCACAAAAAATCATGTTGAAAGTTAACATGTACATTGTATCTCATGCAAAAAATCAGAGCCATAGGCCTAATGGAAGCATGGTAAATTAATTCATGAACTCAGCATATCATAATGTGACACATATTGTCACACTCAAAAAGAAAAAATCATATCTACAACTCCAGAGATCCAAAAATCACAAATGATATACCAAAATCTCCAGAAATGTGTCAAGAATCACCATATGAAATATCATTAATTTTGGATAATGTATGAGTATTTGGTGATTAAAATGGCAAAACATACAATTATGTCACACATGTCAAATATCAATATACCATTCAAAACTTTTACCAGGCACAACTTACACTACTATGCCTAAAAAAAAGTAGATAAAATTTGGAAACTAACAAAAAAAATCCCACCTAATTTGGACTAATATTGAATTTTTTATGAATTTTTTAAGTTTTGTAATATTTATTGAGATGTTTGTTTAAGTGTTATACGAATTAATTTACAGCAGTGGCGTTTTCGTAATTACTGCAAAACGTGGTACAGCCTTCATTAATGCCGTGGCGGCTCACCATTGGCCAGATTTGGTGGGAAACACACTTTGAAAAGTGCCAGGCAGCGTGACGGATCTGCACGGGATTTTTCCAGAAATCTGAACGTGTTCTTCCGCGTTCTTCAAGCTCGTCATCGCCGGCTTCGGTTACGAGCATTTCTTCACCAAATCGTGCAAACTCTATACCGTTTTCTTCGTCTCTTCACGTAGATCGCAGTTATGGCCATGGTTAAGTCTAAAGATCAATGTACAAAGAGATCCATGCGAGAATTGTTTTGATGCACAATCTTTAAATCCGAATATCTCCATGAATACTCAATGAAATTGCATGGTTCAAGCATCAAAATGATCTACGTTCTACGCACTACATAAGCCATATCTTGATTTCACGAATTAAGGATTTCGAAAATTTACCGTGTGATTATGCAGCTCGTGTTCTTGGCGTTTTTTGGCTTTAATTATGTGAAACAGTTCGCGTATGTTGCTTATGAAAGTGATTGGTGAAGAATTCTTAGCTCAACCGTGCATGAATCAATGAAAATTTTCAGCTGCCATGGGAGAACTCAAGCTTCCAACAATGGAGTTCTTGTGCGAATCTTGCTTTAATTCTTTCAAACAGAACTTCAACAGTACCTACACATGAAGATTCAAACAAAAACTTGCAAGAACAATGGAAAATTTTGATGAAATGATGAAAAATGCTTATGTGAAAAGTGGAGAAAAAGTGAGAGAATTTGGAGATTTTTTGTGATGAATCTGTTTGGATCTTGAAAAATGATTAGTGCTTCATGATTACAGTTACAATTAGCTATTTATACCAAGGCTTAATCCAAAATTAATTAAGATTAGCAAAATTGGAGGTTTAGTGTTAATGTGCAATTTTCAAGTGTGTGGCCAAAATGCCCTTCCTTAATGCAGCTCATTTTCTGTCCAAATTTTGTTCAAACAAGTCACAAATGATATATGTGATGTGTAGAAAAAAGTCTCATTTCAAAATTCCAAATATTTCTCAAATTGGACCATTTTGCCCTTGGATTTTAATTAGTGCACTTGAAAAATGGCCTTTTTGTGTGAAGGATTTTGGAAAAATGTGATGATGGATTATGAAAGTACACATTAAATGTGATTTGCTCAAAGAAAAAACCATCCAATTTGGCCACTCCAGGTGAAAGTTATGGCACTTTGATTTCGGGCATTTTTGGAAAATGAATGGACCATATCTTGCCAACCACACATGGGAATTTCAAGTTCTTGGACTTTTTGGAATGGTGAGATCAAGATCTTCAACTTTCATGTTGGACAAAATTCCATTTGAAGCTTGTATGATGAAGTAATTTTGAGGAGAAAAAGTTTCCATTTTGGGCAGCTGAAATCACAAGTCACCTGCTATTTTTGGAAACTTTCTGTCTGACCTCCAAATCTTCAACCTTGGTCTTTGGTATGTCAAATGAGACTTATATGGACATGAATGAGGCCTTTCAAACCATCTCACACCTTCCAATCCATAAAATCAGGCACAGTTGACCACAGTTGACTTTCTATGGTTCCAGCTGAAATTCAGCTTAACTGTTGAGCTTTGATCATTCAACCTTTGGCCAATCCACTTCAAAATGATCCTTAGACCATATGAACTTGATAAATCAACCATAGGGATTTATTCCAATGAAAATAGCACATGTTTGCTTGTTTGACTGATTCTCCTGATCAGTTTGACCTAGTTTGTCAGTTGATCTTGCACTTGGGCCAATGGCTATGCAATGCTATGCAATGGCCTATGTTATGTTATGACCTATTATGAAAATGAATGTACAAAAGGTAGGGTGCAAATTTGAGGTGCTACAGTCTCATATCAAAACTATTCATCAATTGCATTTCATAAGCAAATCATGTCAAACTAGGCAAGTTGAGAACTCAATGATGTAAACAGAATGAACACAAGCATATCAATACCAAAATGGCTCAATAAATTCCAGGAAAAATCATGCTTAAACAGAACACATTGAATGAGCTACATACCAAATTTCATGGCATTCTGATAAAGGGAAGCCAGTCAATTAAAATCAACAAATCAAAGCATGTTCAAACAAGCTCATACAAGACCACAAATCATGTATCAAATTCAAGCAATCATAAAACAGTGACCAAACAAGATAAATGAATGAAATCAAAGCCATGGCAAACTTCAAGATGTCTATAATACACATGCCAAATTTCAAGTTCATCCAACGAGCCACAAGAATTTCACAAAACATATAAAACCATGACTCACAAAATGTTCACAATTGACCAAACAGAGGGAAAGTTCTCAAACAAATAGAAAATGCATTCAAAAATCCCAGGAAAAATCACAAGCAAACTAGACATTCATAAGTATTATCATGCAAAAATCCAGATCATTTGGTATAGCATAAGCATGGAAAATAAAATCAAGAATATGAACAAGACATGGTGTGACATACATTGTCACACCTTCAAAGATCACATCATATCTCACAATCCAGGAACTCAAAAATCACAAACCATATACCAAAATAACCAGGAATGAGTCTAGATCATGCATGTAAAATTTCAAGAATTTCTAAAGAAGCATCAAGATTTCATGAACAAAATGGTGAAACATAGGCAAAAAGCATACATGAACAAAACCAATAGACCAAAATAAAACCAGCCGTGCACAACTTTTGTTATCATGCCTATAAAAACTAGAGGAAAAATGGAGATCAATGCAAAAATTCCCACTTAATTTGGATCATCCATGAAGTTTTTATGATTTTTTGAAGATTGAAATCAAAAATGAAATAACATTTGGAATTAAAAATGAAATAAATGGACTGAATGGCATTTTTGTAATTCAGACACTCACTTAATGAAACGCTGCGTTTCATTAAGTGAGGTGGCAGCGCGTAATTGGTAGCATGGCGAATAAACACGAAACAACATGCAAAAACGCCTGGCAAAGATCTACACACAATCTGGAAACGAAAATCAAGTGTTCTTCATCACATTCATCATGTTCATCATCACAAAAATTCAAACTCCACAGAAATCAATAAAACGTATATCACCAGAACCAGCGTTCAACCTAGATCATGAATCTAACATTTATTTCGATTAATTTTACTCATAGCATAAGAACCGATCCAAAGAAGTTTCACAATCCAAAATATAAATCCAGATATCTTGATCAATACTTAATGGAATGGCACGATTCAAGTTGCAGTGTGTTCTACGTTACAAGATCTACCAAAGCCATATCATAATTTCAAGAATTGAAGTGGTTGAATTCTTACCTCTTGGAGATGCAGCTTTTGATTTCGCGCGAATTTGGATTGGATAGGTTGAAACAGATGTCCAGTGATGATGAGGAAGATGAATGGAAGTGGAACTTTAGCTCAACACAGCTCGATGATGAAGAAATCTCAAAATGCCATGTGAATGCAAGGTTCCAACAGTTGCGATTTCTTCAAGATTTTCCACCTTTCTTCTTCAACAGACCTCTAACAGTACCTGTAGATGAAGATCAACACAAGTACAAGCCGAAAGAACAGTGAAATTGGATGAACAAAGTCAAAAAAGTTGGAAGAAATTTGAGAGAATTTGGAGAATTTTCTGTTTGGATCTGAGATTGTGAATGGTCGATCTCGAAATTCTGTTATGATTAGGTTTAAATACCACCTGTTAATCCAGTTTCTTAATCATGATTAGCAAGATGGAAATGGATTAGTGAAAATGCACATGTTATGTAAAAATGCCAAAATGCCCTTATGCAAGTGTGATCAATGGAACAGTGCACAACCAGCTGAAGCAAGTCCAAATTTCTGTTTAGAAGCAATGTGAATTGGTTTTGCATGAAAATTGTGTGTATTTTTCAAATTCACTATTTTTCCCACCAAAATTTAAATGGTTCACTTGAAAAATGACCTTTTTATGTGATGCTTTTTGATGAAATGTAATGATGGATTATGATAAAGCATGTCAAATGGGATTTGCTCAAAGAAACCTCACTCAATTTGGCCAAATGGTTCAAGAGTTATGCCTCCTTGAAGTTCAACTTTTCTTGAAAATGATTTGATCATAACTTGCCAACCATAAATGAGAACTGAGTGTTCTTGGACTTTTTGGAAAGGTAAGAGCAAGATCTTCAACTTTCGTGTTGGACAAATTTTGATTTGAAGCTTGCTTGATGATGTAATTTTGAGGAGAAGGACTTTCCATTTTTGGCAGTTGGAAATTACAGGTCATTACTATTTTGGGAAACTTTTTGTCTGACCTCCAATTCCTCAATGATGATGTTTGACATGTTATATGAGGCTTGTATGGACATGAATAAGATCTCTCAAACCATTTCCCACCATCAAATCCCTGATTAAATGCACAGTTGACCACAGTTGACTTTGCTAGGGTTTTGGTTGACTGAGCCATGCTTTGATGAATTTCAAGCCTCTACCACTTGAGATCTTGATTCAAAATGATGTCACAACTCATATGAACTCTTATGAATGATCATGGTGCCCAAATTCTTCGGAATGGCCACCATCTATTACTCAATGACTTGCTTGACTGATTGACTGTTGATTGCTTCAGCTGCAAGTAACATGGTTAGATGACAATATTTTTGTACTTTTGGGTTAGTAAACAAATGAAAAGCAATGATATACAAATGCAAAACATGCTTGGTGATCAAGAATCACACTCATAAGATAACCCACCCACAAGAAAGAAGGCAAGGTGCACAATGATCCTTGAGGCAATGATATGATTGATATGATGCCATGAGGGATCTTAGGGCAAAAATTGGGGTCTTACAGATGCCCCTATTTAAGGTCATTCTACCCGGAGAAGTGAAGTTTAGAAATCTTCATCTTGACGCGGTAGAATGGGCTTAAATAACAGTAATGAGACAAATTTTGGTCCCTAAGAGACCTCATGATGCAAATGTATGCATGCAAAAGACACAAACTCTGTGGGGATATGGTTCACACAGAAGAAAAGACGATCCATCGGAGTAATTCACTCACCAGGAACAGAGACTCTAACAAGACTCTTGTGGACTCTTATGGGGATAATAAAGGAAAAATGCGTGAGCAGGACACGACTTTGAGTTGGGAAAACAGAACTGACACAACGTGCGCAAGACACGACTTTGATTAGGGGATAACAGAAATCGGACTGGAGACCTCACTGAGGAAGTAAAGGACTCAAACTGGGGAGAGAGAGAAATTCCAAAGGAAAACAACTTCCATTGGGAAGACCCAAGCTGATTCACAAAATGCATGTACTGGGGATAACACCAATACAGCAACTCGAATAGGGACACAAATCCGCTGGGGAAATCTAGAAAAGACTTTCCAGGGGAAACCAAAGGATGAGATGTTACCGGTTAGTGAGTAACAAACTCAGGAAGAATGAATATCTGAGACCTGTATACGGGTGAGAGATATCAATCAACCAAACATCTGAGAAAGACCTGAAAAAGGTACATAAACTCAGGAAAATCTGACTCCACAGAGGACCAAAGTCATAATAGGGAGCAGAAAGGAAGGAACACCAAGGATACCGGGTTGTAGGTATGTAACAGGTGACCGACCAAAGCGTGAATTGGTGTGTGTTCCAAAACACTCATCATCCTGAAGAAAGCGAAAGCAAACTTTTTTATAGGATGGACATTTGATTCTGTAAAGAATGCAAATCTTACTCAGTTGGGGAAACAAACAAAGGATCCTACAAAAGAGTGCATGAGATATATTATCTATAGCCGTCGAAACGCAGATAATATACTCGCATGGAAGATTATCCTGAACCGGGTTGTAGGTTGTTTATAGGATAAAGATCTGGAAACGTGAATTGGTTTGTGTTCCAAGACACTCATCACCCTGAAGAAAGCTAGAAAAGCAGACTTATTTATAGGATGAACATTCAATTCCACAAGGAACACGAATCTTACTTTGCGGAGAAAACAATCAAAAGATTGACCCAAGAGTGAACGAGATATAATATCCATTACCGTCAGAACGTGGATAGTATACTCAAAAGGAAGATTATCCTGAACCGGGTTGTAGGTTGTTTATAGGATAAAAATCCAAAAAATGTGAGTTGGTTTGTGTTCCAAAACACCCATCCTGAAGAAAGCTAGAACAGCAAACTTGTTTATAGGATGGACATTCGATTCCACAAGGAATACGAATCTTACTCTACTGGGGAAGATCAACAAAGGATTCCAACCAAAGAGTGAAAGAGATATATTATTCATTACCGGCAGACCGTGAATAATATACTCGAAAGGAAGAGACACCAGAGATGCCGAAGTATATAATAGGTGACTAACCAAAAAGAGAGACAATCGATACCAAGCATCCGGGTAAACGAAAGACAACTCAAAGGGATAAATTGCAAGCATCCGGCAATTATCCGAAACAACAAATATTCGACTCCGCCAAGGGAAATAACGAATCTTACTCGACTGGGGAAATACAAAAGGTTTCGACTGAAGAGTGCATGAGATATATTATTCATTGCCGTCAAAACGTGAATAATAACCTCTAGAGGAAGATTATCCTGAACCGGGTTGTAGGTTGTTTGTAGGATAAAATCCGAAAAGAAAGGCATCGGGATACCAAACCAGGTATATAATGATGGCCGATCAACAAGGAGTCACAACATTACCAACAAGAGGGTAGACGAAAGAAGACTCGCCGGGGATACATTTGATGAAAATCAATGATCCGGGGAACACAATCACTGACAAACGGTGAAAGGACCCGCTGGGGATAAAATTGGTAGCATACGGCAATTATCCGCGAAAGATTTGCTGGGGATATAAGTGCTTGTTCAAGCGACTTATCCAAGCGGAGGAAGATCAACATCGAATACTAGATGAAGATAACCACAAAGAGGGGATTACATCTACCAAAGATTGGATAGAAAACAATAAAAGGGGAATTGCCATCGGTTGGGATGAACAACAAAGTTGACTCCGTTAGGGGAGAAAACGGGGTTTATAACTACCGGGTAGTAGGTAGAAAACCGCAAAGATAGGACTTACAACTGCTGGTTTGTAGGCAGAAGGCCAAAACATTCCACTGAGGACAAGATGAATGAGCGCCGGTTTGTAAGCAACTATTCATTTATACCACAGGGAAGCGCGAGAGACAGTTGAAGAGGCCAATTTAGGATCAAACCAAAGAGGCGGACTGAATCAAGACTCGTCCTGATGAGGATATAACTCAAAAGGGTAAGCCCGTCCCAAGGTGTGTTGGGAGGGAACAGAAACAACCGTCATCCACGAGGATGTATCTCAGTGGGGAAATGGCAGGAAAGGATAGACACTTTCTGCTTAAGGGCTGACTCTATTTTGAGAGATTTAAACACCCGACATCCGCTTTGGGAGATCTATAAAGAGATCTATATCACCATAGCAGGGAACAACAAACAAAAGATATATGGCAAAATATGCAACATGAATATCTGAATGTTTATGAGTATGCATGAATATGCGTGATTTATGTTTGATGAATGCTGACAAAACAGACATATCTAACACAAACAGGTCCAGGAATCAAACGCCCGGTACTATACTTCCAGGGGAAGAACCAACTGGAAAGCCAATCTGCTGGAGATCCACATGCTGAAAAGCAAAGATTTGCGGGAGGCAAAACAAGAGATATCACAGAATCTCTGAGTGATGGATCCATAACCAACCCAACCAGGGTACAGAAAGTCACAACAGGCAAACAACCACCAAGACCAATCTGTTGGGGGATGGGAGAAGTCCCGAAATATCTGCAGAGGAACAAGAGCTCACTGCTATGAAAGCGACTCCACATAACTCCACCGGGGAACAACCCACTGAGGGAGAACAGATCATCCACATAGAATCTGGCTGCACAAGCAACTCTACCTGGGGAGAACACAAATATCCATTCCATTGGGGAACAACCCACTGAGGAGGAAGAAAAGATCACACAAGTAGATTCTGCGACAAGCCACTCTACTGGGGATCAAAAGCAATCCAGGGAATCAACCAAAGCTATGTATGATAGATCACCAACCAACCCTACTGGGGAAGACAGAGGTTTCCAACTCTGGCGGAGATTCTGAGGGGAATATTCAGATGCAATCCTAACTCTGTTGAGGAAAACCCATTCTATAGGGGAGGAACACAATCACTGCCCTGCTGAAGGAATAAGCGCACTGACGGGGAGATATAGCAACTCCGCTAGCGACGTGGCCGGGGAGGAGAGTACTACTGGAGCAAACAAAGTCCTCCACAACACTCTGTTCTGGGGATATATCACAGATCCCACTATCGACTGTGTTGAGGAAAGAAGCAACGACTCAGCTCGCAACAATGCTGGGGAAAGCGGTAAAATACCGGGATATCAATCCACCAACCATTGAATCTTCTAAGGAAAAGCATCCATGCTGAGAAGAAAAAACCACAACTCCGCTGGCGATTGCACTGGGGAGAGTGACAGGGTACCGGGGTCTCAAACCACCCACTACCGAAACTTCCAAATGGAAAACACCCATGCTGGGAGAGAAAACTGCTGGAGAAGAAAACGAAGTCTTCAACAACACCCTGCTTAGGGAACAACCCTAACAACAATCTCTGCTTGGGGAATAGCCCCAACAATAAAGCAGGAGAAAGAGGATACAACCAAGGCCAGGAATATGAACAAATGTCTTACCTGTTTGGAAATCATGCCACCCTCAGGAGAGCACTGAGAAATTCTTGAGTATCCTTTTGTCATTGTGAATGTTCACTTTGTTTAAAACAACAATTTTGAAAAATTTTATTTGTTTAAAACAATGACATTTTATCAATTAAAACATGCAAAACATTTGTTGAATTGAACAAATAAGAGTGCAAATAATTGGATAAAAAGCTCAAATCGATTTGATGGAATGGTAGCCTGCAAATGGCAAGACTCCATAGATCTGTACAAATTTGAAATCAGTGATATATATTGGAAGAGGGCTACATTGAACATAGTGATCCTTTCTCTACCAATTTGAATCTCGATGTATCCGAAGCTTCAGTTGACGATGAATCGAGAACCTCTGACGAAAAGACGACTGCGGAACAGAAAGTCTTGTCACGATGCAGTTACTTGCCAAATCCCTAATTTTTGCCTAGATTTCCCCAGGGTGAGGTACTCAATCTAGCGGGATGCAAATATATTTCTTTCAAGTCTCTAATTTTTGTCTGGATTACCCTTCCGGGTTCTCCACCGAGACGCTCATTTTTGCCTAAGCCGCCCTTTCGGGTTTTCAACTTAGCGAGCTATTCTGTTTTTCATTTGCATATACTTTTTTCTTAGGCAAAGTATTTCTTGACTGCATCTGAATTCACAGGACGAGTAAAATCCTCCCCATCCATTGTTGTAAGCATCAAAGCACCGCCTGAAAAGGCTCTCTTAACAACATATGGACCCTCATAGTTTGGAGTCCACTTGCCCCTGGAATCGGGCACGAAAGACAAGACTTTCTTGAGCACAAGGTCTCCTTCTCGGAACACACGAGGTTTGACCTTCTTATCGAATGCTTTCTTCATTCTCTGCTGATATAACTGACCATGGCACATGGCAGTCAATCGCTTCTCTTCAATTAAATTCAGCTGGTCGTAACGACTCTGAATCCATTCAGCATCAGTCAACTTGGGACTTGAGGGTATACTTTTTCTTTTTTCTTTTGAAAAATTTTGAAATTTTTTTCCTGATTTTTTATTTTTTCATCTTTTTCACCCCCTCTTTTTTTTTATTACATTTGTAATGCCCCAGTTTAACTGTTCTGCTGATTCTCAAGATACAGCTGAATGAGCTTCCTTTCGTGCTCGAGAAGTCGGGTAATCTCATCAGGAATCCCCTTCAACATCATCTTCCTCTGCTTCAGATACAAGGAATTCAAGATTGGGAGATGACGTCGGATCATTATGTTCAATGGGTTTAGAAATCCCTGCATAATGATTCTGGGTAATGAAAAGCTTTTGAATTTAAACAAGCAAATCATTTATGCAGATGAAAAGATTGCTTTTATTTGTTTTTCAGGGTTTTTTGTGATCACTGATTTCATGCAAAAGCAAAAAGTGAAAACAAGTGGAAAAACAAATGTTTAACAATGCATTAATTGAATGAAACATCATTGTATTAAATGCTGCCAACAATGTCATCACTTCTCCTTTTGGCATGGGAGAAGGGTTTTGAACAAAGTGAACAATTACTCTGATCTATGGATGACTGTAGGAACATCTACAGCGACCCAATTGTGGCAGACACCACCAGGTATGATGAAATTGTTCAAATCTTCTGCATCCTCTTCCAAGATAGCAGCAGCCTCTTCAGGTTGATCGGCATGGATGAATCCCCCATTTTTGAACAAACCTTGCTCATTAAATGCCCCAGAACAGTAGCCAATGCCAGCCCGGGATCTATTGTCTTCAAGCTCAATCATCCTTCCCAATCCAGCAACAGGAATAAATCCATCAAAAGCACTTAGTCTGGCAAATCCTCCTTGAGTTCACAATTCCCTTGCTCAGGATAATCCATCAATCTGGCAGAGATGGCTCTGGTATAGTACCAGCGAAGTGCGTCTCCAAAATAAATGAAGATCGCAGGTTCAGACCACAGGACGAGAGACCGGAACAAAACACCCGCTTATGCAAATGATGCATGAAGTGTTTGTGCATATGCTTGTCTTTTATTTCAAAGGAACTCGAGGGTTTTATTTGCAAACTTTGAAATATTTAACATTTTGATCGTATATGAGAATATCTCATCAGATATATCAGGTGAATTTTTTTTCTCGGTTTTTTCCATGTTTGAAATTTTTTGCAAATAAACTCCTTTGAGTTCCTTGAAAATTTTCTTTTTATCTGATGATATGGATGCAGATGAATGCATGAATGCATGAATGCAACAATCACACTCAAGGATCAAGCAAAGCACACCAGACAAAGGTCATGGGAAAGCTCATTGTATCCCTAATATCAATCATCCATTTTGGTGGATTTAGGTTTTCACCTTATCAACACCCAAGTTCCATTGATATTAACGGTACATGAACCGGCTCTAACATCCTTAATATCAATCATCCATTTTGGCGGATTATGGTTTTCACCCACTACAACAAACAAGACCTTAGACAGCGCTTTTTTTAGCCTTAGACAGCGCTTTAAAGCGTTGTCTAAACCTCCGCTGCTAAAGGTTTAGACAGCGCTTTTTTAAATCTTAAAAGCGCTGTCTAAGCCCCCCCCCCCCCTTAGACAGCGCTTTGGCCAAAAGCGCTTTCTAAGACCCTCCTATTTTAATTTTTTTAGGTATACCTTAGACAGCGCTTTTCAAAAAGCGCTGTCTAAGCCCCCCCCTTAGACAGCGCTTTTGCCTAAAGCGCTTTCTAATCCCCCCCTTAGACAGCGCTTTTTACAAAAGCGCTGTCTAAGGTATACGAAATTTTTTGAAGCTTTTGTTTTAAACCACATTTTTTCCAGGTTTATAAACCAGAATTTCTACCTGTTTTCAACCAGATTTTGACAGACAATTATCACATTTTATATATGCCATTTTGGCCTTTTTTCTACCAATTTTTGGCTAACAAATATATATATATACCAATTCAAACCAATTTTGCCTTAAATGTATCAAAATATATACAAATTTATGTACACATTTACAAGTCATTACATATACTACAAATGTACACATTAATTACACAAATTTATGAACAAACATTGAGCTCTATCATGAATTGACACCACTCCTCTTTGATTTCGTCCACTTGATCCTTTGTATAAAATGCACACTTGAATTCCTCAAAGTACTACATAATAATATAACATATTTTGAATTAATTCCAACTATTTAATTATATGAGATATGTGTAAATATAAAAATAACTCATAAGTTAGAAATACATACATCGGTGGGAATCTTTAATCGGCCCAAAGCAAGAGTATCTCGCATAAACCTCAACATGAAATATCCGCAATCTATTTGATTACGTTGTTGAGGACACTACATATGAAAAAAAAATATGGATTATAAATCCTAAGTTTTATCAAGTGTCATCACTAATATAATAAAAAATGTGGTAATTAAAAATATACCGCCACTTTAATCCATGTAATGGAGTTGGCGCCCCTCCTTGAGGTTTGGATATCTCGTTGGGCCCGAAAAGCTTGTAGGACGCTAATAAAATAAAAATGAAGCAATTAGAACAATTCACATAAACTAAGAAAATTTTTGAACATTCTCACTTACGTGTCAATTAGGACCTTCATATCCGGGTATGTTGTCCAATCATTTCCTAACGAGTCAAGATAATACACAATTTCTCGGATAGGATTGATTGTGAGCAACAACCAATGTCCACTGTAATGATTAGGCAAATGTTAGATGGTAACTTGGAAAATAATTATAATAGATGAATTTAGAATGAAATGCTAACCCGGTATTAAACGGTATAAAAAACAACTTCTCCGCATCTTTATTGTCCATGAGGATCCGAAGAACGTACTCCGTCACGGTATCCGGTCTACTTAAGATTAAACCTAAGTTGACGGTCGCGGGTGCTAAGAATCCGAATGACACTCTCTACTTATTAACATCACTCTAACTAAAATTTCATTAGCATTATGTTTAAATTTTATTCACTCTAACTAAAACTTCTACTAATCAAAACAAACCGAATTTTCATAAACCTGAACCATGTTTTAACAATTCCAATGAAATTCTAATTCGACTGAATTAACTTACCGGTACTAGCAGGTCACCGCTTAAATCCAATGGTCATTCATAAACTTCAAACCTGCAAGATAACTTCGACTCACCATTAAACCAATCATTAACAATTGACATTGATAACCGAGTCATACGGTAAACACAATGCAGACATCCAAGCATCCAATGACAAGAGAATCCATATCTACATGGCAATGTATAGCAATATTCAAATACGTATACAACCTGCAAAATGAAAGAACTCAGGAGCCCGTTTTCAGAATCTACGAGTCCGCCAATAGTTTCCAACTGATTTAACCTTAACCTGCACAATATAACAGAATCCATAGTCCTCAATTCACAACCAATAGCAAGCTCACCAAAAATCACAACAAAGATTTCAAAGCAAGTCCACATACAATTCATGGTTCTGTTCAGACTGTCATGTATAAGTCATTCACCAAATCCACATAGCAGCTTCATCACTTGATTTCCAATCCATTTAACATAAATTAGTTAATTGAGAAATATCAATCTAACAGAAGTTGCAACATGATTAACTCCCTCATTAATAGGCTAACATGACACCATCGATTGGTAATAACAGGTCACTAACAACAATTTCATTGTAACAGAAAGTCACTTTCCAACCCAACTAACCTCTAACTAACTTTCTAACAGAAATAACAAACTCTCCAAACTTCAACCAACTTAAATCTAACCGAATTAGCATAACATAATGAAGAATTAACCTTTCAATTTCATTTTTCATTCATAACCTTCCTAACAGAATCTAAACTCCTAACTAACTTTTAATTTAACTTCTAAAAAACTTGGAAATCTGTATAAATACCTTTCCATATCTTCATTCTGGGGGATCTTCAATCACTTCTCCAATTCTTAACTCTTCAATCACTTCTCCAATTCTTAACTCTTCAATCACTTCTCCAATTCTTCAATCTTCAATCACTTCTCCAATTCATCAATCTTCATCCTGCAACCAATCTACAACCAACATACGAATCAGAAAGAGAATCTTCGGTCACGAATCTTCGAAGGAGGCACAACAACAACTCAAGTGAAAAGTCTCAAAAACAAGAAGGAGAAACAGATCAAAGAACCGAAGAAGAAGAAGAGGGAGAATCGAATCAGAGAAGAATACATGCGTGTATTGGAGATCCACTTTCACGCAAACAGAAGAGAACGCTTCCCTGCAAGCTTTGGGAGGAGAAGAGCTTTTCAATCTTCATCTTTGTCGTCACCTCAAATCATTCTCTCATGCTTCAGTCTCGGTCTTCAATCATCATCATCGTGATTCAATCAAGAAGTCCACGATAGAAACACGAACACGAAGATACACTCACCTCCATCAATCACCACGCACATGATTACAACGCGTGATCGGAGCGAAAATGTAAGCATAAGATTGGAGAGTAACAAGTGCACTGCCTGAAGAGGAAGGATATTTGGGATTTCCTTAACGAACGCCGCTCCTAAAGCGCCGCCGGAGCTACTCCGGTAGGTAAGTGATCCTCCGCCCCTCCTTTGATTTTGTTCTTGGATTGCCACCGTAGTGTAGTTCCAGGCTATAGAATTCATAGACTATGCCTTTGCGAGTTCCAATTCCATCGCTATCATGTGATCTGGAAAATTAGGTTTTATTTGGGGGTTTTCCCTCTATTAGGGCTTAGGAAGATCCAGATGGAAGCTGTAATTTTTTTTTAATTTAAAGACTTTAGACAGCGCTTTATCAAAAGCGCTGACTAAGGTCTATATTTAAAAGCGCTTTCTAAAAGCGCTGTCTAAGGGGGGGTCTTAGACAGCGCTTTTAGAAAGCGCTGTCTAAGACCCCCCCTTAGACAGCGCTTTCATTATTTTTTTGGAACATTTTCCGTGTTTTATTTTAATTTTAACCTTAGACAGCGCTTTCTTTTATAAGCGCTGTCTAAGATGCGCTGTTAAAAGTCATTTTTGGCGTAGTGACCTTATCGACGCCCAAGTTCTATTGATATTAACGATGTTTGAACGACTCAACCACGAATCACGGGTTTGCTGAGAGTCACGAGCATGGAGTCTTGGTTGAGAACCACCCAAAGGGAGTGTACTAGGGTTTAAACCTGCCAGACATGTTCTACCAGAGGTTCCCATAATCATCGTCCCATCTCTCGGATATTATCGGATAAACGAATACTCGTATTCCAAAAATATTCTCAAGAGAGACTCTTATGAGTGTAGTATCGCGTAACAATCGCATTAGATCTTACATCTGAACGACCTCCGCACTACGTCCTAAAATAGGCCAAGATGGGTTTGGTAAACTAAGGTCCTTGGCTTCTAAGGCACATGATTGAACGAATAATGCCTAACCACAAATAACTTGTGTGACATTATTAATCCAACATGACCTCCACCAAGTGAATGGACTCGCAAGTCAACTGGTTAAGGAATACTCCACACCAGTCAACAAGACTATGCCATTCTCCTATCCTAGAGTGCACTCGAGTTCGGGTATAGAACTCATCTCACAGAGATCACCAAAGCAAACAACAATTATATATCAAGCAATTCAAACATTACAATCAATACAGTTATCCCAAATTGTACAAAAATATGTCAAATAACACATAAACAGATATCATACAACAAGGGTGAAAAGTAGGCAATACCACCAGGGAAGGTCTAATGTAGATCCCCAGCAGAGTCGCCATTTTTCTGTAGCGGTGTATTCGTCGCTATATGATTTATTGATTAAACCATAAGCAAAGCATACAATGAATCGAGTCGCCACCGCATTTTTCTTTATCCTAAGGATTGGTTAGAAAGCGAACAAAAACCTAAGAAGTTTTACACGTAGAAAACCAATAAAAGATCAGAGAGTCTGGGTAAGAGGTAAATTACGCAATGGGAAGGTGTTAGGCACCCATCACGTCCTAGGTACTCCTAGGGAGCCCTTTTCACACTTGTTGTATAAAAATGCTATATTTGTTTTTGACATATTGTGCAAACATGAATGGGATGATGAGAAAAGAATGTACAAGTTAGCTATTTTTGTGTTTGAACGGATGAACCCGTTGCCTACGTACCTTCCATCAAAGGTAAGGATCAAAACGTCGTAGTTCGGCTAAAAGATTTCCAAAAATTAGTGAGTTCAATTTTAAAACACAAGCATTAAGGCTTTTCATTACCCATGGGAGAAAACTCAACCTGAATTCAACAATCCACCATGCGAGGACGGCTTCGATGTACTAGAGGGGTTAACCCTGTTTTCAGTACGGAAGTCTTACAATCGACTCACTAAGGACAAGGTAAGCTTTACATCAACCGCTATGGTAATTGAAACCTAAGGCTAATGTATGAAAACATATTAACAATAGACAAAGCCAAAACAATTGAATGGGTGAAGTTAATTGATTACGAGTATTCACAAAATATGGTCAAGGTATGATTAAGATTGATTCAAATAAGTGTTATGAAATGGAGTTTGAAAAGTCAAGGACTTAGGGTCCAGGTTTCTAATTTGAAAAGAGATGAGAATGTTTGCACAACAAGTCAAAGTTTTTGAATTAACAATGTGAAAGGGTTTAGGACAAAGAGGGTATGGATGATGGAATGTAAAACTTCTTAGAAAGGTTCACCTCTTGAGATCATATAGAAGATGATTCAAGTGTGTCCTTAGGAATGAGGCAACAAAGCAAGTAAGCAAATAAAAGCAAGGTGATACCGGATGCCATCAATGGACTTATACCAATCTCACAAACAAAAGCGGATACCGGATACCAATAAATGGGTTTACACCAATCTCCTAAACAAAACAATGATACCGGATGCCATCAATGGTCTTATACCAATCTCACAAACAAAAGCGGATATCGGATACCAATAAATGGATTTACACCAATCTCCTAAAGTAAAACAAAACATGGATATCAGATGCCAATCTATCTGGGCTTACTCTAATCTCCAACAGATGATCATAGGAATACAAGAGCCAACAACATGGTCTTACACTTGCATCCTCACATACAACAAACAAGCAAAGGCAATGGACATAAGTAGCCAGATGAAATGGTCTTACACTTTATCCCTTCCAAATCATAGGAACAATGGCCAATGAGTGGACTTACAGTTGTCCTCAATGGGTAAACCAAAGATGGATCACGAAGATGTGAAATGATGATCATGCAACAATGAACAATTAATGATGATAAATGCACAAAGGTATGCAGGCAACCATGTACAAAATGCAACAAGCAATCAATCAGACAAAGTCATTTAGCACACACTATAACCAAGCAATTAGGCTCAAGCAAAGGGTTAGACTATGAAGTCAACTGGAACAGGGTAAATGGTGCTCTTAACCTTGACATTGCGAGCCAAGGTGAAGCAGATGAAAGGATATGAGGGGTGTGCCTCATCACTCTTATCTCTGGTCAGAGAGAGCATTGAATATCAGAAGGTGTGGGAGTTCAGAAAGATGGAACTCTCTCCACAAGTTAAAGACTCGATAGATCTTGGGTTTTTACTCACTATGCATCAACACATGTGGTGTGAGCAAGGTGAGTGACTCACAGAATAGTAGGAGATAGGCTACTTATCTCATCTATCTACCAATTGCCTCATATGAGGTCTTTTCCTGCTTGGGGACAAAGTTAAACAATCACAAACATTGCCTCTTAAGGAGGACTTCAGACAGGTGCCTGGCCAAGTAACAGGCCAGGTCTTCCAGACTACATGGAGACAAGAGATTCTACCTCAATGCTTAAGCAAAGCAAAGCAATAGCAAGTTCACAAAGGAACTAAAGCAACTATGGTACCTGAAATCAATCAAATATAATCAGTATTCAAGTCACAAAGTCAAAACAGACAGGATAAGAACCAACAGTCAACACAATCAATCATGTGTGCAAAGCACAAAACTCAAGTCAAATGAGTTAGCATCCTACAAAACAAACCAAGTTAGTTCATCACAATCAAGTAAACCAAACTCAATCCACTTGAATTAATCTCCTTAAAGCAATTGCTTCTTAAACCTGAAAATCAAACTCAAATGTGAGAAGTAAACCCTTAGGCCAAAGCCTAGGGTCAAAGGAGGAGAAAATATTTAAAACAGAACATGAAACTTGATCAAAATCAAGATTTATCAAATAAGAACAAATTCCAGTTGGTCTCATATCAAAAATATTCATCAATTGCATTTCATAAGCAAATCATGTCAAACTAGGCAAGTTGAGAACTCAATGATGTAAACAGAATGAACACAAGCATATCAATACCAAAATGGCTCAATAAATTCCAGGAAAAATCATGCTTAAACAAAACACATTGAATGAGCTACATACCAAATTTCATGGCATTATGATAAAGGGAAGCCAGTCAATTAAAATCAACAAATCAAAGCATGTTCAAACAAGCTCATACAAGATCACAAATCATGTATCAAATTCAAGCAATCATAAAACAGTGACCAAACAAGATAAATGAATGAAATCAAAGCCATGGCAAACTTCAAGATGTCTATAATACACATGCCAAATTTCAAGTTCATCCAACGAGCCACAAGAATTTCACAAAACATATAAAACCATGACTCACAAAATGTTCACAATTGACCAAACAGAGGGAAAATTCTCAAACAAATAGAAAATGCATTCAAAAATCCCAGGAAAAATCACAAGCAAACTAGACATTCATAAGTATTAACATGCAAAAATCCAGATCATTTGGTATAGCATAAGCATGGAAAATAAAATCAAGAATATGAACAAGACATGGTGTGACATACATTGTCACACCTTCAAAGATCACATCATATCTCACAATCCAGGAACTCAAAAATCACAAACCATATACCAAAATAACCAGGAATGAGTCTAGATCATGCATGTAAAATTTCAAGAATTTCTAATGAAGCATCAAGATTTCATGAACAAAATGGTGAAACATAGGCAAAAAGCATACATGAACAAAACCAATAGACCAAAATAAAACCAGCCGTGCACAACTTTTGTTATCATGCCTATAAAAACTAGAGGAAAAATGGAGATCAATGCAAAAATTCCCACTCAATTTGGATCATCCATGAAGTTTTTATGATTTTTTGAAGATTGAAATCAAAAATGAAATAACATTTGGAATTAAAAATGAAATAAATGGACTGAATGGCATTTTTGTAATTCAGACGCTCACTTAATGAAACGCTGCGTTTCATTAAGTGAGGTGGCAGCGCGTAATTGGTAGCATGGCGAATAAACATGAAACAACATGCAAAAACGCCTGGCAAAGATCTACACACAATCTGGAAACGAAAATCAAGTGTTCTTCATCACATTCATCATGTTCATCATCACAAAAATTCAAACTCCACAGAAATCAATAAAACGTATATCACCAGAACCAGCGTTCAACCTAGATCATGAATCTAACATTTATTTCGATTAATTTTACTCATAGCATAAGAACCGATCCAAAGAAGTTTCACAATCCGAAATATAAATCCAGATATCTTGATCAATACTTAATGGAATGGCACGATTCAAGTTGCAGTGTGTTCTACGTTACAAGATCTACCAAAGCCATATCATAATTTCAAGAATTGAAGTGGTTGAATTCTTACCTCTTGGAGATGCAGCTTTTGATTTCGCGCGAATTTGGATTGGATAGGTTGAAACAGATGTCCAGTGATGATGAGGAAGATGAATGGAAGTGGAACTTTAGCTCAACACAACTCGATGATGAAGAAATCTCAAAATGCCATGTGAATGCAAGGTTCCAACAGTTGCGATTTCTTCAAGACTTTCCACCTTTCTTCTTCAACAGACCTCTAACAGTACCTGTAGATGAAGATCAACACAAGTACAAGCCGAAAGAACAGTGAAATTGGATGAACAAAGTCAAAAAAGTTGGAAGAAATTTGAGAGAATTTGGAGAATTTTCTGTTTGGATCTGAGATTGTGAATGGTCGATCTCGAAATTCTGTTATGATTAGGTTTAAATACCACCTGTTAATCCAGTTTCTTAATCATGATTAGCAAGATGGAAATGGATTAGTGAAAATGCAGATGTTATGTAAAAATGCCAAAATGCCCTTATGCAAGTGTGATCAATGGAACAGTGCACAACCAGCTGAAGCAAGTCCAAATTTCTGTTTAGAAGCAATGTGAATTGGTTTTGCATGAAAATTGTGTGTATTTTTCAAATTCACTATTTTTCCCACCAAAATTTAAATGGTTCACTTGAAAAATGACCTTTTTATGTGATGCTTTTTGATGAAATGTAATGATGGATTATGATAAAGCATGTCAAATGGGATTTGCTCAAAGAAACCTCACTCAATTTGGCCAAATGGTTCAAGAGTTATGCCTCCTTGAAGTTCAACTTTTCTTGAAAATGATTTGATCATAACTTGCCAACCATAAATGAGAACTGAGTGTTCTTGGACTTTTTGGAAAGGTAAGAGCAAGATCTTCAACTTTCGTGTTGGACAAATTTTGATTTGAAGCTTGCTTGATGATGTAATTTTGAGGAGAAGGACTTTCCATTTTTGGCAGTTGGAAATTACAGGTCATTACTATTTTGGGAAACTTTTTGTCTGACCTCCAATTCCTCAATGATGATGTTTGACATGTTATATGAGGCTTGTATGGACATGAATGAGATCTCTCAAACCATTTCCCACCATCAAATCCCTGATTAAATGCACAGTTGACCACAGTTGACTTTGCTAGGGTTTTGGTTGACTGAGCCATGCTTTGATGAATTTCAAGCCTCTACCACTTGAGATCTTGATTCAAAATGATGTCACAACTCATATGAACTCTTATGAATGATCATGGTGCCCAAATTCTTCGGAATGGCCACCATCTATTACTCAATGACTTGCTTGACTGATTGACTGTTGATTGCTTCAACTACAAGTAACATGGTTAGATGACAATATTTTTGTACTTTTGGGTTAGTAAACAAATGAAAAGCAATGATATACAAATGCAAAACATGCTTGGTGATCAAGAACCACACTCATAAGATAACCCACCCACAAGAAAGAAGGCAAGGTGCACAATGATCCTTGAGGCAATGATATGATTGATATGATGCCATGAGGGATCTTAGGGCAAAAATTGGGGTCTTACAGTAGGCCTTCCATTACTCTTTGTTAATTTCTTCTAGTACCGTACCGGTGAATGTCTGAATCAGCTATCCTGCTAGTGGAACACCAAACAAAATGAGAACAACTGCGGCGGTACCTGTTATGCAAGACATACAAATGAAAATGTAAATGCAATGACATGTTTATCGATTCCAAAGGGTATTCTACCCCTTGATTCCAGTCTCACATCAGATAAAAAGGTGGAAGAAGATCGAGCCGTGGATAAACTTCTGAAACCAAGATGCAATAGAGAGAAATCGTCATACAATTGAGTTCAAGGAGAAGGGCCTTAGCCAACAGTACATCAAGAGAGGATCTCCACAACAAGCATGTGGATCATCACCACAAATCAACAAAGAAACACAACAAGCAAAAAAAAAGGAACAAAAATCAGGAATCAACCTCCTGTATACAACCCATAAGGACTGCTCCTCACTTTAGCCATCAGTGCCACCATGTCAGGATGATCTGGAGATTATGTCAAACGCCGGATAAGTAAATTCCTCTTGTGAATAATCCCATCCAGTTCGTTGATGTGCTCTATGTAGTAATTTCCATCGTCCTTCCTGAATACCTCTTCAAGTCTGGACTTCTTCAAACCCGCCAGCACTTTGAGTTCTTCAATCTGTTCTTGAGCCTTGTCGAGTTGATCTGTGGTGTAACCATTGGTTGCACGGGCACACAGGAGCTCATTGTTCTTCTCCTTCAGCCGAGTCTTCAATTTCTCCATCTGACCAGTCAATTCTGCCACCATCTCCTCCTCCTTTGCCTTCCGAGAAGCTGAAAATGCATCCCACTGTTCTTGCCACTCAGCTAACTTACCACGGGCATCTATTAACTGCTGCTTGACTCGCCTCAACTCAGAACTGGATGATCCCAAGGCTTTGTCAGTCTTCCTGAAGAAGTCCACCTCCACAGCCAATTTCTTCTCTGCTTCCTCTTGCAATCTGACGGCTTCCCCCTTCTGATATTCCGCCTCATGGTATAGATGCATACAGTCTTGCAACTTCATACTCAACTCCGAGTTTTTAGTTTGAAGTTTCTCCATGGAATTCTTCAATTTGTCATACTCCTCTCGGCTCACCGTTGTTGACTGCTTAGGAGTAGGTGGATACAAAGGTTCTTCAATAGGAAAGGGCAGACCAAACTCTTCGACTCTTCCCTGAAGCCAATCTTCATACTGAGGGTAAGCCCTGCAATCTCCCTTTCCAAGCACAATTCTTCCTCTCTTGATCACCTTGAGCCAGGCCTCGGCTGCCTTATGGGATACAATCAGGTCAGATGAGTAATGGAAAAACAGAGATACTTCCACATCTTTTTCCAAAGGCGGAGTTCTTAAAGCATATCCAAACTGTCTGACTGCTAGAGAAGGATTATAGTTGATTCCCCCTCTTCTTCCTACCAACGGTACATTCGGGAAGTTCCCACAACTGTGAATAATATCCTCCCGAAGCAAGTTCTGGTCAGACCACCAAGAAATATCTTTAGCTCTTATCCCCACCAGTCTCTTTGACCAGCTCAACGAGTCCTTGAGATCAACGAACGCTCCCGACTTGGGTAGGTGGGAACTGAACCACTTATGGAACAAAGGCGCACAATAATTCACCAATCCTCCTTTTCTATTCTTATTCCTGTGATGCACTGAATGAAAGAAATCTCCCAGCAAGGTCGGCACTGGATTTCCCAACACGAAGAGGCGTATTGCATCTACGTCCACAAATTTTGCAACATTAGGGAACATGACAATCCCGTATACGCAAAGAGCCAACACAACATTGAAACCTCTCTGATCACCATCTCCAAGCTTCTTCTTGGCTTCTCCCACTAAGAAACTCAAATGAAAACCACCGACTCCTCCCTTCTGACACATATTAGACTTCAAGACTGACTTCCCCAAATATGTGGCTGAAGCAACCATGCTGAGATCGGGCAGAAACTTAGAACTGTAGAATAGCGGCTGCGGCTTGATAGGAACTCTGAGAAAACTGGCAACCTCCTCCAAATTAGGGACCAAGATATAATCCGGGAATGTGAAACACCTCAATGGAGGGTCATAGAACCGCAACAATGTAAAGAGAGCATCATGTTGATCTTTGGAGAGAACCGTGACGAAACTTAAAATCAGCCCGTAATCCTTCCGGAATCTTTCTAGAGAATCATTGTCCATTAACTTCATCAGCTGTTGAATGAGATCCAAACAGACCACAGGAAACTTGTAGGCAACATATCTCTTTCCGCCAATATCCATCTTAGGAGAACCAGAAAACCCCGACTAGAATCAAGAAGAAGATATAAACCCATGGGAATAGATAAACATGTGTTAAATGATGTGAATGCAAAATGATGTGATGCAATGCAGTGACATGGAAATCAGGATTGCTGTATCTGCTTGAACAACTGTCAGGTTGCACTGTCTGAAGAGAAACCCACTGAGGAATATATACGAGATCAAAGCTCTGCTCCAGAAAACCGGGTTGGTTAAAGGTTAAGGTTTCCTGAATTTAGCCCGCCCCTCACTGGTAGGTTCTAAGAACAAAAGTTCGTCAGCTTCTAGCCCTTCAGTTGAATAATACGTTTACCACTGAAGGTTTGACATTATTACGAGACAAAAGACCTCCACTGACTCCCCTCAACAGGACATCCTAAAAGCAAGTTCCCAGCCTCGGGGTCCTCGGATTGAGCAGCGAGAATGCGCCCACCAGAGCTAACATAAACGCGTCTCGGAGGAGAGGCCTCGGCTGAGTCCTCGGGAAATGGTCACCAGAGTCGACGATTTCTAAAGGAACATCTGTCATTATGGAACACCCATAGGACATAATATATCCAAAAGAAACCTCATCTGGGTGTGGGTCTTCATGAACGACTTAACGTAGCAACATGCCATGCAAGCCTCATGACTATCCACTCTAAAACCTGTGTGTACGCTCAAGCCTGGGTAGTGGGCTTATCTCTCATAGAACAACCCATCCCAATAAACAGCCAACCCCACAGGTCCAACAGATACAAGCAATGATATGTACACAATGCAATAAGATAAAGCAGATAAATGCTGAAAGTAAATAACTGTATAAAAGAATAAACACCTAACAAACAAGAAACTCACAAAAGCTAGGAGGGACTCGCATAGGGAAACCGGGTCCCTAGTGGAGTCGCCAGCTGTCGCAACCAAAAATGCGAAATGAAACAACCGGCGAAAAAAGAAGAAGACACAAGAGTCGCTACCGTTCGTTATTTATCCCAAAGGAGGGAAAGGAAACGATCGAAGAAAACCTGAAGAGAAGGAAAAGAGAAGGTCTCGCAACCAAATCTTGGGTTCGGGAGTCGATTATGCGAAGGGGAGGTATTAGCACCCCTACGCATCCGTAGAACTCTACGGGATCCACTCTTGTTGTTCTAGTCTAAAGGGTGTGTGTATCTAATGTACTATCTGCTAAAAGAAGGGTTAAAAGAAAATGAAAATGACTCGCACGGATGTCGCATCCACTGCATACGTATCTCATCTGAGTATGAGAATCAGAGTCTTCGTAGCTCGGCTACCTATGGGTTAAAGAGAAGTGTGCTCGGTAAGACATCGCGTCTTATGTCTACGTATCTCATCGGGAATGAGAATCAGAGAAAAACGTAGTTCAGCTAACTACGGGAACAAAGGTCTCGATTGTAACTAGGGCAAGAGAAAGGGAAAGGTCTCGATCGCAATAAGGGCGAGAGAAAAGAATCGCAACAAGGGTGAAAGCAAACAAGGGTTAGTTGTTAGTCGTCAGTCAAACTCGGCAAGACATCGCATCTCGTGCCTACGTATCTCATTTGAACATGAGAATCAGAGTTGTCGTAGTTCGCCTAACTAGGGGTTAAGGATTGCCATTTGAACATGGACTTACAAAAGAGGACACTAGCTGTGTCAAAGGAAAGTGGGCAATGTGTTCAACGTCCTAGCAGTTACCTCTTTGCAATAGAGTGGATTGACATGCCACAAGATCGGGGACGCACAGAAGGTCTAAAAGTGGGAAGCTCTGCCCTAGAGTTGTCATGCAATGTGGACCTATGTGTTAGGATTTACAAATGGGAACATCTACCTAATGTTAGCATGCAAAGAATAAGGGAATTCTACCTATGTTATCATACAAAAGGTTCTACCTAATGGGTGCTACCTAAACGGAACAAGAGTCGACGGATGGAGCAAGGAGAGGAGTCACAGATAAGGGTAGATGGCGATGCATGAGGCAATCGACTTACAAGAGGTAGATGGCGATGCATGAAGCAATTGACTTACAAGAGAAATGGCGATGCATGAAGCAATCGACTTACAAAAGGATGGATGAATACGTGTTGGTTCTGTTAAGTTTTGAAAATGATTACTCGACGTTGGATCGAGCTTTTGATCTTATTTTGAAATGATTATCGAATGTTCATTTTAATTCTTGTATTAACAGATGAATAAAGAATGAAAGAATAAACGTTATACACTTCATGGGAGAGGGGTACATTTGTTATGAATGGGGATGGTTCATGGCAATTAAACAATAAGAATATATGCCTCATACATCATACAAGTAGGCAACAGTTATCAATCAGATCAGATAAATAAACAAGTATATAATCAAATCAAATAATCAAAGAATGAAATGAAGGAGCATTAAACAATGAATGGGAATATGAACATGTTAAACAATCAAACAATATTAAGCATGGATGAAAGAAACAATTATCACAAATGACAGATGAATCAGACAGATGCAATGATGCACGGAAAGGGTCCACTGAATAATTTAATCGGGAAATGAAGTAAGGATCAAATAAAATCAATATGAAAGGCCTCTAATACATGGCATATGAGATGAACAAGGGAGGATCAAAAGATCTCTTCAATTTCCAAAAGCAATCCCTAAGTCAAACATCAATCATAGAAAAGTCAACTGAAAAGTCAAGTCAACTTAAAAAATATCAAATAAATAGCAAATTAATCAAAAAAATTATGAAAAATTAAACTAAGTAAGGTGGGGTCAGGACATCATCATCCCCCTAAAAGGTTTAAAAAATAATGAAGATTAGTGTATGAATTAATTAAAATAAGGCAGAAGTCAAACTAAAGGTCAACCAACCAAAACAATTATCAAATAAATAGAGAATGGTGAAATAAAAATCCAAGAAAAGGTCAGGTTGACCATGGGACAGTGGTCAACCCTCATCCCAAAAATCAGAACCTAAAAATAATTTTAAGTCATGAAAATAAAAATCAATAAAAAGTGTATGCTAATATGAACCATTTAGAATTAATAATTAAAATAAAATATTAACATTAAATAAATTCGAAAATAAAAATTAAAATAAATTAAATAAGACATCAAAAATGTGGAAAATATTTTTTTGGATTTTTATGAATAAAGAAAATATTTTAAAATAATTAAAATCTAAACAGAAAATAAAATGGAAATAAAAAAAAAAGAAAATGAAAAGAGAATGTGTTAATGGTAATGGGCCCTGAAATGTGGGGGTGTTGTCGCACCTCAAAAAAATGAGTGATGATGCGATCCCTCGCGATAGGACGCGGAAAAAGATGGTGTTCGAAACAGAGTCGCCACCGAACTTTATTCATTCCAATGAAGGAATAGGAAAATATCGAGAAAACCTTTGGAAATAAGAACAATGGTCATCGCAACCATATTCGGGTTCGGGAGTCGATTACGTAAGGGGAAGGTATTAGCACCCCTTACGTCCGTTGTACTCAACGGGAACCTCTTAGTCTGATTTTGCTATTTGACTGTTATTTGACTGTTTATCTGCTTGCTTCGAGTGATTAGAATTGATGATAGAAATGGATGAAGACCTCAGGAGGGGGAAATGGGAGGTTTTTTATTAGTGTGCTCGCGAAGATACAGCAATCTCCTGCCTACGTATCCTTATGGTGCAATAAGGAAATCAGAGCAATCGTAGTTCGGGCTACTACGAATATTTGGTGGGTTTTGTTTTTGATGAACGACTGTGTTGGTCGGCGTTCTAACGGCTAAACGTTGGCGTTGTCTACTCTCGGGGGAGGCTCTAGCACTGGTTTGTTGTGCGCATTAGAAAGGATTGACAGTGTTCTTTTTGAAAGGGTTTTGGTCACGCAGGGGTGACAAGTTGAATTGATGTGTTTGGGTGTTTGATAGGTTTGGTTGGTATCGATCGCACGGGGGCGAGAAGTTAGGTTTGATTTGTTTGAGGTGTTTTGAAGAACGACGAAAGATTGAGCAATGTGGTGTTCACCAATTGTTCAATTCTCTCGAGGAGTAATAAGGCGAACGCCTTTTATTCCCTTTTCGTTTGAATTATTTTGAAAGTTTGTTTGTGGATGTTGAATATGCACGGTAGTGAGGCGTACGCCCCCTACTTGCTTATCCAAAGAATAATGAGGCGTACGCCACCTATTCTCTTATCCAAGTTTATTTAACGTGTTTTAGTCGGAAGTCGATAATTTGTGCAATATGGCGTACGCCAATTATCCAAATAATCGAGAGATGGTGAGGCGTACGCCTCCCCTCTTTTATCATCCGAGGTTTTAATTGTAAAAGATATGTTTAGATGTTGTATTTGATTTACGAAAATAGTTTGAATTTGAATTGGTAGGTTTGGATTTATTCGATTGTGGTTTTGAATTGATGACGAAGATTCGAGCAATGTGGCGTACGCCAATTATTCGAATAATCGAAAGATAGTGAGGCGTACGCCTCCTATCCTCTTTTCATCTAAAATATAGAATTAAACGTTTGTAGGATTTGTAGAGGATTTATAAAATGATTTGAATGTGATTAAGGTTTTAATTTGATGACGAGAATCCGAGCAATATGGCGTACGCCAATTATTCGAATTATCGAAAGATAGTGAGGCGTACGCCTCCTATCCTCTTTTCATCTGAAATGTGGAGTAAAACAAGATTTGAAATTTGTAAAAATGATTTGAAATAGTAAGATTTGAAGATAATGGTTTGAATAATTTGAATTTGAAAAGTGCTTTGAAATTGTTATGATTTAAGATTTAGTTGGGTGACAAGAACTCGCGCAATATGGCGTACGCCAATTATTCGAGTACTTGAGAAATAGTGAAGCGTACGCTTCCTATCTCCTTTTCATCCCAAGTTTTCATTAAAATAGAAAATGGTTTGGAAAATGGTTTGAATTTGTGTTTTAAAATGAATTTATTTAGTGTATTATTTCATCTACTCAATTAATCAATAATCAAGTAGGTTTCATTGTAAGGAAGCCCAAGAGTAAGCTATGTGAGGTTGATGGCGATGCTAAGAGCAATCGACTTACAAGGGTATTTGAAAGTGGGCTCGATATTTAAATCGAGAATTGTAATATGCCCTTTTTTTTTTGAAATTGGTTTGAAAGTGGTTTTGAATCAAGTGAGCTTGGTTTGGAAATGAATTGAAAGTAATTATGAATTGATAAGATTGAAATGAATTTTATTTTGTAAGAAGTTGACATCATGATAAAATAATCCGGTCAATATTTAATTAATGAAGTATTTGATTGGAATTGAAACAACTACCTAATTGATCAAAATTATATGTTAACTAAAATTTCCAAGGTAATCGATTATCGCAACCAAGTGACTTAAACAAAATCTAAATTAGTCAATCACTAAAGTAAGTTTGATTTAAGAGTGACTAAAACCAAGTAGGTACTATGTGCTTAAAATATTAAAAGTCCTGTGTACTTAAGTAAAAAAAAATCATGATGGAATTACCATCACTTAGAAACCACCCAAGGTTATACATAACATATTAACTGATTATTAACATAATGACATATGCTTAGGACAGATTTATTAGTGATCCAGTATTTGAGAAAATGGTTGTAACGTTGTGAACCATCATTTACATCAGGTTACGCTAAGATGATTAATAGCAGTGAACTCCATCATAATATGTACATACATGAGGAACAAGAGAAACCCCTACACCAAGCCCAAACGAAAACGTGATTGAAAACTTCAAAACAAATCAACCTGAAAACTTCAAAACTTCAAAACAGTTACAGCCCAATAAATAAATTATACACAAACAATTTTCATAACAATGGTGACAATCACTTGGTTCGATTCACATGTGTGTGAAACACGACAAACCAACAACCAAAATATTTATATCATTCAAAAATCAATGTGAAATATCCTGCATCTCAAAAAACTACTCTTCCCAGTACTCAATCAACCAAGATTAACATCATTGCTTCTCCACACAATACATTCTACAGTATGCATGACATAACAAGGATACGTTTTACCAATACAATGATGATTGAGAATATGCGGCTTGAAGTCAGATTTACACAGTTCACAGATCAAATTAAAATTTTAAACTTGAAAATGAAAGAAGTTTACCACTGCTGAGCGGGTTACCCTGACGACAAATGAAGAGGTTTAAAACTTCCTCTGAAGCTTCACGGTGGTTTGTTGTTTTTGTTGAGGACTTCAGCGGCTTGCTCGCAAACTTCCTGCTCACCGCTTCCAATACTGATTTCGAAACCCCACTTCATTGGTCATGACTCCAGATTGTGACGGCGAGGGTGAGTTTGTTGACGATTAACGAGGGGTTTTAGGGTTAGTAAAAAAAACGGCGAGGGTTTTCGGTGGTGATGAAGCGGCGGCGGATGGGTTTGTTGGTGAGCTTAATGAGAGCGGAGAGAGTCGTATGGTTGCATGTGAAGATGGGGCGAAGCGGATGGTGAAGGTTGCGTGTAGTTGTGTGGCGGCAAAGGAGATGATTGGAGGTGACGATGGAAACGGCTAAGGTCTCGTGGGAGTGAAGAGAGGGTTAGGTCAGTGAAGAGATCTTTTTTGTGAGCTGAGAGGGAAGGTTTTGGGGAATGGTGAGTGAGCGAGGATGAGAGTGAGAGTGAATAGCAGTGAGTGTGGATTTTTCTGTGAGGGAAAGAGAGTGAGGTTAGCGTGAGAGAGATGAGAGTGAATAGTGTGAGAGAGATGAGAGTGAATAGTGTGAGAGATCCAATACTGAGTGGGAGAGGTTTTTTGTATATATTTTTCTTTTTGTCGTTTTTTGAAAGTAGTGAGGTAGTGGAGCAGGGTCTGTTAGGAGTGGAGCAGGGACAATGGAGAGAGATGTTGGGAGATTTTCTTTTTTTGTTTTTTGATGGATTGGGGAATCCAATGCAATATTTATATATATTTTTCACACTTAAAATTATTAGTTCTAAAAGTAATGGAATTAAAATCCTAAAAAAAAACTAATTAATACTTTAAAAACTCTAAATATTATTTTAAAAAAAAACTAACTAATTATTTATAAACAAACTAATTACTAAACTAATTATTATATAATTAAATAATTAATATGAAAAAACTAATTAATATCTAAAAAAACTAACTAATAATTATTAACTCTAACTAATATTTAATTGAAAAAACTAATATTTAAAAATCAACTAATGTATATATAAAAAGAAAAATTAACTAATATTAAAAACTAACCAAAATTTAATTAAATAGCTAAATTTGAATATTTGACCAATAAAAAAAAAATAGGAATCGAGAAAAAAAGAAACTGGTCACACTAAAATTGCCAAGACAAAACATACTTATTAAGAATACAGTATTTCCTCAAATTTTGACGATTCAACCTGATTTTCCTGTACTCTCAAATAAATTCATTTTGATTGACATTTTAGGCATTTATTCATGATGCAAATGTGTGTCATGTTATACGTATGATGCAAAAATGAAACTGAAATTAATTTTGAAAAGAAATTAAAATGAGCCCGGACAAAATTGGGGTACGACAGCTGCCCCTATTTAATTATCTTGAATTAGAAGGTAAGAATGACAATGGTCATCATACATTCGTGGTGGAAGGTAATTAAATACGAAAGGATCCAAATTTTGTCCTTTGGAATGCAATGGAGAGATGCAGATGAAGATGCAATGGATGCCAAGGTAGTAGGGGTAGGATGTTCGATCAATGTCAACCCTTGAGTCAACATTCAAATCTTGCACAAGGTCGTTTCTGATGTGAGACACAAAGGTGGGATTGGTTTTCTGACACCAAAAGGATGACAGTAGAATTTGCTATCACCAAAAGGATGATAGTAATTCAACATGATTGCAGGATCATCATCACCAAAAGGATGATGGATAAACCGAGCTTCAAAGGCAATCATTACCAAAAGAGTGATGGGTACTGTGGATACCACAAAGATCACCGTCACCAAAAGGACGATGGTAAGATCAACAACAAATCTCGCTATCACCTAAAGGATGAAAGTTAGACATAATCCAAAGATTCTCATCACCAAAAGGATGATGTTTATTCTGATAAAGATTCCTATTACTGAGAGTATAGTATCAAGGTTATCACCAAAAGGATGATAGTTGACTCATCAACTTCAAAGATCACCGTCACCAAAAGGATGAAGGTAAGATCCAACAACAAAACTTGTTATCACCAAAAGGATGATAATAAGTCAGATAACTTCAATGATCACCATCACCAAAAGGATGAAGGTATAGTCACACAACAAACTTGTTATCACCAAAAGGATGATAATAAGTCAACACAATCACCGTCACCAAAAGGATGAAGGTACAATTAAAACACAACTTGTTATCACCAAAAGGATGATAATCACCATCACCAAAAGGATGAAGGTATAATTAAAAGATAAAACTTGTTACCACCAAAAGGATGATAATCACCATCACCAAAAGGATGAAGGTATAATCAAGACACAAACTTGTTATCACCAAAAGGATGATAACCACCATCACCAAAAGGATGAAGGTATAATTAAAGGATAAAACTTGTTATCACCAAAAGGATGATAATCACCATCACCAAAAGGATGAAGGTATAATCAAGACACAAACTTGTTATCACCAAAAGGATGATAACCACCATCACCAAAAGGATGAAGGTATTGTTAAAAGACACAACTTGTTACCACCAAAAGGATGATAAGAAGTCAACAATCACCATCACCAAAAGGATGAAGGTTTTGTTAAAAGACACAACTTGTTACCACCAAAAGGATGATAAGAAGTCAACAATCACCATCACCAAAAGGATGAGGGTATTGTAAAACGACAAAACTTAGTTACCACCAAAAGGATGATAATAAGCACACAAACTTAATGATCGCCATCACCAAAAGGATGAAGGTAGGATCAAGACACAAACTTGTTATCCCCAAAAGGATGATAAGAAGTCAACAATCACCATCACCAAAAGGATGAAGGTATTGTCAAACGACAAAACTTAGTTACCACCAAAAGGATGATAATAAGTCGATAGTCACCATCACCAAAAGGATGAAGGCACTACAACACAACAGAACTCGTTATCACCAAAAGGATGATAATGAATCCACAATCACCATCACCAAAAGGATGAAGGTGAGATCATAACTTCAAAACTTGTTACCACCAAAAGGATGATAATAAGTTATGATAACTGTGAATATTGCTGACACCAAAAGGATGACAGTGGGGGTTGGATTTTTCAAATGTCACGGACTTACCATTACCAAAAGGATAACAGTTATCGTATACAGGGTGATGATCATTCTTCAATGGACTTTCACCAAAAGGATGACAGTGAGAACAATATTGGAAAACAAGGCTACTGACAAAGTTCAGTAAACCTGATTTGCTGGGTAGTGTTGGGACGTTGTTGGTTAAGATTTGCTCAGGGTATTGACAACAAAAGGTTGCAAAAACCAATATTCTCTGGGGAGATGTAGTTTCTGTCAACAAAAGGTTACGAGAGACAACTCATTGAGGAATGCTCAATGTGAAACAAGGTAAGTGTTTGGAGAAACATTTTTGATTAAGCTGAGGATAACGTCTTATCAACAAAAGGTTGAAGGATGTAGCTCAATGGGGAACACCCGATGATAAGGTAGGAACTCACTCAGAGAAAGTGACAGTGACTCGACTGAGGATTGGCCTGGATGCCTACGACTAACCCTTGGATTTTGATTCGTGTTATGTACATGGATGATATGTATGCGTTATGTATGAGGTGGTGCATGTGATGCATGTGATGCATGCAAATACTGATTGGCTTGTTTGGGATTGGCCCCCCTTTCAAAGGCAGTGTGTTTTGTGGAAACCAGTGCTGGTTGTATTTATTTTTGTGTGGATGCCAGCAAGGTGGGCTTTGGTTTTTTTGGTAATTGTCAATGTGGATTGAGCTATTGATTGGTGAAAGGATCTGACTTCCCGACACTCGGTAGTTGATGATGTGATGAACACGCAATAGATACGGATACTCTCGGTGCCCCAAGTTTGATCTCTTGCTGATATGTTGTATATTTGTCTTTGAGAAGATCTCGATTTCTTCTGATGCATTTGGCCAGCCTGTAACTGAGCATAGCGACTTGATCAACGCATGATGATTGTGCTTTTGACAGGCCCTAAGGATTCTTGTCAAGGTATGATGTTGTACTGGTGTGGACTTTTGACATTTTTGTTGTGAATTCAAACAATCAATAATGTCTGATGCAATCTGCTTGATTGTCTTGAAGATATGAAGGGAATTTTGCCCCTTGCAACTTGTCTTGCCCCCGATTGTAGGGTGTTCAAAAGAATTCTCTTTGAAAGGAAACCTTAGGAGTGATTGTCCCATGACATGGTCTGAGTTTGTTTTTCCAGTGTTTAAATCTTGCAAGGGTTTGCCCCTGATTAGCCTTTAAGGACTTGCCCCAGCTGTACTGAGTACTGAAGTATTTTTCTCCCTGATCAACCAATGCCTAGAGATTTGTCTTATGCTGACTACTTTTTATGTCAACATGATCAGAAGATGCCATGCCTCTGATTCACAGGATGGTCTGGATTCGTGTCAGCACCAACGATCAAGTGCCTTTTGAATTGCTCCTTGTTGGAATTTTCTCGATGTCAAGTACTGACTGACGATTAAGAATTGTTATCCAAGAAATGGTGATCTTAATGCAACAGTTATGCGAGTTTTGAAAAACAATCATTCATTTGGAGTGTTGTGGTAGTGTATGGCGAGTGGATCATGAGTCCAAACGCGGTGCTTGATTTTACCAGTGTGTGAATGATGTAGTGAGAATAGAATATTAGCAAATTTTTAGGAGTCAGTTTACTCAACCTTGCTATAGTATGCTTTCAGAATAAACCCTACTTCAATTAGGTCTTTTGAAGGTTGTAATGTGGCTTGGTTCATGGTTATTGAAACAAAAGGATATAAGGCTCAAAGTTTATTTTAACCCACCCCTTCTTCATGATGATCTCCAATCCTATGTTCAGTTAATTCACACACATTCGTCTTTTGCAGGTGTAAGGATAAAGATGGTGATTCAAGGTCTCTTGGAACGGCAACCACCTTATTTCGATTTTTGGATGTCGGTGACCCTTCGATTTTGGTATGGTGGTCACTGAATCTTGATTTGTTTTGTTGGAGACTTTCATTGTCTCTCTTGATCCTTGTTTTGATCCCTAACTTTTGCATGGACCGCTTTGTTTGAAGCTTTAATCCATCGGGACTGCCCCTGTTTTTGCCTAAGTCACTTTTTAGGGTGTTGGACTTAGCGGGCTCTTTTTTTGTGATTTTTTTTGAATTATGACTGCCAAGTCATTGGTCATTGAAGAACAACCGACATAAAATTTGGATTTGTACGGTTCCTTCGACACTTCAGGATGTGTGTGAAGAGTGTCGTATGGTTGATCCTCGTATGGGATATCTCATCTTGTAATTTGAATGCGTAGTCAGATTAACTGAACACTATCCTGCCCCAGGTTAAGCATAAGGGTTTGTAGATCCGAAGGAAACTCCTACTTCTAGGCTCGAAGTGGTTGACTAGGGATTAACTCCTTATCTCTCCAGTGTTTGGGGATTTGAAACAATGCCTGTACATCATCAGCAGGGTTTTATCCGAAAGCATTCAATCAACAAATTATGAGTATTTTGTTTTCGTCATCCTCCTTCCAACATTTACTAACAATAGTGCGATGAAGAAAGTGAGGTGGAAAAGTATGTGTTTGTGATTTGTGAATGTGATAGATGAGTGAATATGAAAGATTGATTCAGAACATGCATAATCACCATATTAATAAAACCAAATACAAAATAACAATGTTTTAAAGCATACAGTACTTAGACAAACAAGAACAAATTACAAGAATGCAAAATGGTAAAAATGGCATAATGATTGCCTTCATTCAAAGCAACAGACTTCATCTCTTGATTCTTCGGCGGAATTGCTCTGGTGATCAGGTTGGCGAGGAACTTTATCTTCGAGCTTCACTCGACTCTGCATGCGCCGGCATGGGGTTCGTTGCAACGTTTGGCCTCACTGGCGTGAATGTAAGTGCTTTATTATCAACCAAATCTTGAACCTTGTGCTTGAAAGCCTTACAGTTCTCTATTGTGTGCCCTGGAGCACCCATGTGATACTCACAGTGAGCATTGGCGTCGTAGCCTGGAGGATATGGTGGAGTTGCAGGTGTTATCTCCAACTGATCCATCTTTTAGCAGGTAGGGGAGGATCTTGCTATATGATACTGGCAAAGGATCGAAATGTCTTTCTGGCCTCCTTGCCCTCTGTTGGTTAGGTGGACGTGGTTGAGCACGTTGCTGTTGATTCTGATGCGGCTGCTGGTAAGCCGGCTGTTGATAAGGCTGTTGATATAGTTGCTGATAGGGTTGTTGATGTGGAGGTTGATACGGTGTCGGGATGACAGCGGCAACCTGATCGTAAGGCATAGGAGCATACGGACGTGCCCTATATCCTCCTCCTCCCATTATGGCGTTGGTCTGACCCTCTGGCTTCTTTGGGAGATTAGGATAAGGCTTTTTCACCCCACCTGAAACGTTGGCAGCGCAAGGTAGCTTTCCCTTCTTGATTTGGCTCTCGATTCGTTCTCCCACAGAGACCACCTCAGTAAAAGTTGGGAAACTGGATCCTACCATCTTTTCCATGTACTGGGTGTGCAGAGTTCCCATAAACATGTCAATTAGCTCTTTGTCAAGTAGAGGAGGCTGGACACGAGCTGCTAGCTCTCTCCACCGCTGGGCATATTCCTTGAATGACTCATTGTTGCGTTGAGTCATGTCTTGCAGCCGTGTGCGATTGGGTGCTAGATCAGTATTGTACTGGTAATGCCTGAGGAATGCTTCAGCAAGGTCTCTCCATGATTGGACCTGTCCCCTCTCTAGTTGCATGTACCACTCCAAGGATGCCCCACTGAGACTATCTTGGAAGTAATGAATCAGGAGTTGATCATTACTGATGTGGGCAGCCATCTTGCGGCAGTAGGCTCTGAGGTGTGTTCTCGGGCAGCTGATTCCTTTGTATTTATCAAAGTCCGGGACCTTGAATTTTTGGGGAACCACGAGTCCTGGTACCAAGCACATATCAACAGCGTCCAAACCGGGAGTAGTGTGAACCTCCAAGGACTTAAACTTTTCCTCCAAAGCATGGAGTCTATCAACAGCTAGGTCTGGGAGACCTCCAACAGCAAGTTTGGCGGGTTGTGGCATGAAGAAGGCGTCGTATGGATCTTCATCACCCATCAAGGATCCATGGCGAGCAGATGTAGCAGAATGCTCATGGGGATTCATGTTGACCATGGGAACAGGAATGGGGATGGGTCCTCCTCTAGGCTGAGCGGGATTACCATCAAGTTCAGTCACTCCAGGGATGCTAAGTGATGGCGATCCAAACTCGGCAGCAACTTTCCTGGCTTCGGCGTTAGTCTCAGCATCCTTCTCCTTTTGGGCCAAGAGTAACATGGTCTCAAGCAGACGGTCCATCTTTGCCTGCATGGAGTCAATGTCCGTTCTCATCGAAACCTGGTTAGCTTCAAGTTGTTCAAGTGTCATCTTGTAGTTGCGGCGTGTCTCGTACCGGTGTCGAGTAGTCAGCGTTACTGGACAAAGGGAGAATATGGTGTAAGTCTTTGTTTCTGGAAGATGATATGCAATGCATGTTGATGATATGCAAATGCATGAAATTTTGCCATGATTTTCGCAGAGGAATACAGACCCAAGATTATTCACACGTCGGGTACGTCAGGATAACAGGAAGAAGTACGGGTTTCTCTTATCACTAGAAATTCCCAAAAGGTAGGTTCTAAAGTTTGTGTTTTCAAGGAAGGAACTTAGACTCACTGATCAAGTTCAAAACTTCCTCGCAATGGTGGGCTAGCCACATCGTGATGGAAGTTCTGAAATGATCTAATCTAAGTGGGATTCTCGTATTGTACGAACAGGGTGTACACCCTTCGGCTCAACACTACATAATCACCGATTATGAAAATAAAACTTGGTTTTAAGGCGAGGTCCCTAGAGTCACGGATCGTGTTTAGAACCTCCACCGCAATGATGGGCTAGCCATATTATGATGGAAACTCCAAACAGATCTACTCTAGGTGGAGTCTTCGTATTGTCCCAATAGGCGTACGCCCCTCGGTTCAATACTACACAACTTCGGGTTCTAAGTTTTTCTCGAAGCTCGGGTATGGAGCTTATCTCACAGCATACACCAAGTCCCATATCAAAGTATCAAGACATACAATACAACATAAGTAATCAGAATAAAATACAGAGAGATAAACGTGGAAGAAAAGAAAATTTTCCAACAGTCATAGCAAAATTAGACTAAGCTAGGCTAGACTCTCTCTTGCTTGGAGACGTTATCCCCAGCAGAGTCGCCAGTCTGTCGCACCTCAAAAAAATGAGTGATGATGCGATCCCTCGCGATAGGACGCGGAAAAAGATGGTGTTCGAAACAGAGTCGCCACCGAACTTTATTCATTCCAATGAAGGAATAGGAAAATATCGAGAAAACCTTTGGAAATAAGAACAATGGTCATCGCAACCATATTCGGGTTCGGGAGTCGATTACGTAAGGGGAAGGTATTAGCACCCCTTACGTCCGTTGTACTCAACGGGAACCTCTTAGTCTGATTTTGCTATTTGACTGTTATTTGACTGTTTATCTGCTTGCTTCGAGTGATTAGAATTGATGATAGAAATGGATGAAGACCTCAGGAGGGGGAAATGGGAGGTTTTTTATTAGTGTGCTCGCGAAGATACAGCAATCTCCTACCTACGTATCCTTATGGTGCAATAAGGAAATCAGAGCAATCGTAGTTCGGGCTACTACGAATATTTGGTGGGTTTTGTTTTTGATGAACGACTGTGTTGGTCGGCGTTCTAACGGCTAAACGCTGGCGTTGTCTACTCTCGGGGGAGGCTCTAGCACTGGTTTGTTGTGCGCATTAGAAAGGATTGACAGTGTTCTTTTTGAAAGGGTTTTGGTCACGCAGGGGTGACAAGTTGAATTGATGTGTTTGGGTGTTTGATAGGTTTGGTTGGTATCGATCGCACGGGGGCGAGAAGTTAGGTTTGATTTGTTTGAGGTGTTTTGAAGAACGACGAAAGATTGAGCAATGTGGTGTTCACCAATTGTTCAATTCTCTCGAGGAGTAATAAGGCGAACGCCTTTTATTCCCTTTTCGTTTGAATTATTTTGAAAGTTTGTTTGTGGATGTTGAATATGCACGGTAGTGAGGCGTACGCCCCCTACTTGCTTATCCAAAGAATAATGAGGCGTACGCCACCTATTCTCTTATCCAAGTTTATTTAACGTGTTTTAGTCGGAAGTCGATAATTTGTGCAATATGGCGTACGCCAATTATCCAAATAATCGAGAGATGGTGAGGCGTACGCCTCCCCTCTTTTATCATCCGAGGTTTTAATTGTAAAAGATATGTTTAGATGTTGTATTTGATTTACGAAAATAGTTTGAATTTGAATTGGTAGGTTTGGATTTATTCGATTGTGGTTTTGAATTGATGACGAAGATTCGAGCAATGTGGCGTACGCCAATTATTCGAATAATCGAAAGATAGTGAGGCGTACGCCTCCTATCCTCTTTTCATCTAAAATATAGAATTAAACGTTTGTAGGATTTGTAGAGGATTTATAAAATGATTTGAATGTGATTAAGGTTTTAATTTGATGACGAGAATCCGAGCAATATGGCGTACGCCAATTATTCGAATTATCGAAAGATAGTGAGGCGTACGCCTCCTATCCTCTTTTCATCTGAAATGTGGAGTAAAACAAGATTTGAAATTTGTAAAAATGATTTGAAATAGTAAGATTTGAAGATAATGGTTTGAATAATTTGAATTTGAAAAGTGCTTTGAAATTGTTATGATTTAAGATTTAGTTGGGTGACAAGAACTCGCGCAATATGGCGTACGCCAATTATTCGAGTACTTGAGAAATAGTGAAGCGTACGCTTCCTATCTCCTTTTCATCCCAAGTTTTCATTAAAATAGAAAATGGTTTGGAAAATGGTTTGAATTTGTGTTTTAAAATGAATTTATTTAGTGTATTATTTCATCTACTCAATTAATCAATAATCAAGTAGGTTTCATTGTAAGGAAGCCCAAGAGTAAGCTATGTGAGGTTGATGGCGATGCTAAGAGCAATCGACTTACAAGGGTATTTGAAAGTGGGCTCGATATTTAAATCGAGAATTGTAATATGCCCTTTTTTTTTTGAAATTGGTTTGAAATTGGTTTTGAATCAAGTGAGCTTGGTTTGGAAATGAATTGAAAGTAATTATGAATTGATAAGATTGAAATGAATTTTATTTTGTAAGAAGTTGACATCATGATAAAATAATCCGGTCAATATTTAATTAATGAAGTATTTGATTGGAATTGAAACAACTACCTAATTGATCAAAATTATATGTTAACTAAAATTTCCAAGGTAATCGATTATCGCAACCAAGTGACTTAAACAAAATCTAAATTAGTCAATCACTAAAGTAAGTTTGATTTAAGAGTGACTAAAACCAAGTAGGTACTATGTGCTTAAAATATTAAAAGTCCTGTGTACTTAAGTAAAAAAAAATCATGATGGAATTACCATCACTTAGAAACCACCCAAGGTTATACATAACATATTAACTGATTATTAACATAATGACATATGCTTAGGACAGATTTATTAGTGATCCAGTATTTGAGAAAATGGTTGTAACGTTGTGAACCATCATTTACATCAGGTTACGCTAAGATGATTAATAGCAGTGAACTCCATCATAATATGTACATACATGAGGAACAAGAGAAACCCCTACACCAAGCCCAAACAAAAACGTGATTGAAAACTTCAAAACAAATCAACCTGAAAACTTCAAAACTTCAAAACAGTTACAGCCCAATAAATAAATTATACACAAACAATTTTCATAACAATGGTGACAATCACTTGGTTCGATTCACATGTGTGTGAAACACGACAAACCAACAACCAAAATATTTATATCATTCAAAAATCAATGTGAAATATCCTGCATCTCAAAAAACTACTCTTCCCAGTACTCAATCAACCAAGATTAACATCATTGCTTCTCCACACAATACATTCTACAGTATGCATGACATAACAAGGATACGTTTTACCAATACAATGATGATTGAGAATATGCGGCTTGAAGTCAGATTTACACAGTTCACAGATCAAATTAAAATTTTAAACTTGAAAATGAAAGAAGTTTACCACTGCTGAGCGGGTTACCCTGACGACAAATGAAGAGGTTTAAAACTTCCTCTGAAGCTTCACGGTGGTTTGTTGTTTTTGTTGAGGACTTCAGCGGCTTGCTCGCAAACTTCCTGCTCACCGCTTCCAATACTGATTTCGAAACCCCACTTCATTGGTCATGACTCCAGATTGTGACGGCGAGGGTGAGTTTGTTGACGATTAACGAGGGGTTTTAGGGTTAGTAAAAAAAACGGCGAGGGTTTTCGGTGGTGATGAAGCGGCGGCGGATGGGTTTGTTGGTGAGCTTAATGAGAGCGGAGAGAGTCGTATGGTTGCATGTGAAGATGGGGCGAAGCGGATGGTGAAGGTTGCGTGTAGTTGTGTGGCGGCAAAGGAGATGATTGGAGGTGACGATGGAAACGGCTAAGGTCTCGTGGGAGTGAAGAGAGGGTTAGGTCAGTGAAGAGATCTTTTTTGTGAGCTGAGAGGGAAGGTTTTGGGGAATGGTGAGTGAGCGAGGATGAGAGTGAGAGTGAATAGCAGTGAGTGTGGATTTTTCTGTGAGGGAAAGAGAGTGAGGTTAGCGTGAGAGAGATGAGAGTGAATAGTGTGAGAGAGATGAGAGTGAATAGTGTGAGAGATCCAATACTGAGTGGGAGAGGTTTTTTGTATATATTTTTCTTTTTGTCGTTTTTTGAAAGTAGTGAGGTAGTGGAGCAGGGTCTGTTAGGAGTGGAGCAGGGACAATGGAGAGAGACGTTGGGAGATTTTCTTTTTTTGTTTTTTGATGGATTGGGGAATCCAATGCAATATTTATATATATTTTTCACACTTAAAATTATTAGTTCTAAAAGTAATGGAATTAAAATCCTAAAAAAAAACTAATTAATACTTTAAAAACTCTAAATATTATTTTAAAAAAAAACTAACTAATTATTTATAAACAAACTAATTACTAAACTAATTATTATATAATTAAATAATTAATATGAAAAAACTAATTAATATCTAAAAAAACTAACTAATAATTATTAACTCTAACTAATATTTAATTGAAAAAACTAATATTTAAAAATCAACTAATGTATATATAAAAAGAAAAATTAACTAATATTAAAAACTAACCAAAATTTAATTAAATAGCTAAATTTGAATATTTGACCAATAAAAAAAAAATAGGAATCGAGAAAAAAAGAAACTGGTCACACTAAAATTGCCAAGACAAAACATACTTATTAAGAATACAGTATTTCCTCAAATTTTGACGATTCAACCTGATTTTCCTGTACTCTCAAATAAATTCATTTTGATTGACATTTTAGGCATTTATTCATGATGCAAATGTGTGTCATGTTATACGTATGATGCAAAAATGAAACTGAAATTAATTTTGAAAAGAAATTAAAATGAGCCCGGACAAAATTGGGGTACGACAGGTGTCAAAAGTACTAGCGCTGAGGCCCAGTCCAATCATAATTATTCAGTGCGTGACAAAAATTGAAATGTACATTTTAATAAAATAAATCATGTAACCTTGTCAATTGGTCACATTCCAATAAGTGACTACAAGACAAAAGTGAATGGGTGGCCAGGATTAGAAGAAAAGCGCCTGATCCAGCGGTCCTGAAGACGACACGTGGTCGTCTTCCTCATGGGACCTGAAACCCTAGCCATGCAATGCAGAAACACGCGAGACAACAATGGATTTTCTCCAACTTCAATTAAAAAATGCAACCAACGTAGTGCACCAAATGTCATGACATAAAAACCAAAGTTCAAGTGTGGAATGTAAGGTTCATCATGGTAACTTGTTTTAGTAAAAATAACGGCTTTAACATGGAGAAATATGGACAGTAAGATGACACCATGGCCACGAGCATGAACATAAAGTCACAGCAACAACTCAAAATCAATGACAATGCCTTATGTTGAGGGCTTCAGAAACAGGCATAAGCATATGGTTAATCATGAAAATTAGCATGAAACAAGCATGTCAATGGCATGAAGCAAGCATAATGGTGAACATAATAAGCTATACATGGCTATGGAAAAAGGAGCAATATGATTACCTAGTGGAAGTTAGTCCACTGCTTCTTGGTAATGGAGGAATGGAAGAAGAATGATGCTGCTTTGATGGTGCTTCAATGCTTCAACTTTGAGAAATGATATGAAATGCAAGCTGACTCTAATGACCTCTTTTCCTTGCCTAGATCGAAAATCCACAACCCCTCTTCAGATTAGGGTTTTAATGCTTAAATATGTGGGTAAATAAATCCTTAATGGGCTCAGAAATGTTTGGTTTTGATTATGTGCATTTGAAGCAAAAGTGAGGTGGTGTGAGCAAGTTTCTCATTTTGGCAAAAATTGAGTGAGTGGACATAAAAGTGCATGGACAAAAGAGGTAAAAAACATGGGCTGGTTGGTTTTGCAGCATGGCATGGTTGTCTTGGTCTGGCAAGGAAACAATCCAAGATAGTGACTTTGTAGCCATATATCTTAATGAGAACATGACCAATTGGTAAGACAATGCAAACAGTAGAAAGATTTCATGGAGCTTAACATCTTTCATGTTGAGCACAAATGGAAATTATGAATGGAAGAAGGTGAAAAATGGGCTTAAATTTCAGGTTTCATCATGCCAAAAAGGTTGGGCCAGTTTGGCCTAACATGCTGCCTAGAAATTCAAATCATGATGCCAACTTTAGATGAATGCATCTCTCAAACCATGGATCCAAATGAGATGATTCCAAAAGGATGTGAAAGAGGACATGGCAAGGTACAATTGTTATGAAGAAAGTATTTTCAAAATATGCCTTGAAATGCAAGAAAACTGGCCAAGAAGTCTTGACAAACTTTGAAGATTTTGAGACTTAGAAAATTTTCTAAGTGTCCTAAAAATATGTCTCACTTTGACTAAGCATAACTTTCTCAATCTTGATCCAAATGGAGAAAACTTTCATGTTGGAGAAATTTTCAAATGGAGCTTTCATCTTGATGGAAAATGGGCTTAAAGTGGGTGCAATAATCATGAAAACTTGCCCTAAATGGAACGTCAACCATTTCCAAATTAGGTAACTTCTTCAACTCCTGATTAAATGATGAACCCATGATCCAACCTTGATAAAATTTCCCATGTAGGCTCCCTTAGGCATCGATTTTGAGATTCCGCTCTCAAAATGTCAGGAGTTGACTTTTCTGGCCCCACAGTTGACTTTTCCCAAACTGTCTGATTCCCGATTCCAGTGATCAATTGAAGCACCTCTGGCTCAAATAAAGAGCTGATTTTTTGTATGTAGACCCTTGTGGACATATGTGTAGGTGCTTGATTGACTGCATTATATGGTAAAACACTAGCTGGATTCTAATGTCTTGACTGATGTCATGACATGGTGTGTATGTGTGACTGCATTGTAGGTTAGAATATCTAACTGTACTCTGATGTCTTGACCGATGTCATGACACACTTGAGTAGTTACTACAGGATTAGCTAATACAGGATTTATTGAATGTCAAACTGGATGCTGTGAAATTTATACCTGTCAGCAGATACTAAGGAATAGAACAGCTGGTGTTCTGTTAGAACTTAGTATTTGTTTCCAGTCTGGTTATCAAGGAAAGACCAGACCTGGCATAAGGCCTACTGACTGAATGTCAAACTGGATGTTATGACATTCATCATATACTGAACAGTAGACAGAGTGGTGTTCTGCTATACTTCAGCATGTTACTTAGTCTGTTCTTCAAGAGGATAACAGAACTGACTTAAGGCCAGATGTGTAAATGTCAAATTGGATACTTTGACATCTATTAATGTAAGTTGTTACTGTAGTATGGTCATTTTGGTCATATACAGGTCAGCAAAATTGTACAGTCTATTTTCTGGAAAAACAGACTCAGCATATGATCCTTGATGTCAAGCTGAATGTCGGGACATTCATTCCTGACAGCATATGCTATATTGTAGGTTGTTCAGTTTTCTGTTTCAGCTTTTTCTCAGGCTATTCTTCAGGGATTCAACAGCTTAGAGAAAATCCAGGAAATCAACAACCAAGCTACATTTAATGAACCTAACAAATAGCCTATTTGTTAGTAACCTAGATGTTGAATTTATGGGAACTCGCGTGACCTTAAATTCAGGAGAATACAAGTGCAAAAGCCCAGGTACTGCAATATAAAAGGAAGTCGTTCCTTCATTCAGTTTTGGGGGTTTTTGAGGCATGAAGATTTAGTGTGTCCATCATACTTCACTGCTGTATTTTTGTGAGTCTTGTATTAGACATATCTTGTAAGCCAAGGCTTTATCACGTTGATGATTGCTTTGGCATAGGGTGTTCATTGAGTTGTAAGTGTTGTGTCGCTCAAAGCTTTTAAGCGTGAGTGCTATGTATCTTGATTAAAGCTGTTAAGCACAATCAAGAGTTGTTTGAAGTGTGACTTCAAAGTTGTCTTTAATATTGATTAAAGGTAGTAATCACTGAGGTGATTGAGGGGGAGTGAGTAGGAACTCTGATCGTAGAGTAAGATTGAAATTGCATTGGGTAGGGATTAAGTGACAAGTTGTAAACGGGTGAGTTTAGCTTTGAATTAATACTACTAATAGTGGATTTCCTCCCTGGCTTGGTAGCCCCCAGATGTAGGTCATGTTGGACTGAACTGGGTAAACAATTACTTGTGTTATTTACTGCACTTACTTTTAGGTTCTGCATAATTCTTGTCTGTGCAGAATTGGATGTCATAACAACCTGTGTGACATCTAAAGTCTGATAACTAGAATTTCAATTGGTATCAGAGCAGGCACCCTGCCTGTGAATTTCTGGGTGAGATCTAGGGAAGTTACTTTCTAGTACCATGGACAAGAATATAGGACACTCAAATAGACCACCCATGTTGGATGGCTTTAATTATGATGACTGGAAGCCTCGTATGATAGCCTTCTTAAGGTCTCTAGATAGCAAAGTCTGGAGAGCTGTCAACAAAGGATGGGAACATCCAACGAAGACAGGTGAAGATGGAGTCAGTGTGCAGATTCCTGAAGAAGAGTGGGACAAGGAGCAAGAGGCATTAGCTCTTGGAAATTCCAAGGCCTTGAATGCATTGTTCAATGGAATCAGTAAGAACATCTTCAGGCTGGTGCACCACTGTGAACTAGCTAAGGAAGTTTGGGATACCCTCAAGGTAACTCATGAAGGTACTTCCAAGGTGAAGATGTCCAAACTTCAGATGCTGACCACGAAGTTTGAAAATCTGAGGATGAAAGAGGATGAGACTATTCATGACTTTCACATGAATATTCTTGAAATTGCAAACACCTCTGGTGGACTAGGTGAGAAAATGGCTGAAGAGAAACTTGTAAGAAAGATTCTCAGGTCCTTGCCTAAGAGATTTGCTATGAAGGTCACAGCCATAGAGGAGGCGCAGGACATCTGCAATATGAAGGTGGATGAGCTCATTGGTTCTCTCCAAACCTTTGAAATGGGCTTGTGTGAGAATGCTGAAAAGAAGAACAAAAGTGTAGCTTTTGTATCTAATGCTGAAGAAGAGTCAGAAGCGGGATATACTGAAGGTGATGAAAGTATATCAGAAGCCTTAGCCATGCTTGGGAGACAGTTCAACAAGTTCGTGAAGAAGATTGATCAAAGAGGAAGACCTAATGTCAAGAACATCCCGTCTGACATCAGGAAAAGATCAACTTCTGAAGAAAAGTTCAACCAAGGCAAGGGAATCCAGTGTCATGGTTGTGAAGGGTATGGACACGTCAGAGCTGAATGTCCTACTTATCTCAAGATGCAAAAGAAGGGGCTAACTATCACATGGTCTGAAGGAGATTCTGAAAGTGAATCTGAAGGAGAATCTGCCAAACATGTCACTGCACTAACCAGTGTTTGTGCCTCTGATGATGACTCAAGTGCAGATGAACTGACCTTTGATGAACTTGCTGTAGTCTATAAGAAGCTGTGTACCACCAGTGCAGAAGTCCGTGCACAGGGAGAAAAGCAGAAGAAACTCATCAAGGAACTGGAAGATGAGAGACAGAAGCATCTGACAGCCATAGAGGGTCTAAATGGTGAGATAGCCTTGCTGACCTCCAAGCTGAATCAGATGACTAAATCCATCAGAATGATGAACAAGGGAACTGACACCTTGGAAGAGATTCTAAAGGTGGGACAGAAGTCTGGAACCAAATCTGGCCTAGGATTTGGGAAAAGATCCTCAGCTGAACACAAACGCCCAAAGGCTAAAGTTCAGAAGTTCAAGCGGAAGTCAAAGCCAATGTCCCAACATCGGGGAACTAAGATGAATAATCATCAGAAGAGGAAATACCAGGAGTGGAGATGTCACCACTGTGGTAGGCTTGGACATATAAAAGCCTTCTGCTACTGGCTTCATGGTTTCCCTAACCAAGCCTCGCATGTCAGGCCTAAGCATAAAACATATAAGCGCTATGTCCCCATCAAGAAGCAACAATGATATGCTAGGTTAGCGCACACAGCTCTAAGGGCTTCTACCAGAGAAGACTGGTACTTTGACAGTGGATGCTCAAGACATATGACTGGTATGGAAAATCTACTGGTGGATATTCAACCTCACACTACCAGCTATGTGACCTTTGGTGATGGTGCCAAAGGAAAAATAAAAGGTGTGGGTAAGCTGGACTGCTCTGGAGTTCCAAAACTGAATAATGTGCTGTTAGTAAGAGGACTGACTGCAAATCTCATCAGCATAAGCCAGCTGTGTGATCAAGGATTCTATGTTCAGTTTACTAAGGAGCTGTGCATTGTGACAAATGGTGACAATCAGGAAGTTATGAGAGGAACCAGGTCCAAAGATAACTGTTATCTGTGGGAACCTAAAGTCTCTAACTTTTCCACAATATGCTCCTCAGCCAAGGAAGAACATGAGGTGAAGCTGTGGCATAGACGTCTTGGACATCTCCACTTACGGGGAATGAAGAAGATTATATCCAAGGAAGCAGTCAGAGGAATTCCAAAGTTGCTTATTGATGAAGGAAGAGTCTGTGGAGAATGCCAGGTGGGCAAGCAAACCAAGATGTCACATCCGAAGCTGGGACATCCTACAACTTCCAGAGTTCTGGAACTGTTGCACATGGACTTAATGGGACCTATGCAGGTTGAAAGTCTTGGTGGGAAGAGATATGCTTACGTGGTGGTTGATGACCATTCCAGATACACGTGGATAAGCTTCATCAGAGAGAAGTCAGATACATTTGATGTCTTCAAAGACCTGTGCATCAGACTTCAAAGGGAAAAGGACAGTTGTGTGGTCCGGATTAGAAGTGATCATGGTACGGAGTTCAAGAATTCCAAGTTTGATGAGTTTTGCTCGTCTGAAGGAATAAGTCATGAGTTCTCCTCCCCTATAACTCCCCAGCAGAATGGGATAGTTGAAAAAAAAATAGAACTATTCAAGAATCTGCCAGAGCAATGATTCATGCAAAGAAGCTCCCCATGCACTTTTGGGCTGAAGCGGTGAATACCGCGTGCTATGTTCACAACAGAGTCACCTTGAGAAAAGGAACCTCCTCCACTCTATATGAAATATGGAAAGGCAGAAAACCCACAGTGAAGTACTTTCATATCTTTGGAAGTAAATGCTACATTCTCACAGATCGTGAACAGAGAAGGAAGCTGGATCCCAAAAGTGATGAGGGTATATTTCTAGGATACTCCACTAACAGCAGAGCCTACAGAGTGTTCAACTACAGGACCAATGTCCTGATGGAATCCATAAATGTTATTGTGGATGATAAAGAGGAAGGGATCGATGTCATAGAGGATGTTGAAACATTCCTTGACAGTTCAACTGACATTCCAGTCAAGTCTGAAGAAGTACAGGAACCTCCTCCTGAATGTGAAGTAGATGCAACCACCAAAATGCCATCTATCAGAATTCAGAAAGACCACCCTAAGGATCTTATCATAGGGGATCCTAATAGTGGTGTGACTACCAGGTCACGAGGAATAAGCTCAAATTCCTGTTTTGTATCCAAGGTTGAACCAAAGAATGTGAAAGAAGCCCTGACTGACGAATACTGGATCAATGCCATGCAAGAGGAACTTAAGCAGTTCAAAAGGAATGAAGTATGGGAGCTAGTTCCAAGACCTGAAGGGACCAACATCATTGGTACCAAGTGGATCTACAAAAACAAATCTGATGAGAAAGGAGTAATTACTAGGAATAAAGCAAGACTAGTAGCTCAAGGATACACTCAAGTTGAAGGGGTTGATTTTGATGAGACATTTGCTCCTGTGGCTAGGCTTGAGTCCATCAGATTGTTGTTAGGGGTAGCATGCATTCTGAAGTTTAAACTATTCCAAATGGATGTGAAGAGTGCATTCTTGAATGGCTACTTGAATGAAGAAGTCTATGTGGAACAACCTAAAGGATTCTGTGATCCTAACCAACCTAAGCATGTATACAAGTTGAGGAAAGCCTTGTATGGGTTGAAACAAGCACCTAGAGCATGGTATGAAAGGTTGACCGAATTTCTGACCTCAAATGGATACAGAAAAGGTGGAATAGATAAAACCTTGTTTGTGAAGGATGAAGACGGCAAAATCATGATTGCTCAAATCTATGTGGATGATATAGTCTTTGGTGGTATGTCAGAACAAATGGTAACACATTTTGTTCAACAGATGCAATCTGAGTTTGAAATGAGCCTGGTTGGGGAACTAACCTACTTTCTTAGAATGCAAGTCAACCAAATGGAGGACTCTATGTTTCTCTCCCAAAGCAAGTATGCCAAAAACATCGTTAAGAAGTTTGGTATGGATAATGCTAGGCACAAAAGGACTCATGCTCCTACTCATCTGAAGTTAACCAAAGATGATGGAGGGCCTAGTGTTGATCAATGCTTGTATAGAAGCATGATAGGCAGTCTACTATATCTAACTGCAAGTAGACCTGACATTTCTTATGCAGTTGGAGTGTGTGCGAGATACCAAGCAGAGCCTAAGGTGAGCCACTTGAATCAAGTCAAAAGGATTCTCAAGTACATCAATGGGACTTGTGACTATGGGATGCTGTACTCACATGGGTCTGAGCCTGCCCTATCTGGGTACTGTGATGCTGACTGGGCTGGAAGTGCTGATGACAGAAAAAGCACATCAGGAGGATGTTTCTTCTTGGGAGACAATCTCATATCTTGGTTCAGCAAGAAGCAGAACTGTGTATCCCTGTCCACTGCAGAAGCTGAATACATAGCTGCTGGAAGCAGTTGCTCCCAACTGGTGTGGATGAAACAGATGCTCACTGAGTATAATGTCACTCAAAATGTCATGACATTATTCTGTGATAATCTCAGTGCCATCAATATTTCCAAGAATCCCATCCAACACAGCAGGACCAAACATATTGACATTAGGCATCACTTTATCAGAGATCTGGTGGAAGACAAGGTGATTACTTTGGAACATGTAGCCACTGAACTGCAACTGGATGACATATTTACAAAGGCTCTGGATGCTACTCAGTTTGAAAATTTAAGGGGCAAACTGGGAATATGTCTCTCTGAGACCTTATAGCAACCAATGATGTTTGGAATGTACTTATTGGAACTATGTTCTGATTGGTCAACAGATCATAGCCATACCACTTGCAACAAGTGTGGCAACAAGAGGGTAAGGAGACACCCTAACGTGAGAAGGCCTATGCACCTGCAGGAATTCAAGGACGCTGTTCATGCAGGAGTGGTTCTGGATGTCAGAAACAAAGTCATGGCATTTGATATGGTTGTACCTACTGTGAAGCAAGATCAAGTGGGTGCTAACTTGGTTGAAACTGTGAAGTAAAACCAAGTTGGTAATTCTGTCATTTTTTTCTGTTGATATGTTGACTTTGGCAACATTTTTGACAAAAAGGGGGAGTAACAGTAACAGGATACCCCAGACAACAGACTCGTGACAGATTCGAAGATTTTCCTTCCCCTGCAGCTGATGTGTGATGAAGGTTGTAATTAACTTCTGCCTGTGTGCTGTTTTGTGAAGTTTTTATTTAACTTCCATGTGTGTGAGTGTGCTGCCACTCTGAGTGTATTAGCTAGGTTTATTTACTGCTAGATGTGTGATTCCGCTGCTATGAACTCTGTTATGGGGATCAAAGTGTTTTAGCCAAAAATTTGCCAAAGGGGGAGTTTGTAGGTGCTTGATTGGCTGCATTATATGGTAAAACACTAGCTGGATTCTAATGTCTTGACTGATGTCATGACATGGTGTGTATGTGTGACTGCATTGTAGGTTAGAATATCTAACTGTACTCTGATGTCTTGACCGATGTCATGACACACTTGAGTAGTTACTGCAGGATTAGCTAATACAGGATTTATTGAATGTCAAACTGGATGCTGTGACATTTATACCTGTCAGCAGATACTAAGGAATATAACAGCAGGTGTTCTGTTAGAACTTAGTATTTATTTCCAGTCTGGTTATCAAGGAAAGACCAGACCTGGCATAAGGCCTACTGACTGAATGTCAAACTGGATGTTATGACATTCATCATATACTGAACAGTAGACAGAGTGGTGTTCTGCTATACTTCAGCATGTTACTTAGTCTGTTCTTCAAGAGGATAACAGAACTGACTTAAGGCCAGATGTGTAAATGTCAAATTGGATACTTTGACATCTATTAATGTAAGCTGTTACTGTAGTATGGTCATTTTGGTCATATACAGGTCAGCAAAATTGTACAGTCTGTTTTCTGGAAAAACAGACTCAGCATATGATCCTTGATGTCAAGCTGAATGTCGTGACATTCATTTCTGACAGCATATGCTATATTGTAGGTTGTTCAGTTTTCTATTTCAGCTTTTTCTCAGGCTATTCTTCAGGGATTCAACAACTTAGAGAAAATCCAGGAAATCAACAACCAAGCTACATTTATTGAACCTAACAAATAGCCTATTTGTTAGTAACCTAGATGTTGAATTTATGGGAACTCGCGTGACCTTAAATTCAGGAGAATACAAGTGCAAAAGCCCAGGTACTGCAATATAAAAGGAAGTCGTTCCTTCATTCAGTTTTGGGGGTTTTTGAGGCGTGAAGATTTAGTGTGTCCATCATACTTCACTGCTGTATTTTTGTGAGTCTTGTATTAGACATATCTTGTAAGCCAAGCCTTTATCACGTTGATGATTGCTTTGGCATAGGGTGTTCATTGAGTTGTAAGTGCTGTGTCGCTCAAAGCTTTTAAGCGTGAGTGCTGTGTATCTTGATTAAAGCTGTTAAGCACAATCAAGAGTTGTTTGAAGTGTGACTTCAAAGTTGTCTTTAATATTGATTAAAGGTAGTAATCACTGAGGTGATTGAGGGGGAGTGAGTAGGAACTCTGATCTTAGAGTAAGATTGAAATTGCATTGGGTAGGGATTAAGTGACAAGTTGTAAACGGGTGAGTTTAGCTTTGAATTAATACTACTGATAGTGGATTTCCTCCCTGGCTTGGTAGCCCCCAGATGTAGGTCATGTTGGACTGAACTGGGTAAACAATTACTTGTGTTATTTACTACACTTACTTTTAAGTTCTGCATAACTCTTGTCTGTGCAGAATTGGATGTCATAACAACCCGTGTGACATCTAAAGTCTGATAACTAGAATTTCAATATGGAAGGCCATGGAAAAGAGTTTCACCCAAAGAATCAGAAATAAACTGATTTTATACCAAACCCTAATTTTAGGGCAAAATGATTAAGAACTGATTGCACTATTTGCCAATGGATCTTTCTGAGATAATTGTGAATCTTCCTAGGCCAAGATGCCCCTCCAATCATGACATGGATGAGCTCCTCTACTTCCAACCAAACATTGCCTGTTGCAGGTAGCCATGAAACCCTAATTTCTTGATTAAATCCAGATGGGCACTTTGATAGCTCTGAATCTTTCATTGATGAACTGAGGACCATAAAAAGATCCCTGAACCCCCTTGAGACCCTTGAGACTTGTATACTTGGAGAATGAAGTCCATTCTCAATCTTGCTTTGTGTGGGCCCCTTCTGTTAAGGAGTGATCAACCAAAACCTGATTTCCAAGTCACTAATGCAATATGCAATGAGTATGACTTAGTATGATGCTAATGAGATGTGAAACATAATCCCATGCTTCCAGGAAAAATGAAGGGTAAATTTTGGGGTATTACACAGACAACCCGACTTGAAAGAGCTAAGGAATTTGACATCTTATGTATTAGATCCCTTGGGTTTCAAGGCTCGTTATGGGATGCTTCTATCTGTTCTGACTACTCAAGTGGACGAAGGATTGATGAGTGTATTGGTGCAGTTCTATGATCCCTTGTACCGTTGCTTCACATTTCCGGATTTTCAGCTTTTGCCTACGCTTGAGGAGTATGCCTACCTTATGGGTATACCTATTCTGGACCAATTGTCGTTCAGTGGCTTGGAGAGTGTTCCTACTTCTCAAGAGATAGCTGATATGTTGCATATAGATGAATCTCTGGTTGGTGCTCATATGACTACCAAAGGTGGAATTCAAGGTCTCCCTTCTGAGTTTCTCATTGCTCAAGCTACTATGTATGGGAAAGCCATGAGTGAGGACGCCTTTGAGGCCATATTTGTACTTCTCATCTATGGGCTAGTGTTATTCCCCAACATCGACAAGTTTGTTGATGTGAACGCTATTAGGATTTTCTCTACTCTTAATCCCGTTCTGACTCTGTTGGCTGACACTTACTTTTCTTTGCATATGAGGAATGCAAAGGGTGGTGGTACCATTGTATGTTGTTTGCCTCTGCTGTACAAGTGGTTTATTTTGCACTTGCCACAGACGGTCGCCTTCAAGGAGAACAAAGGATGTCTATGGTGGTCCACGAGACTTATGTCTCTCACTAACGATGATATCTTTTGGTACAACCGTGTGTATGATGGTGTGCAGATTATTGACTCTTGTGGTGAATTCTCCAATGTGCCTCTTCTTGGTACATGTGGTGGGATTAACTACAACCCTATTTTGGCACGTCATCAGCTTGGGTTCCCCCTAAAGGATAAACCTAATAACATTTTGTTAGAGGGTGTGTTCTTTCAGGAGGGTAAAGATCCCCAAGGCTTGAAGGGAAGGATGGTCCGTGCTTGGCGCAAGATCCATAAGAAGGGAAGGAAGGAGCTAGGTCCGAAGAACTGTATCGCTTTGGAGCCTTATACCTCTTGGGTTAGGAGGAGATCTTCCGAGTACCTCATGCCTTACAAGTATCCAAGACCTACACCTTTGGTTGTGGGTGGGCCTTCAACCCTTCCTAACCAAGGAGTAGAGGAGTTGAGAGACGAAGACCGTTCGTGTGCTTGGATCCGTGAAAGAGAGGAGTTGCTTCAGCAGATCAGAGAGAAGGATGCTTTGATAGAGTTCCTTGAGCACTAGGTTATTGATGAGCCTGATGATGCATTGAATTCTCTACTTCCTCAGTCTTCCAAGTTTTGGAAGAGGAAGTACGATCGACTCGCCAAGGAGAAGACAGACATGGAGGCAGCCTACGAGAGGGAGGTGAAGAGGCTTCGTGCAACTTATCTTCCAGTCTCCAGAGCTTTAGATGATTGTTTCTAGGGTTCCATAGGATTTTCATTTTCCTTCTCTCTTGTATTTGGTTACCAAGACTGTACTTCTCTTGTGTAAAACCTTTTCCAAATATTATTGAGATGATATTTCCATATGTGATAAATGTTTAATATTTCCAATATTGGCAAATAGGACTCTAAAGTTCCTCTGATATAAAAAATTAAATCACATGCATTGCATGCATCATGTGCATAAGCAGGTTTTGTTCCAGGCTTCTTGATCTATGGTCTAACTTTGTGTTCTTCATTTATTTTGAAGACAAGTTGACTCACCGGTACTACACTCGAGCCAACGCATCAAGACTAATGGATCATATGGAGCAAGAGAACCGTGAACTTAAGGAGGAAGTAGCCAGATTGACTGCCCTGATGGAGTCATTCATGGCTGCCCAGAGCCAGTCGTCTCCGACACCTTTAACTCCTCCCCAGAGGATAGTCATCTCAGAGGTTGCCTCATCAACCGTGCCTGCGACCAACACCCACTTTGTACCAACTGCTATGCTAGCCGGGTTTCCGTGGGGAATGCCTCCCAACTTCATGTCTGAGGGTCCTGCACCCACCTTTGCTTCTCTTTCGGCATCTAGCCCGTTCCTCCTCCTGTCGTGCATACTATGCCCAGAGTAGACAACACTATCTATCATTCTGAGCCGTCTGAAGGCCCAGATGTTTATGAAAAGATGGATGCTATGAATGATCAATTTCTGGAGCTCAGCAAGGAATTGAAAACTCTCTGAGGAAAAGACCTTTTCGGAAAATCTGCCGTTGAACTCTGTTTGGTCCCTAATGTTAAAATCCCTGTAAAGTTCAAGGTACCTGACTTTGAAAAGTACAAGGGAAATACTTGCCCTCTTAGCCACCTGGTCATGTATACCAGGAAGATGTCGACTCAAACCGACAACGATCAACTTCTCATTCACTACTTCCAGGACAGTTTGTCCGGTGCTGCCCTAAGATGGTATATGGGCTTAGACAACGCGAACATCCGATCCTTCAACGACCTTGGCGAGGCCTTTGTCAAGCAATACAAATATAACTTGGATATGGCTCCCGATAGGGATCAATTGAGAGCCATGTCCCAGAAGGACAAGGAAACTTTTAAAGAGTACGCCCAGAGGTGGCGAGAGTTAGCAACACAGATTGTGCCCCCGCTGGAGGAAAAGGAAATGACAAAGATCTTCCTGAAGACCTTGAGTTCTTTTTATTACGAGTGGATGATTGCCAGTGCTCCTTCTAACTTCACCGAGATGGTGAACATGGGGATGTGTCTGGAGGAAGGATTCAGGGAAGGGCGCCTGACCAGAGAAGAAGGCTCTTCTGCTAAACGGTATGAGACGTTTGGAAAGAAGAAAGATGGCGAGGCACATGTTGTGACCTCCCATATTAAACCAAGAAGACCCTCAGTGAGGAGGAAGACCGTGCGTCCCGCCGGTAACCAGCATCAGGTGGCTCACATAGCACCTGTTTTCAGAGATAATCAGCAATATCAGCATCACAATAATAATCAGCAACAACAACATCCGCAATATCAACAACAGCACCGTCCTCAACAGCAGGCCTACCAGCCTCGAAACAATAATCAAGCCAGTACAAGCTATGAGAGGAAGAGGGTCACCTTCGATCCTATTCCTATGACCTATGCGGAATTGTATCCCTCTTTGATAGAGAGGAAATTGATTACTTCACGAGACCCACCGGCTATACCTACCAACCCTCAGTGGTGGTATAAGCCCGAGCTACACTGTGTTTATCATTCCGGTGCTCCCGGACATGACGTGGAAAACTGCTACCCACTGAAGACCAAGGTTCAAGACCTTGTGAGATGTGGTATTATGTGCTTCGAGGACGTAGGTCCTAATGTGAAGAAGAACCCATTGCCCGAGCATGGGAAATCCTCCGTCAACATGGTCCAGGGCTGTCCTGGTAAATACAAAGTCAAATATGTCATCCATATTCGACAATCTCGGGTCGAGATGCATAGACTCCTGTGTGAGTACAGTCATTACGAGCATGACCACGACAGATGTCGAGTTTGCATTGTCAATCAAAGAGGATGTCGCCAAGTCCGCAAAGACATCCAAGAAATGCTGGATGAAGGAGTCATTGAGATACTTCAGAATCAGAATGTTGATAAGGATAATGACGAAGTCAATGTAATATCTCCAGTATTTCGGATCCCTGAGCCTGTTGTCATCAAGTACAATGGTAGCAAGCAAAAGGCTTATCCTTCTTTGATCATTAAACCATCTGGCCCTATGCCATACTCTTTTGAGAAAGCGGTTCCCTATCGCTACAATGTTGTGGCATTGGAGGATGGGAAGGAGGTGCCCCTGCCATCTACCTCTGTTGTTAATATTGCCGACGTCAGCGGCCTGACCCGTAGTGGTCGTGTTTTCTCGGCTCCGCCGAAACCTTAAGCTAATGTTCGAAGAGCTGATGTTGCTGATCATGTTGAACGCCAGGTTGGGACTGCTGTGAATGCTCCGAATCTGGCACTTGTTGCCAAACCTACCTCTGTCATAAGAACTCCTGTCTCTGTTGGCCAGAATGGCAATGCGAAAGAAGACTGTGATGAGATGCTAAGGCTCATCAAAAGGAGTGAGTACAACGTTGTAGATCAGCTTCTACAGACGCCATCCAAGATCTCTGTACTATCCTTGCTGATGAATTCAGAACCACACCGAGAAGCTCTGTAGAAGGTGTTGGATGTGGCGTATGTAGATCATGACGTCACAATCGAACAATTCGACAGTATTGTTGCAAACATCACCGCTTGTAACAATTTAAGTTTTTGTGATGCTGATCTCCCCGAGGAGGGAAAGGACCACAACTTGGCATTACACATATCTATGAGCTGTAAGGATGATGCCATGTCCAATGTGCTGGTGGACACTGGATCATCGTTGAATATGTTGCCAAAGTCCACTCTTGCTAAATTGTCATATCAGGGGCCTCCTGTAACACCCTTCTAAATACCCCAAAATATTCAATTAAAATAATAACATATCAATCAGAGTAATTATGCCCCGAAGGGTGTCACACAATCTTTTCACAACAATTATCAAAATATCCTGTCATGCTCATTTATTAAATCAAAATAAGACTCTTTTGCATAATTCGCAGCGGATACAAAACATCGACATTCAAATCATGTACTACATTACATGTAAAGTTGATCAACAACTAAATTAAACATAGTCAAACATCCCCTCCCGATGTTACATCTACCAGAGCATGACCCACTAAGGACGACACTAGACTCCATAGCACTATCATCTACTCAACTCACTGCTCGTTACCTGAAAAATAGTTGTAAGGGTGAGTTCCTCAATCAATATAATAAGCATTATAGAACAACATGTAATGCTAAGTAAATAACATATTAATTCACCCTAATCAGACTACACACTCAGCAACGGCAGTATCCGTTCAAACATCATATTCAACAGTAACATATAGCATATGTATAATCTCAACAATACTCAACACCAGCAACACAACACACAACACACATATAATACTGGAATACATCCATTCATATTATATGCCATACATTCATTATGCAATGAGACTCCACACATGCGGTACCGACTATTCTTGAACATATAGCTCAAGCTCACCGATCAAACCCAGATACGGCTACTAAGCTCACTAGTCCCACTCATTTGAGATCTAATGACTCACTCACTAATTCCTCACCATGGGAATTAGCTACAGCCCCAAAGGCTAGACTATGCACACTAATCATCTAGCATGCAAACATCAACAACAATTCCACAATGATTCACTCACTAATTCCTCACCATGGGAATTAGCTACAGCCCCAAAGGCTATGCTATACACGCTAATCATCTAGCAATGCAGCATCAACAACAATTCACAACGGACATAAGCTCACACTCTAAGCCATACAACAGTCCATTCACAACACAGGCATAATATATACATTCACATCATTATGCATGTCATCATACATCATCAACACATCATTATCATGTAAATCAATTAAACACAGTATTAGCACTCTCTACTAATACTTATACTGCTCACAACAGCGGGGTATAATCCCTATCACATCCTGTGCCCACATAGGCCAGCTCTCAATTATGTACACGACATTAACATATCCATTTTTCCACTCTGCAATATACAATATCAAGTTTCGATGATGACAAAACCATTATGCACGTCCATGAACAAAGAATGAAGGCTTTTCGTCGACCATAGGGGTCAGCTCAAAGCTCGCTGGTCGGCGCAAAGGCCCTGCTCAACTGGAGGGAGTCAGCGCAAAACTCCTTGCGTCGACGCATAGGGTCGACGCTTCAGTCACGGGTCGGCGCAAAATGCCTTGCGTCGACGCATGCAGTCGGCGCATGCCCCACGGGTCAGCGCACGCCGACTCTATGGTCGACCGTTCGCGCGCAGACTCAGATTTTCTGAGTTATTCCAAAGTTCCGTTAGCTTAACGCCTATCCGGTTTTCCCGGCTGCTCCCGCATCTAAAACCCAATTTGTCTCTAATTTGGTAGTGCCGATTCAAGTTTTTAATTGGGATCCGTGCCATAATCTAACATTTACGACTCACACAACTATCGATTCAATTTACAATTTTACACAGTTTATTCCACATCATTTCAGCATATACAGTCCCAATTAGGGTTAAATCAACGGCTTATCACTACCCATTACATATTATCCCATAATACCCATTAATCGACGATAAACCCCCCTTACCTGAGATAATCCGGCAATTCTTTGAGTTCGAGCTCTTCCTCTTCTCCAACTTTCTTCCTCTTGCTCTGCCTCTGCCCTTTTTCCTCTTCTCTGCAGTTTCTCTGTTTTCACGTGAAACACTTCTTTACTAAATGGGATTCTCTTTCCTCATTTCACACTTATATATTTTCCAATAATAATTATTATTCCAAAATAATTAAAATAATCCAATAATAATATAATTATTTAATTAAATTAATAATATACTATTAATTCAATTTAAATAATTATTTTATTTTATTGGGGTGTTACAACTCTCCCCCACTAAAAGAGTTTTCGTCCTCGAAAACATACCTCAAGCGAACAACTCTGGATGAGACTCCTTCATCTTACTCTCCAGTTCCCAAGTCGCGTTGCCACCTGCTGGTCCTCCCCAAGCTACCTTCACCAAGGAAATCTCTTTACCCCGCAACTGCTTCAACTCTCGATCCTCGATCCTCATAGGTGATGTTTCAACAGTCAGGTTATCCCTCACCTGTACATCATCTACTTGGACTACATGCGACGGATCATGAATGTATCTCCTCAACTGAGACACATGAAAAACCTCATGCAAATTCGCAAGTGACGGCGGTAAAGCGATACGATAGGCTACCTCTCCTATCCTTTCCAAAATCTGATACGGACCAATAAATCGAGGTGTCAACTTCTTCGACTTCAAAGCTCGACCAACACCAGTTATCGGAGTAACGCGAAGAAACACATGGTCTCCCTCTTGAAACTCGAGTGACTTCCTCCTCTTGTCATGATAACTCTTCTGACGACTCTGAGCAATTCTCATCTTCTCCTGAATCATCTTAATCTTTTCCGTAGTCTGTTGAACAATCTCCGGTCCAACCACAGCACTCTCGCCGGACTCATACCAACACAAAGGTGTCCGACATCTCCTACCATACAAAGCTTCAAACGGTGCCATACCAATGCTCGAATGAAAACTATTGTTGTAGGTAAACTCAATCAAAGGTAAATAACAATCCCAAGCACCTCATTTTTCCAAAACACAAGCTCTCAAGAGATCCTCTAACGACTGAATCGTCCTCTCAGTCTGACCATCAGTCTGCGGATGATATGCAGAACTCAATCTCAGCTTAGTTCCCAAAGCTCTCTGCAAACCTTCCCAAAATTTCGATGTAAATCTAGGATCTCTGTCCGAAACAATACTCGACGGAATACCATGCAAACTTACAATCTTCTCAATATACAACTCAGCTAATCTCTCTAACGGATAATCCATTCTGATCGGAATGAAATGAGCCGATTTCGTCAATCTGTCCACAATCACCCAAATAGCTTCAAAATTCTTACTCGTCTTCGGCAAACCAGAAACAAAATCCATACTGATACTATCCCACTTCCACTCTGGAATAGCCAACGGTTGCATTAGCCCAGACGGCTTCTGATGCTCAATCTTCGACTTCTGACAAGTCAAACAGGAATAAACAAAACTCGCAATTTCTCTTTTCATTCCCGGCCACCAAAATAACTTTTTCAAATCATGATACATCTTCGTAGCTCCAGGATGAATACTCAAACCACTACGATGTCCTTCTTCAAGAATACTCTTCTTAAGTTCTGTAACATCCGGAACACACACCCGATTACCAAATTTCAAAACACCATTCTCATCAACTCTGAATTCACCACCCTGGCCTTGATTCACTAAAGTCAACTTATCAATCAAAAGCATATCGGATTTCTGACCCTCTCTAATCTCATCCAAAATATTACTCGTTAACTTCAGCATTCCCAATTTAACACTATTGTGAGTACTCTCACACACCAAACTCAAATCTCTAAACTGCTCAATTAAATCAACTCTTTAACCATTAACATAGACATATGTAACGATTTCCGGCTTAACGCATCAGCTACTACATTTGCTTTACCCGGATGGTAATTCAAACCAAAATCATAATCCTTCAGAAATTCTAACCATCTCCTCTGTCTCATATTCAGCTCTTTCTGATCAAACAAATACTTTAAACTCTTATGGTCACTGAAAACTTCAAATCTTGACCCGTACAAATAATGCCTCCACAACTTCAGAACAAATACCACGGCTGCCAACTCTAAATCATGTGTCGGATAGTTCCTCTCATGAACCCTTAGCTGTCTCGAAGCATAAGCTATAACTTGCTTATTCTGCATCAACACACCACCTAAACCCAACAATGAAGCATCACAGTAAACCTCAAGTGGTTCTGACGAACTCGGTAGTATCAGAACAGGAGCACTAGTTAACCTCCTCTTTAACTCTTGGAAACCTTCTTCACATGTTGAGTCCCACACAAACGCTTGCCCCTTTCTGGTCAACATCGTCAACGGTAACGCCAACTTAGAAAATCCCTCAATGAACTTCCTATAATAACCAGCCAAACCAAGGAAACTTCGAATCTCAGCAACAGACTTAGGAGCTTCCCACTTAGATACCGCTTCTATCTTAGAAGGATCAACAGCCACACCACCTCTGGAAATCACATGACCAAGAAAACTAACCTCTTCTAACCAAAATTCACACTTAGACAGTTTAGCAAATAACTTCTTTTCTCGCAGAACTCCTAGAACCACTCTCAAATGCTCAGCATGCTCTTCTTCAGATTTCGAATACACCAAAATGTCATCAATAAACACCACAACAAACTTGTCCAGGTACGGATGGAAAATCCTATTCATATACTCCATAAATACTCCAGGCGCATTAGTCACACCAAAAGGCATTACAGAATACTCATAATGTCCATACCTTGTTCTGAAAGCAGTCTTCTGAATATCTTCAGTTTTCACACGTATCTGATGATACCCAGATCTCAAATCTATCTTGCTGAACACACTCGCACCAACCAACTGATCCATCAAATCATCAATCCTCGGCAAGGGATACCGATTCTTGATCGTCACTTTATTCAGTTGCCTCTAGTCCACACACAACCTCATAGTACCTTCTTTCTTCTTAACCAATAACACTGGTGCACCCCACGGTGACACACTCGGACGAATGAATTTCTTATCCAACAGATCTTCCAACTGACTCTTCAATTCAGCTAACTCAACAGCAGACATACGATACGGGGCCATCGATATCGGTCTAGTACCAGGTACCAAATCAATCGAGAACTCAACTTCACGCTCTGGCGGCAATTCATTCACCTCTTCCGGGAACACATCAGGAAAATCACACACCACAGCTAGATCGCCAATCACCAGTTTATCTTTAGCCTCCAAAGTCGCTAACAGCATAAACAACTCTGCCCCATCTGCTACTTCCTCATTCACCTGCCTCGCTGATAGAAACAAACTCTTTCCTTCTTCAATCTCAGGAAATATCACAGTCTTATCAAAACAGTTGATAGAAACTCGGTTAAACACCAACCAGTTCATACCCAAGATAACGTCAATCTGCACTAATGGAAGACACACAAGGTCTATCCCAAAGTCTCTACCAAAAATACTCAAAGGACAACTTAGACAAACTGAAGTAGTAGTTACTGAACCCTTCGCAGGAGTATCAATCACCATACTTCCCAGCATCTTAGATATCTCTAACTTAAGTTTCACAGCACAATCCAAAGATATAAAAGAATGAGTAGCACCGGTGTCAATAATAGCTACAAGAGGAAAGCCATTAATATAACACGTACCTCGGATCAACCGATCATCTGCAGAAGTCTCAGAACCCGATAAAGCAAAGACCTTGCCTCCTGACTGATTCTCTTTCTTTGGCTTAGGACACTGTGGACTGATATGACCCAACTCTCCACAGTTGAAACAAGTTACAGTCTTCAACCAGCACTCTGCAGCCAAATGACCCCCTTTGCCACACTTGAAACACTTCATCTCAGCACTGGTACACTCATGAACACGATGTCCAGCCCGACCACATCTATAACACTTAACAGGAGCACTAGAGTCTCCCCCACTAGGCCTCTTAATCCCATTCTGCTTCTGGAAACCCTTGCCAGCTGCATATGGTTTCCCACGATCAATCTGATTCTTACCTCTCCTATCAACCCTTTGCTGATAGCTCTCTGCTCTGGCCTTGGAATCCTGTTCAAAAATCCTGCAACAGTCAACCAAGTCAGAAAACACCCTGATTCGCTGATATCCAATCGCCTGCTTGATCTCGGGACGCAACCCGTTCTCAAACTTCACACATTTGGAAAATTCCCCAGTAGCCTCACTATAGGGAGTGTAATACTTTGACAGCTCTGTGAACTTAGCAGCATACTCCGTAACAGACCTGTTACCCTGCTTCAATTCCAAAAACTCTATCTCTTTCTTTCCTCTAACATCCTCTGGGAAATACTTCCTCAGGAATCTTTCCCTGAACACAGCCCAAGAAATCTCAGCATTTCCAGCAGATTCCAACTCAGTGCGGGTAGCAACCCACCAATCATCAGCTTCCTCTGACAGCATATGTGTACCGAACCTAACCTTCTGGTTATCAGCACACTCAGTTACTCTGAAGATCCTCTCGATCTCCTTCAACCACTTCTGAGCGCCATCTGGATCGTATGCTCCCTTGAACATTGGAGGGTTGTTCTTCTGGAACTCACTCAGTTGACGAGCAGCTCCCATTCCCACAACATTCGGATTCCCTCCAAGTACTCCGGCTAGCATACCCAGAGCCTCAGCAATTGCAGCATCATCTCTACCTCTTCCAGCCATCTCTATTCTGAAAACCCAACAAGCTAAAACAATAAGTACTGATAGGGTTACACAACACCTATCCCGTACAGGGGAAACAGAATAATTACGACTCGATTCGACCAACTATGCTCTGATACCACTAATGTAACACCCTTCTAAATACCCCAAAATATTCAATTAAAATAATAACATATCAATCAGAGTAATTATGCCCCGAAGGGTGTCACACAATCTTTTCACAACAATTATCAAAATATCCTGTCATGCTCATTTATTAAATCAAAATAAGACTCTTTTGCATAATTCGCAGCGGATACAAAACATCGACATTCAAATCATGTACTACATTACATGTAAAGTTGATCAACAACTAAATTAAACATAGTCAAACATCCCCTCCCGATGTTACATCTACCAGAGCATGACCCACTAAGGACGACACTAGACTCCATAGCACTATCATCTACTCAACTCACTGCTCGTTACCTGAAAAATAGTTGTAAGGGTGAGTTCCTCAATCAATATAATAAGCATTATAGAACAACATGTAATGCTAAGTAAATAACATATTAATTCACCCTAATCAGACTACACACTCAGCAACGGCAGTATCCGTTCAAACATCATATTCAACAGTAACATATAGCATATGTATAATCTCAACAATACTCAACACCAGCAACACAACACACAACACACATATAATACTGGAATACAACCATTCATATTATATGCCATACATTCATTATGCAATGAGACTCCACACATGCGGTACCGACTATTCTTGAACATATAGCTCAAGCTCACCGATCAAACCCAGATACGGCTACTAAGCTCACTAGTCCCACTCATTTGAGATCTAATGACTCACTCACTAATTCCTCACCATGGGAATTAGCTACAGCCCCAAAGGCTAGACTATGCACACTAATCATCTAGCATGCAAACATCAACAACAATTCCACAATGATTCACTCACTAATTCCTCACCATGGGAATTAGCTACAGCCCCAAAGGCTATGCTATACACGCTAATCATCTAGCAATGCAGCATCAACAACAATTCACAACGGACATAAGCTCACACTCTAAGCCATACAACAGTCCATTCACAACACAGGCATAATATATACATTCACATCATTATGCATGTCATCATACATCATCAACACATCATTATCATGTAAATCAATTAAACACAGTATTAGCACTCTCTACTAATACTTATACTGCTCACAACAGCGGGGTATAATCCCTATCACATCCTGTGCCCACATAGGCCAGCTCTCAATTATGTACACGACATTAACATATCCATTTTTCCACTCTGCAATATACAATATCAAGTTTCGATGATGACAAAACCATTATGCACGTCCATGAACAAAGAATGAAGGCTTTTCGTCGACCATAGGGGTCAGCTCAAAGCTCGCTGGTCGGCGCAAAGGCCCTGCTCAACTGGAGGGAGTCAGCGCAAAACTCCTTGCGTCGACGCATAGGGTCGACGCTTCAGTCACGGGTCGGCGCAAAATGCCTTGCGTCGACGCATGCAGTCGGCGCATGCCCCACGGGTCAGCGCACGCCGACTCTATGGTCGACCGTTCGCGCGCAGACTCAGATTTTCTGAGTTATTCCAAAGTTCCGTTAGCTTAACGCCTATCCGGTTTTCCCGGCTGCTCCCGCATCTAAAACCCAATTTGTCTCTAATTTGGTAGTGCCGATTCAAGTTTTTAATTGGGATCCGTGCCATAATCTAACATTTACGACTCACACAACTATCGATTCAATTTACAGTTTTAACACAGTTTATTCCACATCATTTCAGCATATACAGTCCCAATTAGGGTTAAATCAACGGCTTATCACTACCCATTACATATTATCCCATAATACCCATTAATCGACGATAAACCCCCCTTACCTGAGATAATCCGGCAATTCTTTGAGTTCGAGCTCTTCCTCTTCTCCAACTTTCTTCCTCTTGCTCTGCCTCTGCCCTTTTTCCTCTTCTCTGCAGTTTCTCTGTTTTCACGTGAAACACTTCTTTACTAAATGGGATTCTCTTTCCTCATTTCACACTTATATATTTTCCAATAATAATTATTATTCCAAAATAATTAAAATAATCCAATAATAATATAATTATTTAATTAAATTAATAATATACTATTAATTCAATTTAAATAATTATTTTATTTTATTGGGGTGTTACACCTCCCATGAGGCAGAGTGGAGTGGTAGTGAAAGCTTTCGATGGGTCTCGTAAAACTGTGATTGGAGAGGTTGAACTCCCAGTCAAGATTGGACCAAGTGATTTCCAGATCACCTTCCAGGTCATGGATATTCACCCATCATATAGTTGTTTCCTAGGTAGACCATGGATTCACGAGGCAGTCTCCGTGACATCAACCCTACACCAGAAATTGAAGTTTGTCAAAAATAAGAAGCTGATGGTGGTAGGGGGAGAAAAGGCTATCCTGGTTAGCCATTTGTCTTCCTTTTCTTACATAGATGCTGAGGACGAAGTTGGAACTCCATTCCAAGCTTTATCCATTGCTGAGCCTATTAAGAAAGGAACTTCTTCATTTGCATCCTATAAAGATGCTAAGTTGGCCATTGAGCATGGTACAACTACCGGATTGGGGCAAATGATCAAGCTGGAAGACAACAAATCCCGGGCTGGCATAGGGTATTCTTCTGGCGCCTTCAATAAGCATGGGCTATTCAAGAGTGGTGGATTCATCCACACTGGTCAAGATGAGGAAGCTGCTGCTATTATGGAAGAGGATGCAAAGGAAGATTCTGGCAACTTTGTCATCCCTGGAGGGGTCTGCAATAATCGGGTTGCTGTTGATGTTCCAACAGTTATCCATAAGTCAAAGTAATGTTCATTGTGTTTAAAAACCCTCCCATGCCAAAAGGAGGAGTGATGACATTGTTGGCTCATAAATACAATGATATTTTCATTCAATAAATTCATGTTAAATGTTTGTTTTTCCAATTATTTTCCCGTTTCGCTTTTGCATGAAATTGGTGATCACATAAAACCCTAAAAATAAGAATAAAATTAATCTTTTCATCTGCATAATGATTTTCCTTGTTTGAATTCTAAAATCTCTTTATATCCAAAATCATTATGCAGGTTGATCAAACCCATTGAACATAATGATCCAACGCCATCTCCCAGCTTTGAGTTCCCTGTATTTGAAGTGGAAGAAGATGATGTTGAAGAGATTCCTGATGAGATTACCCTTCTACTTGAGCATGAAGAGAAGATCATTCAGCCGCATCTTGAGAATCTGGAAACAGTTAACTTGGGGTCTGAGGATTGTGTGAGAGAAGTGAAGATTGGGGCACTCCTGGAAGAATTTGTTAAGAAGGGGTTGATTGAGTTGCTACGAGAATATGTCGACGTCTTTGCCTAGTCATATGAAGACATGCCTGGTCTGGATACTGATATCGTGCAACATTTCCTGCCTTTGAAGCCTGAGTGTGTGCCTGTGAAGCAGAAGCTCAGAAGAACTCATCCTGACATGGCAGTAAAGATTAAAGAAGAAGTTCAGAAGCAAATTGATGCGGGGTTTCTGGTGACTTCTACATATCCTCAATGGGTGGCCAATATTGTGCCCGTTACTAAAAAAGATGGAAAAGTCCGAATGTGTGTGGACTATAGAGACATGAACAAAGCCAGTCCGAAAGATGATTTCCCTCTACCACATATTGATATGTTGGTAGATAATACAACTAAATTCAATGTCTTCTCGTTTATGGATGGATTTTCTGGATATAATCAGATTAAAATGGCACCCGAGGATATGGAGAAGACAACATTCATCACACCTTGGGGAACATTCTGTTATCGAGTGATGCCCTTTGGTTTGAAGAACGCCGGAGCCACGTATCAACGAGCTATGATTACCTTGTGTAATACCCCAAAATTTACCCTTCATATTTTCTAGAAGCATGGGATTGTGTCTTACATTGCATTAGCATCATACTAGGTCATACTCATTGCATACTGCATTAGTGACTTGGGAAATCAGGGTTTGATTGATCACTCCTTAACAGAAGGAGCCCACACAAAGAAAGACTGAGAATTGGACTTCATTTTCTATGTTTATAAGTCTCAAGGGTCTCAAGGGGGTCCAAGTGTCTTATTATGGTTCTCAGTTCATCAGTGGAAGATTCAGAGCTCTCAGAGTGTGTATCTGCATTCAATCAGAAATTAGGGTTTCATGGCTATCTGCAACAAGCAATGTTTGGTTGAAAGAAAAGGGGGCTCATTCATGTCATTATTAGAGAGGTATCTTGGCCTAGAAAGATTCACAATTATCTAACAAAGATCCATTGGCAATCAATGCAATCAGTTCCTGATCATTTTTGCCCTAAACTAGGGTTTGGCATAAAATCAGTTTATTTCTGATTCCTTGGGTGAAACTCATTTCCATGGCCCTTCATATGTCCATAAGGGTCTACATACAAAAAATCAGCTCTTTATTTGAGCCAGAGGTGCTTCAATTGATCAATGGAATCGGGAATCAGACAATTTGGGAAAAGTCAACTGTGGGGCCAAAAAAGTCAACTCCTGACATTTTGAAAGTGGAATCTCAAAATTCATGCCTAAGGGAGCCTACATGTGAAATTTGATCAAGGTTGGATCATGGATTCATCATTTAATCAGGAGTTGGAAAAGTTACCAAATTTGGAAATAGTTGACTTTCCATTTAGGGCAAGTTTTATGGTTTTTTTACACCCACTTTAAGCCCATTTTCCACCAATATTCAAGCTCCATTTGAATATTTCTCTAACATGAAAGTTTTTCCTCTTGTTCCTAGCTTTCTAGAGATATAAAGTTTGTCTCATTTGGATTAAAATTGAGAAAGTTATGCTTGGTCAAAGTGAGACATTATTTTAGGACACTTGGAAAATTTTCTAAGTCCAAAATTTGCAAAATTTGTCAAGATTTATGGGCCAGATTTCTTGCACTTCAAGGCATCTTTTGAAAATACTTTCTTCATGACAATTGTACCTTGCTATGTCCTCTTTCACATCCTTTTGGAATCATCCCATTTGGATCATTGGTTTGAAAGATACACTCATCTAAAGTTGGCCTCATGGGCTGATTTCTTTGGCAGCATTTAGGCCAAACTGGCCCAACCATTTTGCAGCTATGGAACCTGAACTTTATGGCCATTTTTTACCTCTTTTCACTCATCATTTCAACTTGTGTTCAACATGAAAGATGTTAAGCTCCATGCCCTTTTTCTACTGTTTGCATTGCCTTGTCATTTGGTTACATACTCATCAAGATACAAGGTCTTAAAGTCACCCTGTTGGACTGTTTTTATGCTGCAGCCAAACAACCAAGTCAGACCACAAAAACGACCAGCCACACTTTTTACCTTATTTGGCCATTTGCTTTTAGGTTCACTCACTTAAGTGTTGCCACATTTACCATTTCTTTTCACACCTCATTTTTACACCTTTTGTTCATGAACCAAACCAAACATTGCAAGCCCATTAAGACACATTAAACCCTACATACTTAAGCTTTTAAAATCCTAATCTGAAGAGATGGTGGCTGCAAAAAACTTTAGAGCAAGGCAAGTTGGCAAGTTCAAGATTCATTTCTCTCCTCTTTCATTGCACAAGCACCAAAAGCAACCTCATTCTTCATTCCATTCCTCCAATACCAAGAGGCAATAGACTGTTTCCCACTAGGTAAACTCTCTAATCCATTCTCATAACTATGGTCTTGTTCATTTCATGCTTGTCCATTGTCATTTTTTCCTTGCTTACCATACTTGTTCACCATACTTACATGCCTACTTTATGTTGTTCCATGTTAATACCATGCCATGATTTGTTTGTGAAGCCCTCACCATGAGGCATTGCTTTAAGTTGGAGTTTTGTGACATTGAATTTTTGTTGTACCTATGTTCATGAGGGTGCCTTTATGTCCATATTTCTCTATGCTAAGGCCACTACTTTTAATGAAACAAAGCACCATTGTGTTCTACTCACTTTGTACTAGAACTTTGCTTTTTATACCATGCCATTTCGTGAACCATAGCGTGAGATATGTCGTGTGGAAGATGGGAAAAATAGGTTGCGTTTTCATGTTTTTTCCTTGCTGCATTTGCATGAAGTTAGGGCTTGCATGAAGAAGCCATGCGTGTTGTCTTCCTGGCCGATGGATCGCGCGCTGCATTTCTAATCTCAACCGTCCGCCACCTTTTTGTCTTCTTGTGATTTAAAAATACTTGACCGATTGAGGCGTGGTCACATGACTTATTAAGCTGCACTTTTATTTTTTAATGTCACATGCTGTTTAATTCCTTGGACCGGACTGGGCTTCTTTCCACCCTACTGTTCGCACCCCACACTCTGGCCCATTATCCATTTTATTTTCATTCTTTCTTTTTATTTCTTAATTCATTTTTTATTTTCTGTTTTTCTTTTTAATTAATAAAAATATTTTATTTATTCATAAGAATATCAAAAAATATTTTTACTTTCCTTAATGTTTTATTTAATTTATCTAATTTTTATTTTCATATTTTATTTAATGTTAATATTTTATTTCAATTATTTATTTCAAATGGCTCATTTTAATACACATTTTTTCATTTATTTTATTTTCATGACTTAGAATTATTTTTAACTTCTAATTTTTGGGATGAGGGTTGACCAATGTCTCATGGTCAACTTGACCTTTTATGGGAATTTTATTTCCCATTTTCAATTTATTTTTGGATTTATTTTTGACCTAGTTTTATTGGTTGACTTTTCATTTGACTTCTGTTTCATTTCAATTAATTTATACACTAATTCACGTTATTTTTAAAATCTTTTTGGAGGATGATGATATCCTGACCCCACCTTAGTTAGTTTAATTTATCATAATTTATTTGATTAATTTACTATTTATTTGACATTTTTTAAGTTGACTTGACTTTTCGGTTGACTTTTCTATGATTGATGTTTGACTTAGGGATTGCTTAAGGCAATTGAAGAGATCTTTTGATCCTCCCTTGTTCATCTCATATGCCATGTATTAGAGGCCTTTCATCTTGATTTTATTTGATCCTTGCATCATTTCCCGATTAAATTATTCATTGATTCTTTGTGTGCATAGTTTCACCTATCTGATCCATCTGATATTTTTTATACTTGTTTCTTTCATCCATGCTTCTATTGTTTGATTGCCTAACATGTTTATACTTCTAATACATTGTCTAATGCTCATTCATTTCATTCTTTGATTATTTGATTTGATCATATACTTGTTTATATATCTTATTGTTTGATTAACTGTTGCCTACTTGTATGGTGTATGAGGCATATATTTTTATTGTTTGATTGCCATGAACAATCCCCATTCATAACAAATGTACCCCTCTCCCATGAAGTGTATAATGTTTATTATTTTATTCTTTATTCATCTGTTAATACAAGAAATAAAATGAACATCCGATAACCATTTCAAAACAAGATCAAAACCTCGATCCAACGTCGAATAATCATTTTCAAAACCTAACAGAACCAACACGTATTCATTCATTCCTTTTGTAAGTCGATTGCTCCATGCATCGCCATTTCTCTTGTAAGTCGATTGCTTCAGGCATCGCCATCTACCACCTGTAAGTCGATTGCTTCATGCATCGCCATCTACCCTTACCCATGGTTCCTCTCTTTGCTCCATTCGTCGATTCTTGTTCCGATTAGGTAGCACCCATTTGGTAGAACCCTCATTCTCTTGTATGATAACATAGGTAGAATTCCCATATTCTTTTGTATGATAACATAGGTAGAATCCCCCTATTCTTTGTATGATAACATAGGTAGAATTCCCTTATTCTTTGCATGCTAACATTAGGTAGACATTCCCATTTGTAAATCCTAACACTTAAGTACATATTGCATGACAACTCTAGGGCATAGCTTCCCCATTCTTTTAGACCTTCCGTGCGTCTCCGATCCTGTGGCATGTCACTCCTTCCTATTGCAAAGAGGTAACTGCCTAAGACTCGATTCAGCGAGCTGTGACACCTACTGCTAGGACGTGAACACATTGCCCACTCTCCTTTGACACAACTGGTGTCCTCCTTTGTAAGTCCATGTTCAGATGGAAATCCCTAGGTAGACGAACTACGGCAACTCTGATTCTCATTCCAGATGAGATACGTAGGCACAAGATGCGATGTCTTGCCGAGTTTTGGCTAACGACTAACAACTAACCCTTGTTTGCTTTCGCCCTCGTTGCGATTCTTTTCTCTCGCCCTCGTTGCGATCGAGACCTTCCCTTTCTCTTACCCTAGTTGCAATCGAGACCTTTGTTCCCGTAGTTAGCTGAACTACGTTTTGCTCTGATTCTCATTCCCGATGAGATACGTAGGCATAAGACGCGATGTCTTAGCGAGCACACTTCTCTTTCACCCATAGGTAGCTGAGCTACGAAGACTCTGATTCTCATATTCAGATGAGATACGTATGCAGTGGATGTGACATCCGTGCGAGTCATTTTCTTTTGACCCTCTTTTAGTAAATAGTACATTAGATATACACACACCCTTTAGACAAGAATAACAAGAGTGGATCCCGTAGAGTACTACGGATGCGTAGGGGTGCTAATACCTTCCCTTCGCATAATCGACTCCCGAACCCAAGATTTGGTTGCGAGACCTTGTTTTTTTTCCTTTCCTTTCTCCAGGTTTACTTCGAGTGTTTCCTTTCCCTTCTTTGGGATAAATAGCGCACGGTGGCGACTCTTCTGTCATTTTTTCTTCGCCGGTAGTTTTTTCGCACTATATTTTTTTAGGTTGCGACAGCTGGCGACTCTGCTGGGGACCCGGTTTCTCTAAGCGAGTCCCTCCTAGCTTTTGTAGGTTTCTTGTTTGTTGGGTGTTTATTCTTTTGTACAGTTATTTATTTACCTGCTTTACCTTATTACATTGTGTACATATCATTGCTGTGTCTGTTGGCTCTGGGGGGTTATTTGTTTGTTGGGGTGGGATGTACATTGAGAGATAAGCCCACTACCCAGGCTTGAGCGTACACACAGGTTTTAGAGTGGATAGTCATGAGGCTTGCATGGCGTGTTGCTACGTTAAGTCGTTCATGAGACCCACATACAGATGAGGTTTCTTTGGATATATTCTGTCCTATGGGTGTTCCATAACGACAGATGTTCCCGTAGAGATCGTCGACTCTGGTGACCATTTCTTGAGAACTCAGTCGAGGCCTCTCCTCCAAGACGCATTTATGTTAGCTCTGGTGGGCGCATTCTCGCTGCTCAATCCGAGGACCCCGAGGCTGGGAACTTGCTTTAGGATATCCCGTTGAGGGGAGTCATTGGAGGTCTTTTATCCCGCAATAATGCCAAACCTTCAGTGGTAAACGTATTATTCGACTGAACGGCTGAAATTGATAAACTTCTGTTCTTAGAACCTACCAGTGAGGGGCAGGCTAAATTTAGGAAACCTTAACCTTCAACCAACCCGGTTTTTTAGAGCAGAACTTTGATCTTGTATTATATTCCTCAGTGGGTTTCTCTTCAGACAGTGCAACCCGAAATTTGTTCAAGCAGATACAACAACCCTGATTTCCATGTCACTGCATTGCATCACATCATTTGCATTCATATCATCTTACACATGTTTATCTATTTCTAGGGGTTTATATCTCCTTCTTGATTCCGGTCGGGGTTCTCTGGTTTTTCTGAGATGGATATTGGCAGAAAGAGACATGTCGCCTACAAATTTCCTGTGGTCTGCTTGGAGCCTATTCAACAGCTGATGAAGTTAATGGATCATGATTCGCTAGAAGGATTCCGGAAAGATTACGGTTTGATTCTAAGTTTCGTCACGGTTCTCTCCAAAGATCAACACGATGCTCTCTTCACACTGCTGCAATTCTATGACCCTCCATTGAGGTGTTTTACATTCCCGGATTATATTTTGGTCCCTACTTTGGAGGAGATTGCCAGTTTTCTCAGAGTGCCTATCAAGCCGCAGTTGCTATTCTACAATTCCGAGTTCCTGCCCGACCTCAGCATGCTTGCTTCAGCCACATATTTGGGGAAGTCAATCTTGAAGTCTAATATGTGTTAAAAAGAGGGAGTCAATAGTTTTAAGAGACTGTATGCAACTGTACTATAGGGCGGAATATCAGAAAGGGGAAGGTGTCAGATTGCAAGAGGAAGCAGAGAAGAAATTGGTTGTGGAGTTGGACTTCTTCAGGAAGACAGACAAAGCCTTGGGGTCATCCAATTCTGAGCTGAGGCGAGTCAAGCAGCAGTTAACAGATGCTCATGGTAAGTTAGCCGGGTGGCAAGAGCGATGGGATGCATTTTCAGCTTCTAGGAAGGCAAAGGAGGAGGAGATGGTGACTCAATTGACTGATCAGATGGAGAAGTTGAAGATTCTGCTGAAGGAGAAGAACAATGAGCTTCTGTGCGCCCGTTCAACTAATGGTTACATCACGGATCAACTCAACAAGGCTCAAGAACAGATTGAAGAACTCAAGGTGCTGGCGGGTTTGAAGAAGTCTAGACTTGAAGAGGTGTTCAGAGAGGATGATGATAATTACTACATAGAGCACATCAACGAACTGGATGGGGATATTCGCAAGAGGAATCTGCTTATCCGGCGTTTGACAAAATCTCCAGATCATCCTGACACGGTGGCACTGCTGACTGAAGTGAGGAGCAGTCCTTATGGGTTGTATACAGGAGGCTGATTCCTGATGTTGGTTCCTCTTCTTACTTGTTGTGTTGCTTGTTGTTTTGTAGTGATGATCCACATTCCTGTTGTGGAGATCCTCTTTTGATGTACTGTTGGCTTAGGCCCATCTTGATCTCAAAAGCTTATCCACGACTAGGTCTTCTTGCATTATTCACCTGATGTGAGACTGGAATCAAGAGGGTAGAATACCCTTTGGAATTGATAAACATGTCATTGCATTTACATATTCATTTTCATGTCTTGCATAGCAGGTACCGTAGCGCTGTTCTCATTTTGTTTGGTGTGCCACTAGCAGGATAGTTGACTCAGGAATCCACCGGTACGGTACTCGCAGAAACCAATAAAGAGCAATGGAAGGCCTACAAGCAGAACTCGCCGAGATGAGGATCCGCATGACTCAGTTTATGGATGTGGTTCAGGGGGTGGCTCAAGGACAACAAGAGCTCAGGAAGATCATACAAAGGAATCCCGCCACTACTCAACCAGAGACGGTGACTGATCCTCCAGCTGGAGAGGTTAACGGACCCAGTGGACCGGGGCCTACCCCGATCCCACATGTCAACTCCGGCCAACAACCCGTCCATGATGATCAGAACGATCAGTTCACCTTGATGCAGGAGGACTTTGGCATGAGCCATGGCATGGACCCCATGTTTAGGAGATTAGAGGAAAGGCTGAAGGCTGTAGAGGGCCAGAATCCTCTCGGAGTAGATGTTGCTGACTTGGGGCTGGTCCCAGGCGTGAGGGTGCCACCGAAATTCAAAGTTCCGATATTTGACAAATACAATGGCAACTCTTGCCCAAAGACCCATGTGCAAGCCTACTTCCGCAAGATGGTTGCATACTCTGATGATGAGAAGTTGCTTATGTACTTTTTCCAAGACAGCCTAGCTGGGGCATCTCTGAAATGGTATATGAGGCTGGACAGAGCCCACATCCGTTGCTGGAGAGATTTGGCTTAGGCCTTCGTGAAGCAGTATCAGTATAATGCAGACATGGCTCCGGACAAAACTCAACTCCAGAACCTGTCTCTCAAAAGCAATGAGTGCTTCAGGGAATACGCTCAATGCTGGAGAGAAACAGCTTCCCGTGTTCAGCCTCCTATGTTGGAGAAGGAGATGGCTAATATGTTCATGAATACTCTGCCCGGACCTTACTTGGAGCGTCTGGTGGGTTGCAATGCCTCCAACTTTGTTGATGTAGTCTCTACCGGTGAGAGGGTGGAGAACTACCTGAAGACATGCAAGATCCAGAATGGAGTCGGATCATCATCAAGGGTGAAGAAGTCGTTTATTGGAGGACAGAAGAGAAGAGAGGGGGGAAGAAAATTCTTTGTCGTCATATCAGAACAGGGGTATCAGAAGGAACAGTTTTCAGAACTACCATCAACAACCGTATGTTGCGGATGTGACCATTCCGGCTGCAGCACCGATACAACAACAACAGCCACAACGTCAACTAAACCAGTACCCACAACAGCAACAGGGTAGAAGACTCGCCTATCAACAGAGGCAAAGGATGATGGACATGCGTTTCGACACTCTTCCAATGTCGTACGCTCAGTTGCTTCCTAGCCTTCAACAATTACAACTCGTGCAGTTACGCACTCTGGCTTCTCCTGTTGGCAGGCTTCCAGTGGGTTATGATGCTAACGCTAGGTGTAATTTCCACTCTGGGGTACCTGGCGACAATATTGAGAACTGCAAAGCTTTTAAGCACGTAGTTCAGGACCTCATTGATTCGAAGGCTATCAACTTTGCGCCGGCTCCTAATGTCGTCAACAATCCCATGCCGCAGCATGGTGGTGCAAATGTTAATATGCTGGAAGGAGAAGCCAAATCCATCAAGTATGTGTTGAAGTTAAAGACTCCGCTGTTGGAGATTAAAAAACACTTGCTGAAGGCCGATGTTTTCCCCGGTTGTGGGAACGGTTGTTGGGTTGTGCTACACAGAGCAAAGGTTGTCTGAAGCTGCAGCAGGGTATGCAGGCCTTGCTTGACAATGGTATCCTCCAGGCTGAAGACTTGTCTGTCCAAGAATCCGTTGAAGGGGTTGCTGAAGAGGTATTTGAAGATGCTGCTGATGAATTCACAAATGTTGATCCGGTTGATTGTGTAATTCCTGATAATGTATTTAATTTTCCCAATGTTGTTGCTGATGTTCCAAACATTATGGTTGATTCTGATGTAATTGAACTTGATTCCGATGTTCCGGACGTTTATGTTTCAATGAATGAGATTTCTGAGTACGACTGTGAATGTTGCTACTATCACCATTTTCTATCCAACTGCTCAAATCAGTGTGCCAGAAGCGCAACCAGTGTCACCAGTGCGACCATACACTATGACCATCACTACCCCCGGTCCTTTACCTTTCACCGGCGAAAGGGTTGTTCCTTGGCACTATGGGGGGAGTGTGTATACGCATGACCATGGAGTCGAACAACCATTGAAAATAGAGGAGGTGCGTGATCAGAAGTCGGAATTTGAAGTGGAAGTAATAGATCCCGCAGTGGACAACGTTGGTGGAATCGGGCGATTCACCAGGAGTGGTAGACTGTTCTCACCACCCGTCACCCAAACTGATAATGTTGACACCGCGGCAAAGGCCAAAGGTAAACAAGTTGTGCATGAGGGTACCTCTGCACCACAGGCTAGCTCTGAGCCTGCTTTTGTGAAGGACGTGGACGAGCTTATGAGAATCATAAAGAAAAGCGACTACAAGGTAGTCGATCAGCTGATTCAGACACCGTCTAAGATATCTATTCTCTCACTCCTGTTGTGTTCGGAGGCACACAGGGAGGCACTTCTGAAGGTTCTTAATGCTGCTTATGTGCCTCAGGAGATCTCAGTAAACCAATTAGAAGGGATCGTTGCCAATGTTCATGCAAGCAACGGGTTGGGTTTTACTGATTCTAACTTAACACCAGTCGGACGCAATCATAATAAGCCTTTGCACATCTCGATGGAATGCAAAGACACCGTGTTATCACATGTTCTGGTGGATACAGGCTCCTCTCTCAACGTGCTACCCAAGAGAGCCCTGTCAAGGTTAGAAGTAGAAGGTTTGGTCTTGAAGCCTTCTGATCTCATTGTGAGAGCCTTCGATGGCTCTAGGAGGTCGGTGTTCGGGGAGGTAGAATTGCCAATTCAAATTGGATCGCAAACCTTCAACACCATCTTCTATGTAATGGATATCAGTCCCTCGTACAGCTGTCTGCTAGGTCGTCCTTGGATCCACAATGTTGGGGCAGTCTCCTCAACTTTGCATCAAAAGATCAAATTCCCGGTCAACGGAAGAATTATCACTGTCTGTGGTGAGGAGGAAATTCTGGTCAATAACCTGTCTACATTCAAGTACGTAGAGGTAGAAGGTGAAATTCATGAGACCCTGTGCCAGGCCTTTGAGGCAGTTCAGATCAAGGACGCAGCTCCGGTGGAAGAGATTAAAGCAGGCGCCTCTATCTCGTCCTTCAAGCAGGCACAAGCTGTGGTGAATTCAGGTGTTGCTCCCGGTTGGGGAAGTTTGTTGGAGTTACCGATGAAAGAAGACAAGTTTGGGATTGGGTATCAGCCAACTCTGACTTCTACAACTTCAACGCCTCAGACTCGTCAGGAGCCGATTACTTTCTCCAGCGCTGACATCATTCAATATGGCCAAATCTCTGCAATCAACAAAGAAGATGGGGATAGTGATTGCGACATCGACAACTGGGTGCATCCGAGGATCCCGGGTGAAGTCATCAACAATTGGTCTTCTGAGGAGATTGTCCAAGTCACTCTTCTTGAAGAGTAATTTTTCTTGTTGGTTCATGCATGTCCAAGTCTTACGTTCCGCCCAGGGCGTAATGACTCATTGTAGGGCTCATCTATGTGAATACCTGCATTGCTTATCATAAATGAAGGACGTCTTTTTTGCATTCAAATATTTTGTTCCCTGTCTTTCTATTTTTGCAGTTTTCAAAAATCAAAAATATTTGGCAATGTTTTGTTTAGTTTTCACTTTTTTCACACTCATAAGCACATACCATCCCTCATGCAGATGCATATCACCGGATCCTATTGATAACGGTTCTGCTATGGCTCGCTTCGACTTTGAAAATCCGATATTTCAAGCTGAAGAAGAGGGTGATGAAGACTGTGAACTCCCTGAAGAGCTTGCCAGGTTGTTAAAACAGGAGGAAAGGGTCATTCAACCGCATCTAGAGTCTACTGAAGTGATTAATCTTGGCACCGAGGACGTCGAGAAAGAAATCAAGATAGGGGCTGCTTTGGAAGATGATGTAAAGAAGGGGTTGATTGAATTGCTGCAAGAGTATGTTGACGTCTTCGCTTGGTCTTATCAGGATATGCCAGGGCTTGACACGGACATTGTGGTACACCGTTTGCCTCTCAAAGAGGGTTGTCCTCCGGTCAAGCAGAAGCTCAGAAGAACAAGACCAGATATGGCTGTCAAGATAAAGGAAGAAGTGCAAAAATAGTTGGATGCAGGGTTTCTAGCAGTTACCCATTATCCGCTATGGGTCGCAAACATCGTTCTAGTGCCTAAGAAGGATGGGAAGGTACAGATGTGTGTTGACTACCGGGATCTGAATAGAGCTAGCCCTAAAGATGATTTCCCATTACCTCACATTGATGTTTTGGTGGATAACACGGCTCAGTTCTCGGTAGTCTCCTTCATGGATGGCTTTTCTGGCTATAATCAAATTAAGATGGCACCAGAAGACATGGAGAAGACAACTTTCATAACCCCATGGGGCACCTTCTGCTACAAGGTGATGTCGTTTGGTCCGAAAAATGCTGGGGCAACATATCAACGAGCTATGGTAACGCTTTTCCATGATATGATTCATCATGAAATTGAGGTTTATGTGGATGATATGATTGCCAAATCTCAGACAGAAGAATAACATTTGGTGAATCTGCGGAAACTGTTCGAGCGGTTGAGGAAATTCAAGTTGAGGCTTAATTCGAACAAGTGTACTTTCGGGGTGAGATTTGGAAAGCTGCTGGGTTTTATTGTTAGCGAAAAAGGGATTGAGGTGGATCCTGATAAAGTGAAAGCGATACAAGAAATGCCTGAGCCAAGAACAGAGAAACAAGTCTATGGTTTCTTAGGGAGGTTGAACTACATTGCAAGGTTCATCTCTCACCTAACAGCCACGTGTGAGCCAATTTTCAAGTTGTTGAGAAAAGATCAGACTATCAGGTGGAATGATAATTGCCAAAGGGCTTTCGAGAAGATCAAAGAGTATTTGCAGAATCCTCTTATCCTCATGCCTCTAGTCCCAGGGAGACCGCTGATTATGTACTTGACAGTACTAGACAATTCCATGGGTTGTGTTCTCGGTCAACACGACGAGACAGGTAGGAAAGAGCATGCCATCTACTACCTGAGTAAAAAATTCACAGACTGCGAGTCGAGATACTCAATGCTTGAGAAGACATGTTGTGCACTTGCATGGGCTGCTAAGCGACTGAGACAATACATGCTAACTCACACAACCTTACTGATCTCCAAGATGGATCTAGTCAAGTACATATTTGAGAAGCCAGCTCTCACCGGAAGGGTTGCTCGTTGGCAAATAGTACTGACAGAGTACGACATCCAGTAGACATCCCAGAAAGCCATCAAAGGGAGTATTCTGTCAGACTATCTTGCTCAACAGCCAATTGAAGTCTATGAGCCGACGAAGTTTGATTTTCCAGATGAAGACATCATGTTCCTCACGATGAAAGACTGTGAAGAGCCAGTTGTTGAGGAGGGACCTGATCCAGACGAAAAGTGGACGTTAACATTTGATAGGGCCGTCAATGCCAGAGGAAGTGGAATTGGTGCTGTCATTACTACTCCGAGAGGTGCCCACATGCCTTTCACCGCTCGTTTGACTTTCGAGTGCACCAATAATGAAGCTGAGTATGAAGCCTGCATCTTGGGTATTGAGCAAGCCATTGATTTGAGAATCAAGACTTTGGACATCTTCGGATATTCAGCTCTAGTGATCAATCAAGTGAATGGTGATTGGAATACTCTCCAGCCTAATCTGGTCCCCTACAGAGATTACACGAGAAGACTGTTGACTTTCTTCACAATAGTAAAGCTGCATCATATACCTCGTGATGAAAACCAGATGGCAGACACTCTTGCTACTTTATCCTCCATGATCAAGGTGATTCGGTGGAACCATGCTCCCAGGATCGATGTTTTGCGCCTTGATAGGGCCGCGTATGTGTTTGCTGCTGAACTGGTAGTCGATGACAAGCCCTGGTGTCACGACATCAAGTGCTTTCTGAAGATTCAAGAGTACCCTGCAGGGGCATCCAACAACGACAGAAAGACTTTGAGAAGATTGGCAGGCAGTTTCTTCTTGAACAAAGACGATGTGCCGTATAAGAGGAACTTCGACATGGTTTTGCTCAGATGCGTGGATAGACACGAAGCGAACATGTTAATGCAGGAAGTTCATGAAGGCTCTTTCGGTACCCATGCCGGCGGACATGCAATGGCTAAGAAATTGTTGAGAGCGGGTTATTACTGGATGACCATGGAATCTGATTGTTTCAAATATGCTCGAAAGTGCCATAAATGCCAAATTTATGCTGATAAGGTGCATGTGCCGCCAAATCCTCTGAATGTGATGTCTTCACCGTGGCCGTTTGCTATGTGGGGCATTAATATGATTGGAAAGATTGAGCCGACTGCTTCCAATGGGCATCGCTTCATCCTTGTTGCCATCGACTACTTCACCAAGTGGGTTGAAGCATCGTCATTTGCGAAGGTCACCAGACATGTGGTTGCCCGATTCATCAAGAAAGACATCATTTGTCGCTATGGGATTCCCGAAAGAATCATTACTGATAATGGTTCTAATATCAATAACAAAATGATGAAGGAGTTGTGCCAAAACTTCAACATTCAGCATCACAATTCTTCCCCTTATCGCCCTAAGATGAACGGTGTTGTTGAGGCAGCAAATAAGAACATAAAGAAGATTGTGTAGAAGATGGTCGTTACGTACAGAGATTGGCATGAGATGCTACCCTTCGCCTTGCATGGGTACCGTACTTCAGTACATACATCGATCGGGGCAACCCCTTACTCCCTTGTGTATGGTATGGAAGCAGTCCTACCTGTTGAAATGGAGATTCTTTCTCTAAGAGTCCTGTTGGATGTCAAGCTAGACGAAGCTAAATGGATTAGAACAAGGTTCAACAAGTTGAGTCTTATCAAAGAGAAGCGAATGGCAACCATTTGTCATGGGCAGTTGTATCAAAGTCGGATGAAAAGAGCCTTTGATCAGAAAGTGCATCCTCGTTGTTTCCAAGTCGGAGATTTGGTGTTGAAAAGGATCCTTCCTCCTCAAACAGATCACAAGGGCAAGTGGATTCCTAACTATGAGGGACCATATATTGTCACCAAGATTTTTGATGATGGGGCCTTAATGCATGCAACTATGGATGGTGAAGACTTCACTTCCCCTGTGAACTCAGACGCAGTTAAAAAATACTTCGCATAAAATAGACCCGCTAGACAATAAAAAGAGTAGTCCAGGAAAACAAATGGGCATCCCAGCGAACCAAGAAAATGAAAAAGGTTCAAGCAAAAGTTAGGGATTAAAAATAAAAGATTGTGCACCCGGTAAGTTGAAAACCTGAAAAGGCAACTTAGGCAAAAATGGGTATCCCGGTGGATTGAAAACCCGAAAGGGCGATCCAGGCAAAAGTTAAGGATTAAGCGAATGACTGCGTTCTGAGTAGTTCTGAATCTCATCTCGTGTCAATAATTGGAAACTGTCAAAGGATAGGAAACAGTCTGATCATCCTTCTCAGAAAGCCGATCATCTGGAGGGTCTTAAAGACAAGCGAGTCATAGCAGAATTGGAACCCGATAGAAATCCATTTCACATTGCCATTAAATTAATTGTTGTTTTTATCTTTTGTGAGATTACCTCTTTCCAGGGATTGCTTCCTGATGTAAATGCCTATTCAGAGGCCATTCAATCAATAAAATCATGTTATTCAGTATATCTCTGTTTTCATTTTCATGTTACTGTTTTATTTATAAAAATGACGTCCGAATTTTTGAGAAACATTGCATCATGAAACATAAGAGCTTTACAAGTACATGCTTAATAAACATTTAAAATTGCTAAATTTTAAGTGCCTTGGATCGTCTATTCAGAACAGGTACACTCGGGGCACTTCCCTTAAGGTTCCCAGCAGATGATCACGGATGTTTTGCTTCAACAGTTGGAGTTTGGTATCTTATCCCTGCAAAGCTGGTCCAAGCATTGGATTCTTCAATCCCCAGCAGGTTCTCACTTCTGTGCTCCCCCAAGCGTTTGTTTCAGACTATACACTCCCCAATAGAGTTGACAGTATCGGATTGTATATCCCCATCGGAGTTGACAATTTCAGACTATACACTCCCCAGTAGAGTTGACAGTGCCAGACTGTATCTTCCCAGCAGAAGCAACCGCTCCTCAGAGTTCGATGCTAGATCGATGATCTCGATGCCAGACCCACGGTCTCTTTCCGTGAAGTAGAACCTCGGTACCGTATCAGTGTTTGCTTCCCCGGCTGAGTCGCCTCTCTCTCGCAGATTTATGGTTGCCAGAACCACTTTCACTTTCCTCAGCAGCAAGCTTCCAGTGCCATTCTCTCCCCAGTCAGAGTCTCGGTATTTTGTTATTGCTAGAACACCGCATGGCCGGTCATTTCCCCACAGAGTTCATAGTGCTGTGTATCTCCAACAGCATTGCCAGGGTCCAGAAGATTATGATAATTTCCCCATCAGATTTCCTTGCCTCGGCTTGGCATTCTCTCTAGCATTTCGCATCCCTGCATGTAGAATCATATCGCATTGCATCCTCCCAAATCGCGTAGCGTTTCCATTTTCATGGAGCATTACGCCATCGAAAAATTCAAACATGCACATGTAAAGCATAAAGCATTCTCAGTATCCCAAGTGATAAACCAAAAGTTTGTTTCCAGTGCTCAGACTGAAGTTTGTTCATGACTTATTATCCCCGGTATAGGTCGTTGGCCCACGTGCCGCCTCAATTATCATTTTCCCTATTTCTGCCGATGCTGACAGGCATGAAAATTTCCGGTATTCAGACCGAAGTGGCATTCAGGCCAGTTTCCGGTATTCAGGCCGAAGTGGCATTCGGGCCAATTTTTCGATGTTCAGATCGAAGAAGTTTCCGACGTTCAGGTCGATGCAACTTGTGGCATTCAGGCCAGTTTTTCCGGTATTCAGACCGAAGTGGCATTCAGGCCAATTTTCCGATGTTCAGATTGAAGAAGTTTCCGACGTTCAGGTCGATGCAACTTGTGGCATTCAGGCCAAGTTTCCGGTATTCAGACCGAAGTGGCATTCAGACCAATTTTCCAGTATTCAGACCGAAGTGGCATTCAGGCCAGTTTCCCGGTATTCAGACCGATGTTAATAATCTCATATCTTCCGATGCTCAGATCGAAGTCATTTTCGGTATTCAGACCGAAGTGGCATTCAGGCCATAGTTTTTCCTCTATTACCATTTATTTTGGTATTCAGGCTAACATCCTCTTTCGGTGTTCAGACCGATTCTCACCGTACCAGACGGATTCTTGTTCAAGACCACCTTTTTTCCGATTCTGACAGGCATTGTTACTTCACTTCACTTCAGTGTAGATTTCCGGGTTTTTATTGTATTCAATCCCTTGATACCTCGAAAGTGCGAAAGCCGCTGCCGTCTTCCTTTCGGGTCTCTAGTTGATTGAATAGGGGCAGCTGTAATACCCCAAAATTTACCCTTCATATTTTCTAGAAGCATGGGATTGTGTCTTACATTGCATTAGCATCATACTAGGTCATACTCATTGCATACTGCATTAGTGACTTGGGAAATCAGGGTTTGATTGATCACTCCTTAACAGAAGCAGCCCACACAAAGCAAGACTGAGAATTGGACTTCATTTTCTATGTATATAAGTTTCAAGGGTCTCAAGGGGGTCCAAGTGTCTTATTATGGTTCTCAGTTCATCAGTGGAAGATTCAGAGCTCTTAGAGTGTGTATCTGCATTCAATCAGAAATTAGGGTTTCTTGGCTATCTGCAACAAGCAATGTTTGGTTGAAAAAAAGGGGGCTCATTCATGTCATGATTAGAGAGGTATCTTGGCCTAGAAAGATTCACAATTATCTCACAAAGATCCATTGGCAATCAATGCAATCAGTTCCTGATCATTTTTGCCCTAAACTAGGGTTTGGCATAAAATCGGTTTATTTCTGATTCCTTGGGTGAAACTCATTTCCATGGCCCTCAATATGTCCACAAGGGTCTACATACAAAAAATCAGCTCTTTATTTGAGCCAGAGGTGCTTCAATTGATCAATGGAATCGGGAATCAGACAATTTGGGAAAAGTCAACTGTGGGGCCAGAAAAGTCAACTCCTGACATTTTGAAAGTGGAATCTCAAAATTCATACCTAAGGGAGCCTACATGTGAAATTTGATCAAGGTTGGATCATGGATTCATCATTTAATCAGGAGTTGGAAAAGTTACCAAATTTGGAAATAGTTGACTTTCCATTTAGGGCAAGTTTTATGGTTTTTTTGCATCCACTTTAAGCCCATTTTCCACCAAGATGCAAGCTCCATTTGAAAATTTCTCCAACATGAAAGTTGTTCCTCTTTTTCCAAGCTTTCTATATATATAAAGTTTGTCTCATTTGTATTAAAATTGAGAAAGTTATGTTTGGTCAAAGTGAGACATTATTTTAGGACACTTAGAAAATTTTCTAAGGCCAAAAATTTGCAAAATTTGTCAAGACTTATGTGCCAGATTTCTTGCACTTCAAGGCATCTTTTGAAAATACTTTCTTCATGACAATTATACCTTGCTATGTCCTATTTCACATCCTTTTGGAATCATCCCATTTGGATCATTGGTTTGAAAGATACACTCATCTAAAGTTGGCCTTATGGGCTGATTTCTTTGGCAGCATTTAGGCCAAACTGGCCCAACCATTCTGCAGCTATGGAACCTGAAATTTATGGCCATTTTTTTTACCTCTTTCCACTCATCATTTCAACTTGTGTTCAACATGAAAGATGTTAAGCTCCATGCCCTTTTTCTACTGTTTGCATTGCCTTGTCATTTGGTTACATACTCATCAAGATACAAGGTCTTAAAGTCACCCTGTTGGACAGTTTTTATGTTGCAGCCAAACAACCAAGTCAGACCACAAAAACGACCAGCCACACTTTTTACCTCATTTGGCCATTTGCTTTTAGGTTCACTCACTTAAGTGTTGCCACATTTAGCCATTTCTTTTCACACCTCATTTTTACACCTTTTGTTCATGAACCAAACCAAACATTGCAAGCCCATTAAGACACATTAAACCCTACATACTTAAGCTTTTAAAACCCTAATCTGAAGAGATGGTGGCTGCAAAAAACTTTAGAGCAAGGCAAGTTGGCAAGTTCAAGATTCATTTCTCTCCTCTTTCATTGCACAAGCACCAAGAGCAACCTCATTCTTCATTCTATTCCTCCAATACCAAGAGGCAGTGGAATGTTTTCCACTAGGTAAACTCTCTAATCCGTTCTCATAACTATGGTCTTGTTCATTTCATGCTTGTCCATTGTCATTTTTTCCTTGCTTACCATACTTGTTCACCATACTTACATGCCTACTTTATGTTGTTCCTTGTTAATACCATGCCATGATTTGTTTGTGAAGCCCTCACCATGAGGCATTGCTTTAAGTTGGAGTTTTGTGACATTGAATTTTTGTTGTATCTATGTTCATGAGGGTGCCTTGATGTCCATATTTCTCTATGCTAAGGCCACTATTTTTAATGAAACAAAGCACCATTGTGTTCTACTCACTTTGTACTAGAACTTTTCTTTTTATACCATGCCATTTCGTGAACCATAGCGTGAGATATGTCGTGTGGAAGATGGGAAAAATAGGTTGCGTTTTCACGTTTTTTCCTTGCTGCATTTGCATGAAGTTAGGGCTTGCATGAAGAAGCCATGCGTGTCGTCTTCCTGGCCGATGGATCGTGCGCTGCATTTCTAATCTCAACCGTCCGCCACCTTTTTGTCTTCTTGTGATTTAAAAATACTTGACCGATTGAGGTGTGGTCACATGACTTATTAAGCTGCACTTTTATTTTTTAATGTCACATGCTGTTTAATTCCTTGGACCGGACTGGGCTTCTTTCCACCCTACTGTTCGCACCCCACACTCTGGCCCATTATCCATTTTAGTTTCATTCTTTCTTTTTATTTCTTAATTCATTTTTTATTTTCTGTTTTGCTTTTTAATTAATAAAAATATTTTATTTATTTCATAAAAATATCAAAAAATATTTTTACTTTCCTTAATGTTTTATTTAATTTATTTAATTCTACATGGTTGGGGTATTACGACTTTTATTACCTTAAATATGTTTTTATTGAGATTGGAGACAAAAAGATAGTGTGAACTTTAACTAGTTAAAAAATCTTTTTCTTTTTTGGATAAACTTCTTTGTTCATGTTGTGAAAATTATAATTTAAAATGTATTTGAATATCTCCATTATGTAGTTCAAACTTCTAAAATAATATTTTTCACTCTATATTAGAATTAAATAATCCATAGAAATATGAATATGTTCCTTCCTCACTATAATCCCTTAAGTATAAAAATTCAAAATGCAAAACTATTAATCATTACTTTGGATAATATTCAATTTCAAATATATCAATCCTATTTTTTTTAATCATTAAGTGGAGTTATCCTTGTAGAACTAGCAAGTCATGTAAAAAAATAATGAAAAGTTTTGAATATTTAATTAGTAAACTATTTTTTTTGGAAGAATAAAGAATAAGAACAAATAAATCAATTTAAATTTTTATATTAGGTAATTCAACATCGTTATTTTACTATTATTTTACCTATTTATCATTTTATTTCCTTAATTAAAAAAAAACTTTTATATGAAGAATATGACAGAAATAACAATATTAATAATTGGTATAATAATAATAATATTTAATTAGTAAACTATTTATGTTTTGAAAGAATAAAGAATAAGAAAAAATAAATCAGTTTAAACTTTTATAATAGGTAGTTATTTTACTTTTGTTTTACCTATTTATCATTTCATTTCCTAAATTAAAAAAAAGAAGATATTTTTACATGAAGAATATCATAGTAATAATAATATTAATAATTGGTATAATAATAGTAATAATATGCTCAAAATACATATTAAGTAAATTATTTATAAAATTGAGATTTTTATAATAATATTTACATAAGTTTGAAGATATCCGCATACATTGTATGGCTATAAATAATATCATTTGAGGAATCTAAGAAAATCATAAAAAATTAAACTTAAAAAATTGATAAGACATACACATAAAAAATTATGGCAATGAGCACCATAAAGATTAGTGTCGTTGTGATGTTAATGATTATGTTCATTGCAATACAAGTGGAATGCATCCCTCAATCTCAAGAATATGGATCAACCAAGTTGGCAGAACCCTTTTGTGAAATAAAGTGTGACCTAAAATGTATCGGAAATCGGTTGAGAGATGATTTTGAGAAGTGTGTGAAAAAATGCCAAAGTGAATGCTAGCAAAATCATCCTTAACACATGCCATGGTAATCAATTTTTCTTTCTCTTCATGTTATGTTTAGTCTTTCAATAAAAAATCCAGATACTTATAAATATTTGTTCTTTTTTTGTAGGTTTGTGCATGTCGTGGATACATATATTGCTTTGTGTTCTGAGAGTTTAAATAATATTAAATAAGTTATTCATATATATTGTGAAACTCTACGTGAGAAAACGTATCACGAAACCTAAATAAATATTTTAACTCTTAATGCCTATTTTCTATTATTTATAATATTCATCTTTACAAGTGTCTTTTAACTCTTGTATGTTTTGTATAGCAGATGATTCATATATTTTAGTGAACTAATAGTATTTTAATCAAGATCAAATCAATTAGTAATTCTTTTTCTCTTAGAAATTGAATGATTTAGAAAGGGAATATAATGAATTCAATGATAACATTATTGAATAAATCTAAAACTATTTTGATATTGTGATATAACACTAGAGTAGTGAGTTTAAGACAAATAAATAAATATTTTTTCTTTGAATGATCTAAGATACTTGTAATTGAACATAGTGAAAAGCTTCGCTATAGATGCGATAAGATCAAAACATGAACTTGCAATTGGATGTAATTATCTCCTTACAAGTCATTTTTGTAAAGTTAAGTTAAGTCTAACTCTCATATGATTTCGGAGTCCAAGTGTCTAACAACTATTCTTGGGCAACAAACGATAATGAGTTATCACCATTAAATGTTTATAGTCTTAACAATTATGCTAAATCTAATTTATAATATAAGACTAAAATAAAATAGAGCCATAGTGTCCCTTAAATTTAAAGACGGTCATTATAACTTTTGCTTTCATTATATTTTATAAGTTTTTTTATACATCTCTAAGAAATATCTTTTATAGAAATTTTCTATAATTATAACCTTTAATAGTCATAGATTTTCACTTTTTACGATGAAATTTAAGTGTTTATAAGATCTATGGATTTTTTAAATAAAAGGTCAATCAATATCATAAACAATCAATTGGAATATGTATGATCATCCAACAACTATTTTCTTTAAAGAATTATATTTATCCATGTTAACCTTATTGTTTGTTTTTTTGTCATATTTTATCATGCTATATATAAACATTTGTGTAAGGGAGTTCTATGGTAGTTTATGGATACATCTTTGGTAACTTGAGATTAAAAAGTTATTTTAATTAGGTATGCTGATTATGTTGTTGTTTTGTTGGTGATTTTAATAGCTATTGGTAACACAAAATGATTTTGTGTATATGTGGATATTATAAATTTTATTTGATAGTTGAATTTTTTTTAAAATATATTTGTTATATGTTCAAAAATGGAAAAAAAAATCTTTAATAATTTGTTATCCGAATAAAATAAAACTAAATTCAATTTGTATGTTATTTATTTAATTCAATTTGTATTTAATCTATTGTCTTATTTTAATTTAATGGTTTGTCAGATAAGTAAATCCCTTGATATATTAGTGATATCATTAGTAAACTCTTTTATATGTACCATGTGATAACTTTAAACATATTTATAGTGTTATAGTGATTTATTATGAGAGTTTTTCTTATATATACATTATATTATTTAAGTTATTCTTTAAAATAAAGCTATTATTTTACTAAGAGTATTTTAGATGAATACTTTTTTCATAATGCGTGGTATATTGAAATAAATGAATGTGAAAGAATGTTATAAAAATATTATTTGCTTGATATCAAATATTAAATTATTTATTTTTATATATTCATATAATTTTATTTTGAAATTTAAACACCTTTCTAAAAGTATTGTTTTCTTTAAATTAAAAATTCCCCATATTTTCTTTGTACATTTGTAATACATCACTGCCATCCTGGTCAAAATGTGACTTAATGGTTTTAATGATGAAATTTAAGTTAAGTATATGTAGCATGTAAAGTCACTAAGGAAATTTTGGAAAACCATCATTTTTTACTTTGTGAAAATGAGAGAGAGAGAGAGAGGGTTATTCCTTAAAGAACAAATAATAAATGAGAGATCAAGGGTTCATTATAGCATCAATTCCATTGTCCATCATCACCAAAACTATGAAGATTTCAAAATCTCCATTGTTCAGGTGGGAATAAGGGTTTCTTGGTTGTGTGGCTACTTGTTTAATTTCTTGATATAATGATTGTTTTTGTTAAGATTGCTTGATTGTAAATGCATGCTTAATTATCACCCATAAAATGCTTGTATTGTGTTTAAGATGATTTTAGGTTGCATGAAAAATAAAAATAAAAAGGTCTATTCAACTTTTGCGTTTCGTAAATGATAACATGATGTCTGTAGTTGATTGTATGTGTATTAAATATGAAATTCTGAGCTCATTTGGATAGTGTTTTAATCAATTAAAACTAAAGAAATTGTAGTATTTAAGTTTTCGATGATATTGTAGTCGATTACAACATGTCTGTAATTGATTACAATCGGTTATGAAAGAATCTATTGAAATACATATAATGAACGTCAAGAAAGTTTTGCATGTCTGTTTGTAAATCCGTAATCAGGATGGTCAATCTGAGCAATATGACAGGTCAAACTCTAAATCCCTAATTTACAAAAGAAATAATAGGAAACAAAAGATTTCAAAAAACTAGGCTTTATATGAGAAACGCTAGGAGGCATTTGACATTTTGTGAAGCTAGATGCCTCATAAGTTTATATGGATGTTATAGCAAGTGCATCGACATTTGCACATTCTATAAGGTGGATTATGCCTCGACTCGCTTTTATTTTTTTAAAACACGTGAATGTTAAAACCTTGTTGAACCTCTTGAAGTCTTCGATGCCCTTGGCCTTTTAGGATAACTCCACTCAATTGTTATTATCTCACCTCATACTGATTCTTATATTTTCCAGTTGATCAAATTTTTCAAAAAGTGAAAGGCAACCAATGGATGCAGGTCGACTTTCCTTTTTATTTTGTCTTTCATTGCATATTATCATTATCTTGTATATTTTGACATGTTGTACTTTGTACACACATTTGATGTATCTTATGTGACTTCATGTACTTATTTAAGTTTGACGCTACATTGATGCATCATTAAAACCTTTTAATGTCCTGGTTACAGTTTAGTTTCTATATGGTTGGGGTATTACGACTTTTATTACCTTAAATATGTTTTTATTGAGATTGGAGACAAAAAGATAGTGTGAACGTTAACTAGTTAAATTTTTTTTTTTCTTTTTTGGATAAACTTCTTTGTTCATGTTGTGAAAATTATATTTTAAAATGTATTTGAGTATCTCAATTATGTTGTTCAAACTTCTAAAATAATATTTTTCACTCTATATTAGAATTAAATAATCCATAGAAATATGAATATGTTCCTTCCTCACTATAATCCCTTAAGTATAAAAATTCAAAATGCAAAACTATTAATCATTACTTTGGATAATATTCAATTTCAAATATATCAATCCTATTTTTTTTAATCATTAAGTGGAGTTATCCTTGTAGAACTAGCAAGTCATGTAAAAAAATAATGAAAAGTTTTGAATATTTAATTAGTAAACTATTTTTTTTTGGAAGAATAAAGAATAAGAACAAATAAATCAATTTAAATTTTTATATTAGGTAATTCAACATCGTTATTTTACTATTATTTTACCTATTTATCATTTTATTTCCTTAATTAAAAAAAATACTTTTATATGAAGAATATGACAGAAATAATAATATTAATAATTGGTATAATAATAATAATATTTAATTAGTAAACTATTTATGTTTTGAAAGAATAAAGAATAAGAAAAAATAAATCAGTTTAAACTTTTATATTAGGTAATTATTTTACTTTTGTTTTACCTATTTATCATTTCATTTCCTAAATTAAAAAAAAGAAGATATTTTTACATGAAGAATATCATAGTAATAATAATATTAATAATTGGTATAATAATAGTAGTAATATGCTCAAAATACATATTAAGTAAATTATTTATATATTTGAGATTTTTATAATAATATTTACATAAGTTTGAAGATATCCGCATACATTGTATGGCTATAAATAATATCATTTGAGGAATCTAAGAAAATCATAAAAAATTGAACTTAAAAAATTGATAAGACATACACATGAAAAATTATGGCAATGAGCACCATAAAGATTAGTGTCGTTGTGATGTTAATGATTATGTTCATTGCAATACAAGTGGAATGCATCCCTCAATCTCAAGAATATGGATCAACCAAGTTGGCAGAACCCTTTTGTGAAATAAAATGTGACCTAAAATGTATTGGAAATCGGTTGAGAGATGATTTTGAGAAGTGTGTGAAAAAATGCCAAAGTGAATGCTAGCAAAATCATCCTTAACACATGCCATGGTAATTAATTTTTCTTTCTCTTCATGTTATGTTTAGTCTTTCAATAAAAAATCCAGATACTTATAAATATTTGTTCTGTTTTTTTTAGGTTTGTGCATGTCGTGGATACATATATTGCTTTGTGTTCTTAGAGTTTAAATAATATTAAATAAGTTATTCATATATATTGTGAAATTCTACGTGAGAAAACGTATCACGAAACCTAAATAAATATTTTAACTCTTAATGCCTATTTTCTATTATTTATAATATTCATCTTTACAAGTGTCTTTTAACTCTTGTATGTTTTGTATAGCAGATGATTCATATATTTTAGTGAACTAATAGTATTTTAATCAAGATCAAATCAATTAGTAATTCTTTTTCTCTTAGAAATTGAATGATTTAGAAAGGGAATATAATGAATTCAATGATAACATTATTGAATAAATCTAAAACTATTTTGATATTGTGATATAACACTAGAGTAGTGAGTTTAAGACAAATAAATAAATATTTTTTCTTTGAATGATCTAAGATACTTGTAATTGAACATAGTGAAAAGCTTCGCTATAGATGCGATAAGATCAAAACATGAACTTGCAATTGGATGTAATTATATCCTTACAAGTCATTTTTGTAAAGTTAAGTTAAGTCTAACTCTCATATGATTTCGGAGTCCAAGTGTCTAACAACTATTCTTGGGCAACAAACGATAATGAGTTATCACCATTAAATGTTTATAGTCTTAACAGTTATGCTAAATCTAATTTATAATATAAGACTAAAATAAAATAGAGCCATAGTGTCCCTTAAATTTAAAGACGGTCATTATAACTTTTGCTTTCATTATATTTTTTTAGTTTTTTTATACATCTCTAAGAAATATCTTTTATAGAAATTTTCTATAATTATAACCTTTAATAGTCATAGATTTTCACTTTTTACTATGAAATTTAAGTGTTTATAAGATCTATGGATTTTTTAAATGAAAGGTCAATCAATATCATAAACAATCAATTGGAATATGTATGATCATCCAACAACTATTTTTTTTAAAGAATTATATTTATCCATGTTAACCTTATTGTTTGTTTTTTTTGTCATATTTTATCATGCTATATACAAACATTTGTGTAAGGGAGTTCTATGGTAGTTTATGGATACATCTTTGGTAACTTGAGATTAAAAAGTTATTTTTATTAGGTATGCTGATTATGTTGTTGTTTTGTTGGTGATTTTAATAGCTATTGGTAACACAAAATGATTTTGTGTATATGTGGATATTATAAATTTTATTTGATAGTTGAGTTTTTTTTAAAATATATTTGTTATATGTTCAAAAATGGAAAAAAAATCTTTAATAATTTGTTATCCGAATAAAATAAAAATAAATTCAATTTGTATTTTATTTATTTAATTCAATTTGTATTTAATCTATTGTCTTATTTTAATTTAATGGTTTGCCCGATAAGTAAATCCCTTCATATATTAGTGATATCATTAGTAAACTCTTTTATATGTACCATGTGATAACTTTAAACATATTTATAGTGTTATAGTGATTTATTATGAGAGTTTTTCTTATATATACATTATATTATTTAAGTTATTCTTTAAAATAAAGCTATTATTTTACTAAGAGTATTTTAGATGAATACTTTTTTCATAATGTGTGGTATATTGAAATAAATGAATGTGAAAGAATGTTATAAAAATATTATTTGCTTGATATCAAATATTAAATTATTTATTTTTATATATTCATATAATTTTATTTTGAAATTTAAACACCTTTCAAAAAGTATTGTTTTCTTTAAATTAAAAATTCCCCATATTTTCTTTGTACATTTGTAATACATCACTGCCATCCTGGTCAAAATGTGACTTAATGGTTTTAATGATGAAATTTAAGTTAAGTATATGTAGCATGTAAAGTCACTAAGGACATGTTGGAAAACCATCATTTTTTACTTTGTGAAAATGAGAGAGAGAGAGAGAGAGAGAGAGAGAGAGAGAGAGAGAGAGAGAGAGAGAGAGAGAGAGAGAGAGAGAGAGAGAGAGAGAGAGAGAGAGAGAGAGAGAGAGAGAGAGAGAGAGAGAGAGAGAGAGAGAGAGAGAGAGAGAATAAGAGAAGAGAGCGAGAGAGAGTTATTCCTTAAGAAGAAATATAAATGAGAGATCAGGGTTCATTATAGCATCAATTCCATTGTCCATCATCACCAAAACTATGAAGATTTCAAAATCTCCATTGTTGAGGTGGGAATAAGGGTTTCTTTGTTGTGTGACTACTTGTTTAATTTCTTGGTATAATGATTATTTTTATTAAGATTGCTTGATTGTAAATGCATGCTTAATTATCACCCATAAAATGCTTGTATTGTGTTTAAGATGCTATTAGGTTGCATGAAAAATAAAAATAAAAAGGTCTATTCAACTTTTGCGTTTCGTAAATGATAACATGATGTCTGTAGTTGATTGTATGTGTATTAAATATGAAATTCTGAGCTCTTTTGGATAGTGTTGTAATCAATTAAAACTAAAGAAATTGTAGTATTTAAGTTTTCGATGATATTGTAGTCGATTACAACATGTCTGTAATTTATTACAATCGGTTATGAAAGAATCTATTGAAATACATATAATAAACTAAACATCAAGAAAGTTTTGCATGTCTGTTTGTAAATCCGTAATCAGGATGGTCAATCTGAGCAATATGACAGGTCAAACTCTAAATCCCTAATTTACAAAAGAAATAATAGGAAACAAAAGATTTCAAAAAACTAGGCTTTATATGAGAAACGCTAGGAGGCATTTGACATTTCGTGAAGCTAGATGCCTCATAAGTTTATATGGATGTTAAAGCAAGTGCATCGACATTTCCACATTCTATCAGGTGGATTATGCCTCAACTCGCTTTTATATTTTTTTAAAACACGTGAATGTTAAAACCTTGTTGAACCTCTTGAAGTCTTCGATGCCCCTGGCCTTTTAGGATAACTCCACTAAATTTTTAGTATCTCACCTCATACTGATTCTTATATTTTCCAGTTGATCAAATTTTTCAAAAAGGGAAAGGCAACCAATGGATGCAGGTCGACTTTCCTTTTTATTTTGTCTTTCATTGCATATTATCATTATCTTGTATATTTTGACATGTTGTACTTTGTACACACATTTGATGTATCTTATGTGACTTCATGTACTTATTTAAGTTTGACGCTACATTGATGCATCATTACAACCTTTTAATGTCCTGGTTACAGTTTAGTTTCTATATGGTTGGGGTATTACGACTTTTATTACCTTAAATATGTTTTTATTGAGATTGGAGACAAAAAGATAGTGTGAACTTTAACTAGTTAAAAAATCTTTTTTTTTTCTTTTTTGGATAAACTTCTTTGTTCATGTTGTGAAAATTATATTTTAAAATGTATTTGAATATCTCAATTATGTAGTTCAAACTTCTAAAATAATATTTTTCACTCTATATTAGAATTAAATAATCCATAGAAATATGAATATGTTCCTTCCTCACTATAATCCCTTAAGTATAAAAATTCAAAATGCAAAACTATTAATCATTACTTTGGATAATATTCAATTTCAAATATATCAATCCTATTTTTTTAATCATTAAGTGGAGTTATCCTTGTAGAACTAGCAAGTCATGTAAAAAATAATGAAAAGTTTTGAATATTTAATTAGTAAACTATTTTTTTTGGAAGAATAAAGAATAAGAACAAATAAATCAATTTAATTTTTATATTAGGTTATTCAACATCGTTATTTTACTATTATTTTACCTATTTATCATTTTATTTCCTTAATTAAAAAAAATACTTTTATATGAAGAATATGACAGAAATAATAATATTAATAATTGGTATAAGAATAATAATATTTAATTAGTAAACTATTTATGTTTTGAAAGAATAAAGAATAAGAAAAAATAAATCATTTTAAACTTTTATATTAGGTAATTATTTTACTTTTGTTTTACCTATTTATCATTTCATTTCCTAAATTAAAAAAAAGAAGATATTTTTACATGAAGAATATCATAGTAATAATAATATTAATAATTGGTATAATAATAGTAATAATATGCTTAAAATACATATTAAGTAAATTATTTATATAATTGAGATTTTTATAATAATATTTACATAGGTTTGAAGATATCCGCATACATTGTATGGCTATAAATAATATCATTTGAGGAATCTAAGAAAATCATAAAAAATTGAACTTAAAAAATTGATAAGACATACACATAAAAAATTATGGCAATGAGCACCATAAAGATTAGTGTCGTTGTGATGTTAATGATTATGTTCATTGCAATACAAGTGGAATGCATCCCTCAATCTCAAGAATATGGATCAACCAAGTTGGCAGAACCCTTTTGTGAAATAAAGTGTGACCTAAAATGTATCGGAAATCGGTTAGAGATGATTTTGAGAAGTGTGTGAAAAAATGCCAAAGTGAATGCTAGCAAAATCATCCTTAACACATGCCATGGTAATCAATTTTTCTTTCTCTTCATGTTACGTTTAGTCTTTCAATAAAAAATCCAGATACTTATAAATATTTATTCTTTTTTTGTAGGTTTGTGCATGTCGTGGATACATATATTACTTTGTGTTCTTAGAGTTTTAATAATATTAAATAAGTTATTCATATATATTGTGAAACTCTACGTGAGAAAACGTATCACGAAACCTAAATAAATATTTTAACTCTTAATGCCTATTTTCTATTATTTATAATATTCATCTTTACAAGTGTCTTTTAACTCTTGTATATTTTGTATAGCAGATGATTCATATATTTTAGTGAACTAATAGTATTTTAATCAAGATCAAATCAATTAGTAATTCTTTTTCTCTTAGAAATTGAATGATTTAGAAAGGGAATATAATGAATTCAATGATAACATTATTGAATAAATCTAAAACTATTTTGATATTGTGATATAACACTAGAGTAGTGAGTTTAAGACAAATAAATAAATATTTTTTCTTTGAATGATCTAAGATACTTGTAATTGAACATAGTGAAAAGCTTCGCTATAGATGCGATAAGATCAAAACATGAACTTGCAATTGGATGTAATTATCTCCTTACAAGTCATTTTTGTAAAGTTAAGTTAAGTCTAACTCTCATATGATTTCGGAGTCCAAGTGTCTAACAACTATTCTTGGGCAACAAACGATAATGAGTTATCACCATTAAATGTTTATAGTCTTAACAGTTATGCTAAATCTAATTTATAATATAAGACTAAAATAAAATAGAGCCATAGTGTCCCTTAAATTTAAAGACGGTCATTATAACTTTTGCTTTCATTATATTTTATTAGTTTTTTTATACATCTCTAAGAAATATATTTTATAGAAATTTTCTATAATTATAACCTTTAATAGTCATAGATTTTCACTTTTTACTATGAAATTTAAGTGTTTATAAGATCTATGGATTTTTTAAATGAAAGGTCAATCAATATCATAAACAATCAATTGGAATATGTATGATCATCCAACAACTATTTTTTTTAAAGAATTATATTTATCCATGTTAACCTTATTGTTTGTTTTTTTTGTCATATTTTATCATGCTATATATAAACATTTGTGTAAGGGAGTTCTATGGTAGTTTATGGATACATCTTTGGTAACTTGAGATTAAAAAGTTATTTTTATTAGGTATGCTGATTATGTTGTTGTTTTGTTGGTGATTTTAATAGCTATTGGTAACACAAAATGATTTTGTGTATATGTGGATATTATAAATTTTATTTGATAGTTGATTTTTTTTAAAAATATATTTGTTATATGTTCAAAAATGGAAAAAAATCTTTAATAATTTGTTATCCGAATAAAATAAAAATAAATTCAATTTGTATTTTATTTATTTAATTCAATTTGTATTTAATCTATTGTCTTATTTTAATTTCATGGTTTGCCCGATAAGTAAATCCCTTCATATATTAGTGATATCATTAGTAAACTCTTTTATATGTACCATGTGATAACTTTAAACATATTTATAGTGTTATAGTGATTTATTATGAGTGTTTTTCTTATATATACATTATATTATTTAAGTTATTCTTTAAAATAAAGCTATTATTTTACTAAGAGTATTTTAGATGAATACTTTTTTCATAATGCGTGGTATATTGAAATAAATGAATGTGAAAGAATGTTATAAAAATATTATTTGCTTGATATCAAATATTAAATTATTTATTTTTATATATTCATATAATTTTATTTTGAAATTTAAACACCTTTCAAAAAGTATTGTTTTCTTTAAATTAAAATTCCCCATATTTTCTTTGTACATTTGTAATACATCACTGCCATCCTGGTCAAAATGTGACTTAATGGTTTTAATGATGAAATTTAAGTTAAGTATATGTAGCATGTAAAGTCACTAAGGACATGTTGGAAAACCATCATTTTTTACTTTGTGAAAATGAGAGAGAGAGAGAGAGAGAGAAGAGAGAGAGAGAGGAGAGAGAGAGAGAGAGAGAGAGAGAGAGAGAGAGAGAGAGAAGAGAGAGAAGAGAGAGAGAGAGAGAGAGAGAGAGAGAGAGAGAGGAGAGAGAGAGAGAGAGAGAGGAGAGAGAGAGAGAAGAGAGGAGAGAGAGAGAGAGAGAGAGAGAGAGAGAGAGAGAGAGAGAGAGAAGAGAGAGAGAGAGAGAGAGAGAGTAAGAGGAGGAGAAGAGAGAAGAGAGAGAAGAGAGAGAGAGAGAGAGGGTTTTCCTTAAAGAAAATAATAAATGAGAGATCAAGGGTTCATTATAGCATCAATTCCATTGTCCATCATCACCAAAACTATGAAGATTTCAAAATCTCCATTGTTGAGGTGGGAATAAGGGTTTCTTTGTTGTGTGACTACTTGTTTAATTTCTTGGTATAATGATTGTTTTTATTAAGATTGCTTGATTGTAAATGCATGCTTAATTATCACCCATAAAATGCTTGTATTGTGTTTACGATGCTATTAGGTTGCATGAAAAATAAAAATAAAAGGTCTATTCAACTTTTGCGTTTCGTAAATGATAACATGATGTCTGTAGTTGATTGTATGTGTAATAAATATGAATTCTGAGCTCTTTTGGATAGTGTTGTAATCAATTAAAACTAAAGAATTGTAGTATTTAAGTTTTCGATGATATTGTAGTCGATTACAACATGTTTGTAATTGATTACAATCGGTTATGAAAGAATCTATTGAAATACATATAATGAACGTCAAGAAAGTTTTGCATGTCTGTTTGTAAATCCGTAATCAGGATGGTCAATCTGTCAGGTGGATGATGCCTCGACTCGCTTTTATTTTTTTAAAACACGTGAATGTTAAAACCTTGTTGAACCTCTTGAAGTCTTTGATGCCCCTGGCCTTTTAGGATAACTCCACTAAATTGTTAGTATCTCACCTCATACTGATTCTTATATTTTCCAGTTGATCAAATTTTTCAAAAAGGGAAGGCAACCAATGGATGCAGGCCGACTTTCCTTTTTATTTTGTCTTTCATTGCATATTATCATTATCTTGTATATTTTGACATGTTGTACTTTGTACACACATTCGATGTATCTTATGTGACTTCATGTACTTATTTAAGTTTGACGCTACATTGATGCATCATTACAACCTTTTAATGTCCTGGTGACAGTTTAGTTTCTATATGGTTGGGGTATTACGACTTTTATTACCTTAAATATGTTTTATTGAGATTGGAGACAAAAGATAGTGTGAACTTTAACTAGTTAAAAAATCTTTTTTTTTTTTTTTTTTTTTTTTGGATAAACTTCTTTGTTCATGTTGTGAAAATTATATTTTAAAATGTATTTGAATATCTCAATTATGTAGTTCAAACTTCTAAAATAATATTTTTCACTCTATATTAGAATTAAATAATCCATAGAAATATGAATATGTTCCTTCCTCACTATAATCCCTTAAGTATAAAAATTCAAAATGCAAAACTATTAATCATTACTTTGGATAATATTCAATTTCAAATATATCAATCCTATTTTTTTTAATCATTAAGTGGAGTTATCCTTGTAGAACTAGCAAGTCATGTAAAAAAATAATGAAAAGTTTTGAATATTTAATTAGTAAACTATTTTTTTTTGGAAGAATAAAGAATAAGAACAAATAAATCAATTTAAATTTTTATATTAGGTAATTCAACATCGTTATTTTACTATTATTTTACCTATTTATCATTTATTTCCTTAATTAAAAAAAATACTTTTATATGAAGATATGACAGAAATAATAATATTAATAATTGGTATAATAATAATAATATTTAATTAGTAAACTATTTATGTTTTGAAAGAATAAAGAATAAGAAAATAAATCAGTTTAAACTTTTATATTAGGTAATTATTTTACTTTTGTTTTACCTATTTATCATTTCATTTCCTAAATTAAAAAAAAAGAAGATATTTTTACATGAAGAATATCATAGTAATAATAATATTAATAATTGGTAAATAATAATAATAATATGCTCAAAATACATATTAAGTAAATTATTTATATAATTGAGATTTTTATAATAATATTTACATAAGTTTGAAGATATCCGCATACATTGTATGGCTATAAATAATATCATTTGAGGAATCTAAGAAAATCATGAAAAATTGAACTTAAAAAATTGATAAGACATGCACATAAAAAATTATGGCAATGAGCACCATAAAGATTAGTGTCGTTGTGATGTTAATGATTATGTTCATTGCAATACAAGTGGAATGCATCCCTCAATCTCAAGAATATGGATCAACCAGTTGGCAGAACCCTTTTGTGAAATAAAGTGTTGTAATACCCCAAAATTTACCCTTCATTTTTCCTGAAAAAAAAAAACGAAAAAAAAAATAAAATAATTTAATTAATTAATTATTAATTAATTAATTAATTAATAAATAAATAAAATAAATAAATAAAATATAACAAATTATTTTGGACTTGGGTCTCCCTCATTTGAGCCCATTACCCACGAAAATCAATCTATAAATACTGAAGTTTCAGTAGAGGAAAACACACTTGGAGTTACACTTGGAGTTACACTGGGAGATTCACTGGAGAAAGAAGGAAGAGAAGCAAAACCCTGAGGAAAAGATAGTGAGAGAAAAGCCAACAGAGTTCAGAGCAACCTCCAAACCCTGAAAGGAACTCAACTTGTAAACCTCACGGGCGCAACTCAATCAAGCTCTCCAATCAGGTTTGCCCTATATCCATCATCTTTATGCCTTTTATTTGAATGCTCTAAATGTATGAGGTATTATGGGTGAATTTGATACCTTTTTGTGAGCCTTTTGTGAATTTTGATGGAATTATTCATGTGGTTACATTTTGATTTAGGGGCAACTCTGGGTTTACCCTATTTTGTTTATTCTAACCTGTCTTGTGTTTCCATGGCATTGTTTTCTCTTGATTTCATCCTACTACTCTAACCCTTTGTCGAGTTTTGTGAGGGCTCACATGGCTTTCGCAGAGACACTCGCGTGGTTTCCCACTTTATTTGTGGGATACCCCCTGGAGTTTTTATTCTGATTATTCGTGTTGACTGATTTCCTTTGACGGTCCAGCTAGAGACATTTCAGGGTTTCTTGCCCTTTAACTGCTATAGCTTCGGATCTTTATCCGTGTGGTAATTTTTTTTCCCTTTCTCATACTTTATCGCTTTCTTAGCTGGAAGACCTCGATAGGAGGCAATGTTTGAGCCCCTTGGTGGCATTTTACTTTGAGATACATGTTTTGTGTTTTGTATTCATATCCCTGCAGGTAGCGCGGTTCCTTCGTCAAGGACTGCCTTTTTGCCCTCGAGCATCCCAAACCCTAAAACCCAAAGCAACACGTTTACTCCTTCTACTACAGGCGAGTAAGTCTCCAAAGGTCGAGCATCCGGTAGATTGCGTAGTAACGTTGTTCGTCCAAAACACAATCCATAACCCCGTAGTTAGCCGAACTACGGCTTGCTCTGATTCTCATTCCAGATGAGATACGTAGGCATAAGACGCGATGTCTTAGCGAGCACACATCCCCCCAACTCATAGGTCAGCCGAGCTACGAAGACTCTGATTCTCATATTCAGATGAGATACGTATGCAGTGGATGCGACATCCGCGCGAGTCATTTCTCTTAACCTTTTTAGTAAATAAACACGTTAGGTAAACCCACACCCTTTAGACAAAACTACAAAAGTGGATCCCGTAAAGTACTATGGATGCGTAGGGGTGCTAATACCTTCCCTTCGCATAACCGACTCCCGAACCCAAGATTTGGTTGCGAGACCCCGTCTTGTCCTTTCCTTTTTCAGGTTTACTTCGAGCGTTTCCTTTACCTCCTTTGGGATGAATAACGCACGGTGGCGACTCTTCTGTCATTCTCTTTCGCCGGTTGTTTTTTTCGCACACTGTATTTTCAGGTTGCGACAGCTGGCGACTCTGCTGGGGACATTAAGAAGTTGACCTCTTGCTGGTCCATCTTCCCTAAGCGAGTCCCTCCTAGCTTTTGTAGTTTGTTTGTTTATTGGGTGTTCATGCTTTTGTACAGTTATTTATTTACCTGCTTTACCTTATTACATTGTGTACATATCATTGTTGTATCTGTTTCTGTTGGCTGGCTGCTTGGTGATCTTTGTGAGATGAGTTCTATACCCGAACTCGAGTGCACTTAAGATAAGAGAATGGCATAGTCCTGTCAACTTGTGTGGAGTATTCCTTAGCGAGTTGACTTGCAAGCCCATTCACTTGGTGGAGGTCATGTTGAGATCAATAATGTCACATAAGTAAGTTGTGTTTAGACATTACTTGTTCCAATATAGACCTAAGAAGCCAAGGACCTTAGTTTACCTAACCCATCTTGGCCTATTCGTAGGACGTAGTGCGAAAGTCGTTCAAATGTAAGATTTGATACGATTGTTACGCGATACTACACTCATAAGAGTCTCTCTTGAGAATATTGTTGGAATACGAGTAGTCGTTCCTCTAATAATATCCGAAAGATGGGATTATGACTATGGGAACCTTTTTGTAGAACATGTTTGGCAGTTTTAAAACCTTAGTACACTCCTTTTGGGTGGTTCTTAACCTAAACTCCATGCTCGTGACTTGCGACAAACCCTTGATTCATGGTTGATCTGATCAGGTATCCTTAATATTAATGAAACTCGGGTGTTGATAAGTTGTAAACCATAATCCGCCAAAATGGGTGGTTGATATTAAGGATAACATGATCCATCCCATGACCTTTGTTTGGTGTACTCTTAATTTCTCTCCAGACAGTGCAACCTGACAGATGTTCAAGCAGATATAGCAATCCTAATTGACATACCACTGCATTGCATTCACATCATCACATCATTTGCATTCATATCATTTAACACATGTTTATCCTTTTCAAGGGGGTTTAAATCTTCTTCTTGATTCTAGTCGGGGTTTTCTTCTTACGCTGTTTATCAAATGTGAGACTGGAATCAAGGGGGTAGAATACCTTTGGAATTGATAAACATGTCATTGCATTTGCATATTCATTAGCATGTCTTGCATAACAGGTACTGCCGCAGGCTGTGACCATTCCAGCTGCAGCACCACTACAACAACAACAATCACAACGTCAACCAGCTCAGTATCAACAGCAGCAACAACCGGGTAACAGACCCGCTTATCAACAGAGGCAAAGGATGATGGACCGGCGTTTCGACACCCTTCCAATGTCGTACGCTCAGATGCTTTCTAGTCTTCAACAACTACAGCTTGTGCAACTGCGCACTCTGGCTCCTCCTGTTGGTAGACTTCCGGTGGGTTACGACGCCAACGCTAGGTGTAGCTTCCACTCTGGGGCACCTGGCCACAATATTGAGAACTGCAAAGCTTTTAAGCACGTAGTTCAGGATCTCATAGATTCAAAGGCCATCGACCTTGCACCAGCTCCGAATGTCGTCAACAATCCCATGCCCCAGCATGGTGGTGCGAACGTTAATTTGGTAGAGGGAGAAGCCAAGTCCATTAAGGATGTGTTGAAGTTGAAGACTCCATTGTTGGATATCAAAGGATGCTTGCTGAAGGCCGATGTCTTCCCCGTTGTGGGAAGGGTTGTTTGGATTGTGCTACTTAGGGCGGAGGTTGTTTGAAGCTACAGCAGGGTATCCAGGCCTTGCTCGACAAAGGTATCCTCCAGGTTGAAGATTTGTCTGTCCAAGAGTCTGTGGAAGAGGTTAAAGCGGGTGCCTCTATCTCATCCTTTAAGCAGGCACGAGCCGTGGTGGATTCAGGTATTGCTCCCGGTTGGGGGCGTCTGTTGAATTACCAGTGAAAGAAGATAAGTTCGGGATTGGATATCAGCCAGCTTTGACTTCTACAACACTTCAGGGGCCGATCACTTTCTCCAGTGCTGGCATCATTCAGTATGGTCAAGTCTCTACAGTCGACGAAGAAGATGGGGATAATGATTGTGACATTGACAACTGGGTGCGTCCGAGGATCCCGGGTGAAGTTCTCAACAATTGGTCTTCTGAGAAGATTATCCAAGTCACTCTTCTTGAAGAGTAATTTTCTTTGTTTATTCATGCATATCCAAGTCTTACGTTCCGCCCAGGGCGTAATGACTCATTGTAGGGCCCACCTATGTGACACTTGCATTTTTTATCATAAATAAAGGACGTCTTTTTGCATTCAAATATTTCGTTCCCTGTCTATCTATTTTTGCAGTTTTTCAAAATAAAAAAAATGGCAATGTTTTGTTTAGTTTTCACTTCTTGTTCACACTCATAAGCACATACCATCACTCATGCAGATGCACAACACCGGATCCTATTGATAACGGTTCTGCTATGGCTCGCTTCGACTTTGAAAATCCAATCTTTCAAGCTGAAGAAGAGGGTGATGAAGACTGTGAACTCCCTAAAGAACTTACCAGGTTATTAAAACAGGAAAAAGGGTCATTCAACCGCATCAAGAGTCTGTTGAAGTGATTAATCTTGGCACCGAGGACGCCAAGAGAGAAATCAAGATAGGGGCTGCTTTAGAAGACAATGTGAAGAAAGGGCTGATTGAATTGCTACAAGAATACGTTGACATCTTCGCCTGGTCTTATCAGGACATGCCTGGGCTGGACACAGACATCGTGGTGCACCGCTTGCCTCTCAAAGAAGGTTGTCCTCCGGTCAAGTGGAAGCTCAGAAGAACAAGACCAGAGATGGCTGTCAAGATAAAGGAAGAAGTGCAAAAGCAGTTGGATGCAGGGTTTCTAGCAGTCACCAATTATCCGCCATGGGTTGCAAACATCGTCCCAGTACCTAAGAAGGACGGAAAGGTACGGATGTGTGTCGACTACCGGGATCTGAACAGAGCTAGCCCTAAAGATGATTTCCCATTACCTCACATCGACGTTTTGGTGGATAATACAGCTCAGTTCTCGGTATTCTCCTTCATGGATGGCTTTTCTGGCTATAACCAAATCAAGATGGCACCAGAAGACATGGAAAAGACAACTTTCATAACCCCATGGGGCACCTTCTGCTACAAGGTGATGCCGTTTGGTCTGAAAAATGCCGGAGCAACATATCAGCGAGCAATGGTGACTCTGTTCCATGATATGATTCATCATGAAATCGAGGTTTATGTGGACGATATGATTGCCAAATCTCAGACAGAAGAAGAACATTTGTTGAATTTGCAGAAACTGTTTGAGCGTTTGAGGAAATTCAAACTAAGACTTAATCTGAATAAGTGCACTTTCGGGGTGAGATCAGGAAAATTGCTGGGTTTTATTGTTAGCGGAAAAGGGATTGAGGTGGATCCTGACAAAGTAAAAGCAATACAGGAAATGTCTGAGCCAAGAACAGAGAAGCAAGTCCGTAGTTTCTTAGGGAGGTTGAACTACATTGCAAGGTTCATCTCTCACCTAACAACCACGTGTGAGCCAATTTTCAAATTGCTGAGGAAGGATCAGGCTATCAGGTGGAATGAAGATTGTCAAAGGGCTTTCGAGAAGATAAAAGAGTATCTACAGAAACCTCCAATCCTTATACCTCCAGTTCCTGGGAGACCTCTGATAATGTACCTGTCAGTGACCGAGAACTCGATGGGGTGTGTATTGGGACAGCATGACGAGTCTGGTCGAAAAGAGCATGCCATATACTACCTTAGCAAAAAGTTTACCGACTGTGAAATCAAATATTCACAGCCTGAGAAAACTTGCTGTGCTTTGGCCTGGGCTGCTCGCCGACTGAGACAGTATATGTTGAACCATACTACCTTGTTGATTTCTAAGATGGATCCAGTGAAATACATATTCGAGAAGCCAGCTCTCACCGGAAGGGTCGCTCGTTGGCAAATGATTTTAACAGAGTATGATATTCAGTACACGTCACAGAAGGCCATCAAAGGGAGTATTCTGTCAGACTACCTTGCCGAGCAACCGATTGATGATTATGAGCCAATGAAGTTTGAATTCCCTGATGAAGACATCATGTTCCTCAAGATGAAAGACTGTGAAGAGCCAGTTGTTGAGGAGGGACCTGATCCAAACGAAAAGTGGACTTTGTTGTTTGATGGGGCTGTCAATGCTAGAGGTAGTGGAATTGGCGCTGTCATTACTACTCCGAAGGGTGCCCACATGCCTTTCACCGCTCGTTTGACTTTTGAGTGCACAAATAATGAAGCTGAGTACGAGGCCTGTATCTTGGGTATTGAGCAAGCCATTGATCTGAGAATCAAGACTCTGGACATCTTCGGAGATTCAGCTCTGGTGATCAATCAAGTGAATGGTGATTGGAATACTCTCCAGCCCACTCTGGTCCCCTACAGAGATTACACGAGAAGACTTTTGACTTTCTTCACAACAGGTAAAATTGTATCATATACCTCGTGATGAGAACCAGATGGCAGACGCACTTGCTACTCTATCCTCCATGATCAAGGTAATTCGTTGGAACCATGCTCCCAGGATCGATGTGATGCGCCTTGACAGGGCCGCGTATGTGTTTGCTGCTGAACTGGTAGTCGATGACAAGCCCTGGTATCACGATATCAAGTGCTTTCTGAAGAATCAAGAGTACCCTGCAGGGGCATCCAACAATGACAGAAAGACTTTGAGAAGATTGGCAGGCAGTTTCTTCTTGAACAAAGACGATGTGCTGTATAAGAGGAACTTCGACATGGTTTTGCTCAGATGCGTGGACAGACACGAGGCGGACATGTTAATGCAGGAAGTTCATGAAGGTTCCTTCGGTACTCATGCCGGCGGACATGCAATGGCTAAGAAATTGTTGAGAGCGGGTTATTATTGGATGACCATGGAATCAGATTGTTTCAAGTATGCTCGGAAGTGTCATAAATGCCAGATTTATGCTGATAAGGTGCATGTACCGCCGAATCCTCTGAATGTGATGTCTTCGCCGTGGCCGTTTGCCATGTGGGGTATTGACATGATTGGAAAGATTGAGCCGACTGCTTCCAATGGGCATCGCTTCATCCTTGTTGCCATCGACTATTTCACCAAGTGGGTCGAGGCAGCGTCGTTCGCGAATGTCACCAGACATGTGGTTGCCCGTTTCATCAAGAAAGAAATCATTTGTCGCTATGGGATTCCCGAAAGAATCATTACTGATAATGGTTCTAATCTCAACAACAAAATGATGAAGGAGTTGTGTCAGAACTTCAACATTCAGCATCACAATTCTTCCCCTTACCGCCCTAAGATGAACGGCGCTGTTGAGGCGGCAAATAAGAACATAAAGAAGATTGTGCAGAAGATGGTCGTCACGTACAGAGATTGGCATGAGATGCTACCTTTCGCCTTGCATGGGTACCGTACTTCAGTACGTACATCGACCGGGGCAACCCCCTACTCCCTTGTGTATGGTATGGAAGCAGTCCTACCTGTTGAAGTGGAGATCCCTTCTCTAAGAGTCTTGTTGGATATCAAGCTAGACGAAGCTGAATGGATTCGGACAAGGTTCAATGAGTTGAGTCTTATCGAAGAGAAGTGAATGGCAGCCATTTGTCATGGGCAGTTGTATCAGAGTCGGATGAATAGAGCCTTTGATCAGAAAGTGCGTCCTCGTTGTTTCCAAGTCGGAGATTTAGTTTTGAAAAGGATCCTTCCTCCTCAGACAGATCACAGGGGCAAGTGGACTCCTAACTATGATGGACCGTATATTGTCACCAAGGTTTTTGATGGTGGGGCTTTAATGCTTGCAACTATGGATGGTGAAAACTTCACTTCCCCTGTGAACTCAGACGCAGTTAAAAAATACTTCGCATAAAATAGACCCGCTGGACAGTAAAAAGAATAGTCCAGGCAAAAATGGGCCTCCCGACGAACCAAGAAAATGAAAAGGTTCGGGCAAAAATTAGGGATTAAAATGAAAAGATCGTACACCCGTAAGTTGAAAACCTGAAAAGGCAACTTAGGCAAAAATGGGTATCCCGGTGGATTGAAAACCCGAAAAGGGCGATCCAGGCAAAAGTTAGGGATTAAGCGAATGACTGCGTTCTGAGTAGTTCTAAATCTCATCTCGTGCCAATGACTAAATTTTTGAAGGATAGGAAACAGTCCAATCACTCTTTCAGAAGGCTGATTATCTGGAGGATCTTGAAGACGAGCAAGTCATAGCAGAATTGGAACCCAATAGAAATCCATTTCATATTGCCATTAGATTAATTTCTGTTTTTATCTTTTGTGCGATTACCTCTTTCCAGGGATTGCTTCCTAATGTAAATGCCTATTCAGAGGCCATTCAATCAATAAAATCATGTTATTCAGTATATCTCTGTTTTCATTTTCATTTTACTGTTTTGTTTGCAAAAATGACGTCCGAATTTTTGATAAACATTGCATCATGACACATAAGACTTTACAGGTACATGCTTAATAAACATTTAAAATTTTGTAAATTTTAAGTGCTTTGGATCGTCTATTCAGAACAGGTACCCTCGGGGCATTTCCTTAAAATCCCTTGCAGATGATCGTGAATGTTTTCCCCAGTAAAGTCACCAACAGACAAATTCGGTGTCTTATCCCTGCAGAGCTGATCAGAGCGTTGGATTCCTCAATCCCCAGCAGGTTCTCACCATTGTACTTCCCAAGCGGTTGTTTCAGGATATACACTCCCCAGTAGAGTTGACAGTGCCAGACTATATATCCCCAGCGGAGTTGACAGTGCTAGACTGTATCTTCCCAGCAGAAGTGGCTGCTCCTTAGAGTTCGATGCCAGATCAATAATCCCAATGCCAGATCCATGGTTTCTTTCCTTGAAGCAGAACCTCGGTACCGTATCAGTGTTTGCTCCCCCTGCTGAGTCATCTCTCGCAAATCGTGGTTGCCAGAACCATTGTAGCTTTCCTCAGCAGCAGGCTTCCAATGCCATTCTTTCCCCGATCAGAGTCTCGGTATGGCCAGAACACCGCATGGCTAGTCATCTCCCCACAGAGTTCTTTGCGCTGTGCATCTCCAACAGCCTTGCCAGGGTCCAGAAGATGGTGATCATTTCCCCAGCAGATCCCTTGCCTCAGCTTGGCATTCTACCCAGCATTTCGCATCCCTGCATGTAGAATCATATTGCATTGCATCCTTCCAAATCGCGTAGCATTTCCATTTTCATGGAGCATTACGCCATTGAAAAATTCAAACATACGCATGTAAGCATAAAACATTCTCGGTATCCCAAGTGATAAGCTAGAAGTTGTTTCCAGTACTCAGACTGAAGATTGTTCATGACTTACCTTTGTTATCCCTAGCAAGTGTCATTGGCCCATGCGCCGCCTCTATTATCATTCCCTATTTCTGCCAATGCTGACAGACATGAAGTTTTCCGATGTTCAGATCGAAGAAGTTTCCGACGTTCAGGTCGATGCAACTTGTGGCATTCAGGCCAGTTTTCCCGTATCCAGACCGAAGTGGCATTCAGACCAGTTTTCCGGTATCCAGACCGAAGTGGCATTCAGGCCAGTTTTCCGGTATCCAGACCGAAGTGGCATTCAGGCCAATTTTCCGATGTTCAGATCGAAGAAGTTTCCGACGTTCAGGTCGATGCAACTTGTGGCATTCAGGCCAGTTTTCCGGTATTCAGATCAAAGTGGCATTCAGGCCAATTTTCCGATATTCAGATCGAAGTGGCATTCAGGCCAATTTTCCGATGTTCAGATCGAAGAAGTTTCCGACGTTCAGGTCGATGCGACTTGTGGCATTCAGACCCATTTTCCGATGTTCAGATCGAAATCCTTTCCAGTATTCAGACTGATGAGCGGCATTCAAGCCATGGTTATTTCTGTGTTACCATTTATTTTGGTATCCAGTTTAACATTCTTTTTCAATATTCAGACTAACTCTCACCGTACCAGACGATTCTTCTTTCAAGACCACCTCTTTGCTGATTCTGACAGACATTGTTACTTCACTTCACTTCAGTGCAAATTTTTGGGCTTTTATTGTATTCAATCCCTTGATACCTCGAAAGTACAAAAGCAGCTGCCATCTTCTTTCCGGGTCTCCAGTTGATTGAATAGGGGCAGCTGTAATACCCCAAAATTTACCCTTCATTTTTCCTGAAAAAAAAAAACGAAAAAAAATAAAAATAATTTAATTAATTAATTAATTAATATTAATTAAATAAATAAATAAAATAAATAAATAAAATATAACAAATTATTTTGGACTTGGGTCTCCCTCATTTGAGCCCATTACCCACGAAAATCAGTCTATAAATACTGAAGTTTCAGTAGAGGAAACACACTTGGAGTTACACTTGGAGTTACACTGGGAGATTCACTGGAGAAAGAAGGAGAGAAGCAAAACCCTGAGGAAAAGATAGTGAGAGAAAAGCCAACAGAGTTCAGAGCAACCTCCAAACCCTGAAAGGAACTCAACTTGTAAACCTCACGGCGCAACTCAATCAAGCTCTCCAATCAGGTTTGCCCTATATCCATCATCTTTATGCCTTTTATTTGAATGCTCTAAATGTATGAGGTATTATGGGTGAATTTGATACCTTTTTGTGAGCCTTTTGTGAATTTTGATGGAATTATTCATGTGGTTACATTTTGATTTAGGGGCAACTCTGGGTTACCCTATTTTGTTTATTCTAACCTGTCTTGTGTTTCCATGGCATTGTTTTCTCTTGATTTCATCCTACTACTCTAACCCTTTGTCGAGTTTTGTGAGGGCTCACATGGCTTTCGCAGAGACACTCGCGTGGTTTCCCACTTTATTTGTGGGATACCCCCTGGAGTTTTATTCTGATTATTCGTGTTGACTGATTTCCTTTGACGGTCCAGCTGGAGACATTTCAGGGTTTCTTGCCCCTTTAACTGCTATAGCTTCGGATCTTTATCCGTGTGGTAATTTTTTCCCTTTCTCATACTTTATCGCTTTCTTAGCTGGAAGACCTCGATAGGAGGCAATGTTTGAGCCCCTTGGTGGCATTTTACTTTGAGATACATGTTTTGTGTTTTGTATTCATATCCCTGCAGGTAGCGCGGTTCCTTCGTCAAGGACTGCCTTTTTGCCCTCGAGCATCCCAAACCCTAAAACCCAAAGCAACACGTTTACTCCTTCTACTACAGGCGAGTAAGTCTCCAAAGGTCGAGCATCCGGTAGATTGCGTAGTAACGTTGTTCGTCCAAAACCCAACCCATAACCCCGTAGTTAGCCGAACTACGGCTTGCTCTGATTCTCATTCCAGATGAGATACGTAGGCATAAGACGTGATGTCTTAGCGAGCACACATCCCCCCAACTCATAGGTCAGCCAAGCTACGAAGACTCTGATTCTCATATTCAGATGAGATACGTATGCAGTGGATGCGACATCCGTGCGAGTCATTCTCTTAACCTTTTAGTAAATAAACACGTTAGGTAAACCCACACCCTTTAGACAAAAACTACAAAAGTGGATCCCGTAGAGTACTATGGATGCGTAGGGGTGCTAATACCTTCCCTTCGCATAACCGACTCCCGAACCCAAGATTTGGTTGCGAGACCCCGTCTTGTCCTTTCCTTTTTCAGGTTTACTTCGAGTGTTTCCTTTACCTCCTTTGGGATGAATAACGCACGGTGGCGACTCTTCTGTCATTCTCTTTCGCCGGTTGTTTTTTTCGCACACTGTATTTTTCAGGTTGCGACAAGTGTGACCTAAAATGTATCGGAAATCGGTTGAGAGATGATTTTGAGAAGTGTGTGAAAAAATGCCAAAGTGAATGCTAGCAAAATCATCCTTAACACATGCCATGGTAATCAATTTTTCTTTCTCTTCATGTTACGTTTAGTCTTTCAATAAAAAATCCAGATACTTATAAATATTTGTTCTTTTTTTGTAGGTTGTGCATGTCGTGGATACATATATTGCTTGTGTTCTTAGAGTTTAAATAATATTAAATAAGTTATTCATATATATTGTGAAACTCTACGTGAGAAAACGTATCACGAAACCTAAATAAATATTTTAACTCTTAATGCCTATTTTCTATTATTATAATATTCATCTTTACAAGTGTCTTTTAACTCTTGTATGTTTGTATAGCAGATGATTCATATATTTTAGTGAACTAATAGTATTTTAATCAAGATCAAATCAATTAGTAATTCTTTTTCTCTTAGATATTGAATGATTTAGAAAGGGAATATAATGAATTCAATGACAACATTATTGAATAAATCTAAAACTATTTTGATATTGTGATATAACACTAGAGTAGTGAGTTTAAGACAAATAAATAAATATTTTTTCTTTGAATGATCTAAGATACTTGTAATTGAACATAGTGAAAAGCTTCGCTATAGATGCGATAAGATCAAAACATGAACTTGCAATTGGATGTAATTATCTCCTTACAAGTCATTTTTGTAAAGTTAAGTTAAGTCTAACTCTCATATGATTTCGGAGTCCAAGTGTCTAACAACTATTCTTGGGCAACAAACGATAATGAGTTATCACCATTAAATGTTTATAGTCTTAACAGTTATGCTAAATCTAATTTATAATATAAGACTAAAATAAAATAGAGCCATAGTGTCTGTAACACCCTTCTAAAATACCCCAAATATTTAATTTACAACAACAAATATATAAATCAGAGTAATTATTGCAGTTAAGGGTGTCACACAACACTTCACACATTTCACCATAAAAATCAGTCATGCTCATTATTTAATTCAACATAAACACTTCTTGCAAAATACGCAGCGGATAGAGATCATTCAACATATGTAATACATTACACCTAAAATTATTCAACAAGTTAAAACATCCCGTCCCGATGTTACATCTATCAGAGCATGACCCACTAAAGAGACCACACTAGACTCCAAGCACTAGCTTCTACTCACTCACTGCTCGTTACCTGAAAAATAGTTGTAAGGGTGAGTTCCTCAATCGATATAATAAGCATTATAAATCATCATGTAATGCTAAGTAAATTTACACGTTAATCACCCTAATCATATCATGCGTTCAGTAACGGCACATCAACTCAATATCATACTCAATAACAACGTAAAATGCAACTCAAATGAGACTCGACTCGTCATGCATGTGGTCCAATCGGAGTAAAACTCCCAACTTAAAATCATTGCCATTTATTGGGCATCAAGGCATAAGCCTTCAACTTTCAACTTAAAATTTGCCAATCCAGGCCAACGTGGTGTGAGCAAAGCTCCGACTTAATGCATATGAATGTACATGGCATACACGACTTTACAATTCCGACAACATAATAATAATAGCAACACAACAAGGTTTTCAACATAATCAACTTATAATCAACTTTGGCTCATCAAGCCTACAACTCAGTATTTTTAAACAACTTTCCGTACACGGAACGACTTAACACTCAGTCATACTGCATCGACACTTTATAACACAAACCCAACAAATTTACTCATCAAATTGACTACAATATTACTTCATAACATAACTCACTCCCTACTATGTCACACAACCAACCTAGGCAAATCACCAATTATGCTTACAACATTAAAATATCAATTTTTCACTTTTCCAACAGTGTTAACCGGTTAACGCCCTGGGTTAACCGGTTAACGCAGGACAAAACACACTTTCTGGCAAAACGCAACAGTGTTAACCGGTTAACGCCCTGGGTTAACCGTTTAACGCAGACAAAAAGCAGTTCCTGCGCTAACACAAGGCAGAATGCAGAGTTCTCCGCATTTTCCGCCGTTGGAGGACTTCCGGACTTCCGATTCAATTTCCGTAAAAAGCTATACGTTCGGAAAATCACGACACATACAATTATCGATTCAATTTCAGCTTTAATACAACTTATTCATCGCAATATTTCAGCATTCAACATCCCAATTAGGGTCACTTCCACGGTTTATCACTACCCATGACATGTTAATCTATAATACCCAGTAAACGACGATAAACCCCCTTACCTGAGATAATCCGGCAATCTCTAAGCTTCAAGCTTTTCTGTTCTTCAACCTTTGCTCTCTAGCTCTTCCTCTTTGCCCTTTCTCCACTTTCCACTTTTCAGCCGCTTCTCTGTTTCACGTGAAACTCTTTACCAAAAATGAAACCCTTTTCTCTTATTCCAACTTATATATTTTCCACTAATTATTATTCCAAATAATAATAATAATAATAATAATCCAATAATTCAATTTATTTAATTAAATTAATAAATATATTATTAACTTAATTTAAATAGTTCTCTTATTTTATTCGGGGTGTTACAACTCTCCCCCACTAAAAGAGTTTTCGTCCTCGAAAACATACCTCAAGCAAATAACTCTGGATAAGACTCTTTCATCTGACTCTCCAGTTCCCAAGTCACATTGCCACCTGCTGGTCCTCCCCAAGCTACTTTCACTAAGGCAATCTCTTTACCCCGCAACTGCTTCAACTCTCGATCCTCAATCCTCATAGGCGATATTTCAACAGTCAGGTTATCTCTTACCTGTACATCATCTACTTGGATCACATGCGACGGATCATGAATGTACCTCCTCAACTGAGACACATGAAAAACCTCATGCAAATTCGCAAGTGACGGCGGTAAAGCGATACGATAGGCTACCTCTCCTATCCTCTCCAAAATCTGATAAGGACCAATAAATCGAGGTGTCAACTTCTTTGACTTCAAAGCTCGACCAACCCCAGTTATCGGAGTAACACAAAGAAACACGTGATCTCCCTCTCGGAACTCAAGTGACTTCCTCCTCTTATCATGATAACTCTGATGACTTCTGACGACTCTGAGCAATTTTCATCTTCTCCTGAATCATCTTAATCTTTTCTGTAGTCTGTTGAACAATCTCCGGTCCAACCACAACACTCTCACCGGACTCATACCACATAACGATGTCCGACATCTCCTACCATACAAAGCTTCAAACGGCGCCATACCAATGCTCGAATGAAAACTATTGTTGTAGGTAAACTCAATCAAAGGTAAATAACAATCCCAAGCACCTCCCTTTTCCAAAACGCAAGCTCTCAAAAGATCCTCTAATGACTGAATCGTCCTCTCAGTCTGACCATCAGTCTGCGGGTGATATGCAGAGCTCAATCTCAGTTTAGTTCCCAAGGCCTTCTGCAAACCTTCCCAGAATTTCGATGTAAATCTAGGATCTCTGTCCGAAACAATACTCGACGGAATACCATGCAAACTTACAATTTTCTCAATATACAACTCAGCTAATTTCTCTAACGGATAGTCCATTCTGATCGGAATGAAATGAGCCGACTTTGTCAATCTGTCAACAATCACCCAAATAGCTTCAAAATTCTTAATTGTCCTCGGTAACCCAGAAACAAAATCCATACTGATACTATCCCACTTCCACTCTGGAATAGCCAACGGTTGCATTAGCCCAGACGGCTTCTGATGCTCAATCTTTGACTTCTGACAAGTCAAACAGGAATAAACAAAACTCGCAATTTCTCTTTTCATTCCCGGCCACCAAAATAACTTTTTCAAATCATGATACATCTTCGTAGCTCCAGGATGAATACTCAGGCCACTACGATGTCCTTCTTCAAGAATACTCTTCTTAAGTTCGATAACATTCGAATGCACACCCGACTACCAAATCTCACAACACCGTTCTCATCAACTCTGAATTCGCCACCTTGACCTTGATTCACTAGAGTCAACTTATCAACCAAAAGCACATCGGATTTCTGACCCTCTCTGATCTCATCCAGAATACCACTTGTTAACTTCAACATTCCCAATTTAACACTATTGTGAGTACTCTCACACACCAAACTCAAGTCTCTAAACTGCTCAATTAAATCCAATTCCTTAACCATTAGCATAGACATATGTAATGATTTCCGACTCAATGCATCAACCACTACGTTTGCTTTACCCGGATGGTAATTCAAACCAAAGTCATAATCCTTCAGAAACTCTAACCATCTTCTCTGTCTCATATTCAGCTCTTTCTGATCAAACAAATACTTAAACTTTTATGGTCACTGAAAACCTCAAATCTTGACCCGTACAGTAATGCCTCCATAACTTCAGAACAACACCACAGCCGCCAACTCTAAATCGTGCGTCGGGTAGTTCCTCTCATGACCCTCAGCTGTCTTGAAGCATAAGCTATAACCTGCTTATTCTGCATCAACACGCCACCCAAACCCAACAATGAAGCATCACAGAAAACTTCAAATGATTCCGACGAACTCGGTAATATCAGAATAGGAGCAGTAGTTAACCTTCTCTTTAACTCTTGGAAACCTCCTTCACATTTTGAGTCCCAAACAAACGCTTGCCCCTTCCTAGTCAACATCGTCAATGGTAACGCCAACTTAGAAAATCCCTCAATGAACTTCCTATAATAACCAGCCAAACCAAGAAAACTTCGAATCTCAGCAACAGACTTCGGAGCTTCCCACTTAGATACCGCTTCTATCTTAGAAGGATCACAAACACCACCTCTTGAAATCACATGACCAAGAAAACTCACCTCTCCTAACCAAAATTCACACTTGGACAATTTAGCAAATAACTTCTTTTCTCGTAGAACTCCCAAAACCACTCTCAAATGTTCAGCATGCTCTTCTTCAGATTTCGAATACACCAAAATATCATCAATAAACACCACAACAAACTTGTCTAGGTACGGATGGAAAATCCTATTCAGTACTCCATAAATACTCCAGGCGCATTAGTCACACCCAAAAGCATTACAGAATACTCATAATGTCCATACCTTGTTCTGAAAGCAGTCTTCTGAATATCCAGGTTTCACACGGATCTGATGATACCCAGATCTCAAATCTATTTCGCTGAACACACTTGCACCAACCAACTGATCCATCAAATCATCAATCCTCGGCAAAGGATACCGATTCTTGATCGTCACTTTATTCAGTTGCCTGTAGTCCACACACAACCTCATAGTACCTTCTTTCTTCTTAACCAATAGCACTGGTGCACCCCACGGTGACACACTCGGACGAATAAATTTCTTATCCACAGATCTTCCAACTGACTCTTCAATTCAGTTAACTCAACAGCAGACATACGGTACGGAGCCATCGATATCGGCCTAGTACCAGGTACCAAATCAATCGAGAACTCCACTTCCCGCTCTGGCGGTAATTCTTCACCTCTTCCGAAACACATCAGGAAATCACACACCACGGCTAGATCGCCAATCACCAGTTTATCTTTAGCCTCCAAAGTCGCTAACAGCATAAACAACTCTGCCCCATCAGCTACTTCCTCATTCACTTGCCTTGCTGATAGAAACAAACTCTTTCCCTCCTCAATCTCAGGAAAGACCACCGTCTTATCAAAACAGTTGATAGAAACTCGGTTAAACACCAACCAGTTCATACCCAGAATAACATCAATCTGCACTAGTGGAAGACACCTAGGTCCATCCCAAAGTCTCTACCAAAATACTCAAAGGACAATTTAAACAAACCGAAGTAGTAGTCACTGAACCCTTCGCAGGAGTATCAATACCATACTACCAAGCATCTCAGATCTCTAACTTAAGTTTCACAGCACAATCCAAAGATATAAAGGAATGAGTCGCACCTGTGTCAATAAGCTACAAGAGAAAGCCATTAATATAACACGTACCTCGGATAAGTCTGTCCTCACGGAGGTTTGAGTTCCGGTCATGCGAACACCTTCCCAGTTTGAGATTTCTTCTGGCTTCTGACACTGACTTCCAATATGCCCTTCTTCGCCACAATTAAACAAATCATTTCCTTGTGCTTGCAATCAGCGATTGCGTGACCAGTCTTACCACAACGAAAACATCTCTTTACTTCAGCAGTGCATACATTACTCTTATGACCAGCCTGACCACATTTGAAGCAAACTATACCAGCAGAGCACCTCCCCTACTGGTCCTCTGAGCCGGAGCAGCTCCTTGTTTCCCTTTTCCCACTGGAGAATCATACGGCTTTCCACGGTTTTGATGTTGCTTGCCCCTGCGGTCACTGACAATCTTGTAATGAGCATTATTATCTTCTTCAAATATCCTGCAGCTATCAACCAATTCAGTAAAAATGCGTATCTTCTGATACCCAACAGCCTTCTTAATTTCAGAGCGCAGTCCATTTTCAAACTTGATGCACTTTGAAAATTCAGCACCAGCACCGTGTAATGAGGATAAAATTTGGACAGCTCCACAAATTCGCAGCATAATCAGTGACAGACATGTTTCCTTGCTTCAGCTCAAGGAACTCAATTTCCTTCTTACCACGACATCTTCCGGATAATACTTTCTCATGAATTCCCTGCGAATACATCCCAAGTAATGACTTCACCTGCCACGTCAACCTCAACCTCTCGTGAGTCTCTAGCCACCAGTCATCAGCTTCGACTGCTAGCATGTGATACCATACCGAACCTTCTGAGCTGGAGTGCAATCCATACACGGAAGATTTCTCAATCTCTTTCAAACCATCTCAAGGCTGCATCTGGATCATGCTTCCCTTTAAACACCCGGCGGATTCTCTCTCTGAAAAGTCGCCAAGCTACGTGATCCAGCATCACCACCAGCATTTGGCAAGTTCTGCACAGCTTGTGCCATCGCTTGCATTGCGGCAGCCATTGCAGCGTCATTCCTTCCAGCCATTTCAACTTATCAATACAACACAACTTAAAAGTTAGATTAGTAACAATACACAATTTTAGACAGTAACGACACGACACTGGCCGGACAGACCGACCTGCTCTGATACCACATAATGTACACACCCTTCTAAATACCCCAAATATTTAATTTACAACAACAAATATATAAATCAGAGTAATTATTGCAGTTAAGGGTGTCACACAACACTTCACACATTTCACCATAAAAATCAGTCATGCTCATTATTTAATTCAACATAAACACTTCTTG